>NC_087224.1:8786791-8904405 GCF_015104395.2 Macrobrachium nipponense
GCTTACGCAATATCAAGTTGATGAGATGTTTGTCAATGAGAACTAACCCATTTACGGGACAAAGAGATATTTTGTCAATGAGGGGATACCCACTTACTTGACAAAACGAAAGTATATTGTCAATGGGGGAAAGTCACTGAATTGACAAAACGTAATCCAGGGAGTCAAGCATTTAATTTTTCCGATTCCCGTCTCAAAACGAGGAAAGGGGCAAGAATCCTGTTAAAGGAGACTGGGCTTACGGCAGGTAGAACGACGATGTTCAATTCGGCAGCGTAGTCCCGACTAGAAACTAACAAAATCTATCATCTGAAAAACCCTTTCAGATGGGATAAAAAGCTTGCAAAATTACCTGGGAAGAGGAAGAAACTCTCCAACCAGCTTCCTCTCCCGTATCACAACTAATGCCTGCTAAAGCTTAAAATTTATTGGCAGTATGGCAAAGGAAGTCCTGTCTTGCGCTTTCCTGAAGAGCGTCCTTTGATGAGTGCCTTTGCAAGAATCCCACTGAACGTTGTCGAGAGTCCTGACGTGCAGGACATCGAGCCTTACATAACCCGTAACTGCCATTATCGCAAAGTCTTGACTGCGGTAGTGACAACTTAAATTTATTGGCAGAATGGCAAAGGTTGCGGTAGAGCAAACGAGATCTTCCCTTGAGCTTTCCTTAACTCCATCCACCTATGCGAAAAGCAATATTAATTGACAGAGACCTCTTGAATTCACGAAACCCGATGTCTTGCTGGGTTTCGAAGAAGAAGTTGTCTGTTCACTTTAAACTTCCTCCGAAGCACTGCCTACTTCACATTCTTTGCAGGTGAGGTAGAAGGATCACCGGAGGTAGAGGCTAAAAATTCTTTAGACCCAAATCTGAAACAAGAGCTTGAAGAGTTCAACAGAAACGTTCAGCCAGGCGACACACCCCTGGCTGCGCTGGTGCACGCTCGGCGTCCACTGGCGCGCGCTCGGCGTCCACTGGAGCGCGCTCGCGTCCACTGGAGCGCGCTCGGCGTCACTGGAGCGCGCTCGGCGTCTGCGCGCTTGGCGTGCACCGCGCGCGCCTGGAGTCCATCCGAGCGTCCCGGGCGTCCGCTCTCAAAAGCTTCCTGCTACTATGACTTCTTTACGTATTTCTCGGTGGAAAGACGGACACGAGTTCAGGCGACGTTCGCCTTCTTACTTCTCACTGAAACGCATAAACGAGAGAGAGAGAGGACGTGAAGCGTCCTCTTCTATAAAGCTTCTATTTAGAGGGCGCGAGTCCTTCCGAAAGCTCCAACCCCGTCATGGGGAGGACGCTTCGGAGGACGAGAAGCAATCTTTCAGGATTTCGTGCACGCGCACGAACTTTTGGCAGTCTGGGGATTTTCATCAGAAACTGCCGAAGGCACGCCAGATCGGTGGGGGTTCCTTGTAACCCTCCTTAGGCTTTCGACATGCTCCCTCCCGGGTCCTGGGAGTCAAGCAGGTCCCGGCCTAGAGGCGAAACGAGGCCGATCTGACGCACCCTCCACTACACAAAGGGGTATCACTGCACTTCTGCACTTCACTTTTACTCTCTAAAGCAAGCACTTTCGATTCTAAGTTACGAATCGAAAGAGTATCAGAGAAAGGGCAATTCCTCTACAGACACTGTTTAGGGCCCGAAGGCAACACTGCAGGGTTAGGAGTAACAATTACAGAAGTAGCACTTCACAGCAATGAAGGAGAGCGAGCACCTCTCGTAGACATATTCATAGCCCGTAGGCCATACTACAGGGTTAGGCAAAATAAAGTCTACAGGAAGGTTAGCAGGTTCACTACCCTGACTTTTGTTACTGATTAATTGCGTACATACGAATCATACGTCTTCCTTACGGAATTAGACATGTTTACTGATTAATTGCGTACATACGAATCATACGTCTTCCTTACGGAATAGACAAAGTCTCACACTCCTTACATGACAAATCTCAACAAAGAAGCAAGACCCATACCCCTCGTACATACCAAGTGCAGATCTACTAAGCTTTCGGTAGCCACACCCTATCTTTGCAGACAACCCCGTCTGAAACTAGCCTAACTAGATTCAGATATTTTAATGCAAAAATGAATCAAATTCAAATCAATTTAAGATAGCGTATGCCTACCACAAATCCACAAATCCAAGTAAATAAATCAAAAGACAATTAGGATACTTAGCGGCAATGAGTTTCCAAAATCCTAAGACGGAGGTACTGAAAACAGGTGTTTTCAGCACCAGCGACAGAAAAATTATGAATAGAAAATGGGAATGGTTCCTGATACCCGCCTCCCAGCGGCGGGAATGGGTACTAACCACCTGGCCGACCACTGCGTGTGTCGGAAGTTTTTAAAATTCTGTCGGACTTCAGAAAAAATACAGCTATATATATATCTGGCAGGTAAGTTTCATGAACAAAACAGTGTACTTACAGTTTCATTTTCAAGTCAAACAAACCATTAGTAGAAAATGATATTGTTATAATACAATAAAGTTTCATACATACTTACCTGGCAGATATATACATAGCTAAGACTCCGTCGTCCCCGACAGAATTCAAATTTCGCGCCACTCGCTACAGGTAGGTCAGGTGATCTACCGGCCTGCCCTGGGCGGCAGGACTAGGAACCATTCCCGTTTTCTACTCATATATTTTCTCTTCCACTGTCTCCTTGCGGGGAGGCTGGGTGGGCCCTAATCGTATATGCTGCCAGGTAAGTAAGTATGAACTTTATTGATATTTAACAATATCATTTTCATACAATCACTTACCTGTCAGATATATACATAGCTGATTGGCACCCTTCGGTGGAGGGTAAGAGACAGCTACTACTGGAATAGACAGGTAAACAACATCTGTTGTAGGTATAAAATAAAAACCTTGGTTCCTACCTGATAGGTGGTAGACTTCGTGGGTTTGTTTGCCCCGTAGTCTGCATCACCTCAAGAAACTTTAGCGAGATATGTGATCTATGGCCAAGAATTCTTGTGGGTCTGCCGAAGGGGTCTTATCCACTTACTCGGCAGAGCCTGAAAGGACTTTGTCAATGGGTGCTGATCCACTTATATGACAACACACCTTATTAAGGAGCACACAACCAATCCCGACCACCTGATCCTAACCACCATGTTAGTATTAAAAATTGCTCCGAGTTATCCCAACTCTTCGCAAACAACCGTAACTCAAACCAAATTGCACACGCACACAATAATTTTTCAAAAAAAAAAAAAAAAAAAAAAGAAAAAAAAAAAAAAAAGATACTCATCTACTAAAAGATATCCACAAGAGTTCCTTACTGAACGGAAGTGACTGGCCGCCTGTGCGGTATCTGCACTTGTTCAGCAGAAAGTCTAGAACATATCTATTAGACTTAAGTAGTAAAAATTTAAGGATGTTGTCAGCTCCTGTACCCAGGATTGTGCCCGCAGACACAAAAGGACCTAAGGAAAAACATTTTTCATAGGTCACACGCACGTCCTTCAAATAGAGAAGCAAACACAGAATTACATCTCCAATATGTCGCTTCCAAGATATTCTTCAGTGACATATTTCTCTGAAAAGAGAGAGACGTCGCCACTGCTCTCACTTCATGAGCTCTTACTCTCAGGAGTTTTAAGGAATCATCCGTGCAAGCTTATGAGCGTCCGTAATTACGTTCCTGACAAAAAAGGCTAAAGCATTCTTAGACATAGGTCTTGATGGATCCTTCACTGAGCACCAAAGACTTGTCTAGAACCTCCAACTGTTCCTTTTTCTGCAAGTAAAACTTTAAACGCCCTTACTGGGCAAAGAGACCTCTCCGGTTCCTGCCGACGAGACCCATAATCCTTTTACTCGAAGTTTCTCGGCCAGGGATTCGAAGGATTTTCATTCTTCGCCAAGAATATTCCTTGAAGGAACGATGGCTGAATTTATATTGAACCCGACTTTGTCACTAAGGGCGTGCGATTCACTAACTCTTTTACCGCCGTCGCCAGTGACAAAAGAAATAAACATTTTCTCGTTATATCACGAAACGAGGCCAAATGTAGGGGTTCAAATCTCTCTGAAGACAAGAACTTCAGCACTACGTCTAGATTCCAGTTAGGGGGAGAAGTAATCTTAGACTTCTTGGTCTCAAAAGACCTAATCAGATCATGTAGATCTTTATCGTTTCCCAAATCTAGGCCTCTATTCCTAAAGACGGCCGATAGCATACTCCTATAGCCCTTTATCGTGGCTACGGAGAGACGTGATTCTTCTCTCAGAAATAACAGAAAATCAGCTATTTCTGTTACAGAGGTACCTGGAGGAGGACAACTTCTTCGACTTACACCACCTTCTAAAAACTTCCCACTTGGATTGGTAAACCCGGATAGTGGAAGTTCTCCGGGCTCTAGCGATCGAGCTTGCTGCTTTGCTAGAAAAGCCTCTCGCTCTGACAAGTCTTTCGATAGTCGAAAGGCAGTCAGAGCGAGAGCGGGAGTTTGATGAAACCTCTCGAAGTGTGGTTGTCTGAGAAGATCTTCCTTTGTGGAAGGGATCTGGGGAAGTCTACTATCCACATCCAGTACCTCTGGGAACCACTCTTGACTGGCCAAAAGGGGTGGGGCTATCAGGGTCATTCTTGTCCCCCTTTGAAGTCACAAACTTCCTGAGCACTTGCCCCTAGAATCTTGAATGGGGGAAATGCGTAAACGTCTACCTGAGACCAATCTAGCAGGAAGGCGTCTACCGCTAGAGCTCTGGGGTCTTCCACTACTGAACAGAAGACTTCCAGTCTCTTCGAGAGGAACGTGGCAAAGAGGTCGACATAGGAGTCCCCCAAAGAGACCAGAGATTGCGGCAAACGTCTGAGTGGAGGGTCCATTCGGTATGAGGACCTGGTTCCTCCTGCTCAGCCTGTCCGCTCTCACGTTCCTTACTCCCTGAACGAACCTCGTCAATAGAGAGATGTTCCTTTGCGATGTCCCACAACAGCAGGTCTCTTGCGAGTTCGTAAAGGGCATACGAGTGAGTACCCTCCTTGCTTCCGAATGTATGCCAGAGCGGTTGTATTGTCCGCATTCACTTGTACTGTTTTGTTAGCTCACAAACGGTTCGAAGCTCTTTAGAGCTAGGTGTACAGCCAACAGTTCTTTGCAGTTTATGTGCCAGGACACTTGAAGAGCATTCCAATTGTGCCTGACACCTCTCTCTTTCCCAAAGTTGCTCCCCAACCTTTTTCCGACGCGTCGGAAAACAATACAAGGTTTGGGCTCTGTATTTCCAGGGAAGTACCCTTGTTTTCCCTCAGTGGGAGTAACCACCATTCTAAATGGCGTTTCATCAGATCTGGAATGGAAAAACTGTCCGAGAGGAGTCCTGTCTTCATGTTCCACGAACTTCTGAGGAAGAACTGAAGAGGAACGGAGATGAAGTCTTCCTAGATGAAAGAAACTGTTCGAGCGAGGAAAGGGTCCCTAACAGGCTCAACCATTACCTCGCCGAAGTACGTTCCTTCCTTAGGAAGAGAGAGACTTTTTCTAAACCTCTCGTTAGTCTCTCTTGAGAAGGAAATACTCGAAACCCCGAGAATCCATCCGAATCCCAAGATAGACCAAGTTCTGGCTGGGGATCAGTTGGGACTTCTCGAGGTTCACGTAATCCTAAGGTCTTTATCAGGTTTAGTGTCACAGTCAGGTCTCCAAACACTGTTTCTCTGACTTTGCTCTGATAAGCCAGTCGTCTAGGTACAGAGATATACTGATTCCTTTCAGATGAAGCCATCTCGCCACATTTTTCATAAGGCTCGTGAAAACCTGAGGCGCCGTAGACAGGCCGAAAACACAGGGCTCTGAATTGGAAGATCCTTCCCCCCGTCATGAAACGGAGGTACTTCTTCGACGAAGGATGGATGCGGGACGTGAAAATAGGCGTCCTGGAGATCCAGAGACACCATCCAATCCCCTTGGCGAAGAGCCGCAAGGACTGAAGCAGAGGTTTCCATGGAGAACTTCTGTTCCTGAACAAACTTGTTCAGAGCGCTGACATCCAGAACTGGTCTCCAGCCCCCCGCCCAGGCTTTCGCAACCAAGAAAAGACAATTGTAAAACCCTCGGGGAGCTTGATCCAGCACTAGTTCTATAGCTCTCTTGTCCCACATCTGATCCAACCATTTGTTGAAGAGTATCTTTCAACACAGGGTCCTTGTAATTGGCGGACAATTCCCTCGGAGTTGACGTCAGGGGAGGATTGTCCAGGAAAGGAATGAGGTATCCCTTCTGAAGCACCGACATCAACCAAGCGTCTGTGTCGATGAGAGTCCAGGCTTCCGCAAATCCCGGAGCCTGGCACTACTGTGTTTGGAGGAGCGCCACTTCACTTTCCCCTTTTAAAGGGGCGGAACGAGGCTCGCTCTCTTCTCGGTCGTTTTCCTTTTAGCGGTAACTCTAGTGGGAGGGCCTCCTCGAAAGGGCCGAACCAGGAGTAGACACCCCTTTCTTTTCTACACCATCACTGGTCTCTTCTTCCTGGAAGATTGCAGGAGAAGATCCTGTGTCGCTTTCTCGTCAGAGATCGGGAAATATCCCTCACCAACTTGTGAAGGGAACAGAAAATCAGACCTAGGGGCGAATAACAAGGCTGCTCTTTGCGAATGGGATACTGCTTTTGTCAAGAAAGCGCTTAAAAACAGATCTCTTCTTCAAGAGACCTGCTCCAAATAAGGAAGAAACTTCCCCTGAGCCGTCCTGTACCGCCTTGTCAATACATGACAAAATTGCAAGGAGTACGTCCGGTTCTAGCCCTTCAGGGGCATGAGCCTTCTTGGACATCACCCCAAGGGACCAATCTAGGAAGTTAAGACTTCTAGAATGTGAAAAAGTCCCTTGAGGAGAGATCCAACTCTGAAAGACCCCAAGTAATCTTAGCATGTGAAGGCTATGTCTCCTGGATGCATCTACCAGACTGGAAAAGTCAGCTTCAGCTGAAGCTGGGAGAGTGAGACCCATATTCTCCCCAGTCTGGTACCAAATCCCTCTCTTCTGCCCGTAAGTCTAGCGGGAGGCATGCAAAACACTGTCCTTACTAGCTCTTTCTTGGTTAGCATCCAGCTATCCAGCGATTGCAGAGCTCTCTTCATAGAAATCGTCGGTCTCATCTTCAAGAAAGCCGACGATTTCGGCGTCTTAGAGCATGAAAAAAGTGAACGAGGCGAAGGAGGAGCGGCAGGAATCAATGCATCTCCGTATTCCTGGAGTAGGAGAGCTGTCAAAACTTTGTAGTTAGACAGTCCTTCTTTGCCGTGAGACTCGTCCTCTGAGTCCTCTTCCAAAATCGGATCAGAAGGAGAGGCCACTTCCCGTTCCGGGTCTTCCTGTCCAAAAATGACAATTTGTCGAAAATTGCATTTTTCCTAACTATACAAACCGTGAGGTCCTTTAACAATAGGAAGTAGCTAGCGGCAGCTGGAACGGTCGTAAGCTTCGAACAAGGGGAGAACGGTAGTTAACTGCTTGTCCGACAGTCGCGCGGCTGGGAGGTAACAAATCACTTTTGCTTTTGGCCCATGCAAAATACGCAGAGTGAGGGGTGGCATGAGGAGGGACTATATGTAAAGGACCTCAGGTTTGTATAGTTAGGAAAATGCAATTTTCGACAAATTGTCATTTGTTCCGATACGTAAATACAAACCATCGGTCCTTTAACAATAGGAAGACTCACTTCTTGGTGGGAGGAATCTGAGTCTTTTGATGAACAGACTGGTGTTCGTCCATCCCTGGAATGCCTCCCTGGTCGTAAGAGCGAGGGAGGGATCCAAGCCTCTGTCCGATTGATCGGGGTGTGCACCGCAGGATCAATGGTCAGACCTCTGGGCCGAGTACTAAGAGAGAGGCAAGCGTATCTCTTCGTACCAGCAAGCAAGAACTTGTTTCCTGTTTGCAAGAGGCAACATAAAAGTATGGGTTTTGTCTCAAGCTGGCATCCACTTCCTCCCCCTTGTTGGAGGAAGTGGTGGATATACGCTCCTATCCCTAGTGAAAGGGATAGGATGGGGCTCTGTTGAGTAGCTCACCTGCATCTTGTCCTTATCCAGCAGGGTGACGACCGTGTCCCTCTAACCACAGGTAGAGGGGAAGCAAAAGATGGGAAGAGGAGCCAGTCACACTCTCATTCACTCATCCATTCTTATGGTCACACCAGGACTCGATGCTGTTCAGCCTGCGAGGGTCTGGGGTTCGCTACACAACGTGTTGAGCAGCCACCACGGGTCCCAAGGAAAAAGATCCAAGGACCTGTGGGCAATATCCCGAAGGTAGAATTGGGGAAGGGCATGTGGTCTGGTTGGACCAGACCCCTGCCTTCAGTACCTGCGCCACGGAGAAGTTCTTGCGGACAAGGCAGCATCTCCTTCGCATCGAAGGCGGTGAAGTCCATTAGGGAGGGGATTGTGAACGACTCGAACCAATCGTCAGGGACCGAAGGGTTCTGAGTCTTCGCTACGAAGTTCGGTACGAAATCGAGCGTCACGGATCCCCATCCCCTCCCCTGGATGCTTGACTTCGCAGGAGAAGTCATGCAGTTCCTCAGAGGAAAAGAAGGAAATAGTCGCATGACCTATCCCTCTTCTCTACTTCGGTGATGTCCAGTACCCATACTGGTCTGTCCGTTTGCCACGAAGTCTCTCGCATCCTCCCTATCCCCATGCAGCGAAGTTCTCGGTAGTGGATAGGACACCGACACTCCATGGTGGTGTCAATGGTATGGGTACTGTGACAAGCTATTAAAACGAAGTAATGATTGCTCTGTAACAACCGGAACTAAGTCAACAGCGTAGTTTCGTAACTGACTCGGCCGCTCTGACAGCTGCCGACTGACTGCGTTCGGTAGGAGGCAAGTTGTCAAAGCATCGAGTAAGTCACGTGACCTTCGCCTTTAAAGGGTTATGCCGAGAGACCAAACAAATAATGTATTTATTTGTCACCAATGCCGGACAGCAAGGTGATGATTCTCTAAGGCATGTGCCCAACAGGCGAAAGTCAATTGCCTTCTAGAGACCGAGGTCCTGAAGGTAAAACATCTCATGGTTGTTGAATCTCAGCTAAGGAGAACAACACTATGTACCGTTGAAGACGAAGGTAGATATTGAATGCAACCTACGTCTTCACAGATGAATCGAGAGAAGGATTCTCAAGATTCATAACCTGTGCTTACAAATGACTGAAAACGCTAACCGCTATTTCATTGCTGTCCGGTGAGAAGTCGTAGTTGCAATGAAAGCGGGGCGTTCTTCAGTAATGAAACACAGGGGAAAGCCCGCCTGAAGAACTGCTTCTCATGGGCCTGAACATTTGGAAGTAGAGCTGTCAGGTCGGAGAGTAGGCGATGTCTTCTGACACATCTCGTAACTTCGGTTGAACAATGAACAATTGTACACCTACGAATAAGAGATATTTTGAAGACAAACTCAGATGTCTGCAAAATCATTCGCATTATCGCAGTGCGATGCAGCGGGAGACTTGTACAGACTTCTGTTACCGTGCGGTAAACAGAAAGATGAAAGAGTCCAAGAGATATCTCTGTTGAAAATTCTCGCAATGTCGAAGGCGATGGAATCTAGCGTCACAGCAGTAGATGGTCCTTCATTATTGCGAGAATCCCCGTTAATCAGAGACCTAAGTCCATGATTGTTGGGCAGAGATACGGTTCGGTAGTCAATCAAAGCAGGGCAGAGAGAGACATACATGACCGTGCATATCGGAGGCCCAGCTGATACTGAGCTGCTATCAGGCAGTTCAATACGCAGTAGTTGAGCCTGAGCTCTCGCTGACTCGTCATCCTGAGTTGCCAGGTAATCCATTATTCCACGAAGGAATGCGTTCGGTTAGAACTACCGAGCATAAAAGATATGCTCGAGCAATTATATTTAGGCGAAACGAATTTCGGTAAATATAAAAGTTGAAATGGTGTTGTCGTGACAAAACCATAAGTATATAAAATTGAAACTGAAAACTCCTGGGAGGTTGCAGGCAACCCCGAGTTGCAGTTCAATTAGAATACTTCTCTTATAAGTCGCAATCCGTAGATTAACTAGGATATGCGCCTACCCCTCGGACAATTCAACTGCTTAGTAGAATCATGTCGCGAGGTTAATATACGTAGTAATATTTGTAGGATTCTGAACAACGATCTCCATCCTAAATTCTTTCCTTCAAGAAAACAAAATAAGGATTGGAGATCGACCACCTTCGATCTCTATCAAAGAGAGTGAAGGAGAAGTCTTCCTCGAAGGAAAGCTTCAATGGTGAACAGAATACTAAGACGATAGTTCAAGCCAAACTGGATCATTCCCCCCGTCGATCTTCTCTATTCCAGGTTGGTCGCCTACTGTGAGATAGTTTTCTTCAGCAGCAGTCTTCTTCCCAAGGCTAGAAATTCCAGGAATTCGAGCATAGGGGAGGCGAGGTTTCCCGATTATTGTGTATATCGGGGATTCTCGTCTCGCTCACTTTGGAACCGTGGTCTCCGCGTAAGTGGTTTGGAGATCGTAAAACTCGAACACTGAATGCGTTAGAAATTCCGTAGAATTCTAAGCAGTCTGCGAAACCCCCCACCGAATTCGTCAAACGATATCGGCTGGTGGTCCTCTCGATTCCCGTAGAAATCGAGAATGGGGCAGGATTCCTCCTCAACGCCGGGGACCGGGGCTTACGTCAGGTAGGACCCGAAGGTCCCCCCGGTAGCGCAGTCCCGAACGTGGGATCCTACAGAGAAATCTCTGTAGGATCCCTCCCCTTTCCTCTGTAACCGTAAGGAGAGAGGGATGGGGTAGGGAATGGAATTGGATACTCGCTCGCCTTCCCAGTGGAACTAGCAGTTGGAGAAGAGTAGGAACAGCCATCGCCTTGCGGCGATGGCCTCTCAGAGTCTGGGAAAACGTATCGTCAGGAGAAAACGTTTTCCCGCGGAGGGTTACGAACTCTCACTGTAGGTAAGGGTCTGCCCGCCACTGTGAACGTCGTCTGGGTGGGGCTGATCGACACCTGACAGGAGAGAGCCGATACGCTCCTCCGACTCATTCCAGTCCTCGTCGAGGTCGAAACCTCTCAGGAGGACCGAAGGAGTATTCAAATACGGTGTCCGAAGACACGTAGAAACAACGCCAGCTGTCGCAGTAGAGGAGGTGGAAGTAGCTTGATCGACCGGTCCAGAACTGAGAGAGCCTTCTTGTCCGGAGACGAGAGACTCTGGTTCGAGACAGAATCGGCAAGTTCCGATCGCGGCAGACCCACCGTCGGTTTGGGTTCCCTCTCGGGCCCCAAAACGACTCGAGCAGAGACGTAGGCTCTGCTGGTGGGAGCGGCAATCCTTCCGCAAGGTCATTATGCTGACGAATCAGCTTAATGACTTCTGCAAATTCCTCTGTATCTCGGGAGTAACAGTGTCTGCGGAGTAGGACCGTCAGTCCCTCCAACAAGAACAGATCCCGAGATACTCCTCCTTCAGAAGGAGGAACAGCGGCAGACCCCTGACGGTCGCCTCCAGCTACTTGCGCGTATGTCCTGGTCGGTCCTAGAACCGTGCCTGGTCCATACGGCGTCATAGCGGGATCGCGAGCGGCGCACCTCTCGCGATCACTCATAGGTACCTTGCTCCTCCCGGTGTAGCCCGAGGAGGTTTGAAGGTACAGGAGAGGCAGATCTGACGCTCCCCTAGCTCGCTCCGGCAGGACCAGCGTGCTTGGAGGGCTGCTGCTGATCGTCCACCCGCGTGAGTGGCGATCGAGCAGCAGGCCTAGCCTTGCCGCTCGCCCTGGGAGAGAGGCCTCGGCTGAGAACGTCGACGCTGATCTCTAGCGTCATGGCGAGCTGTTGCTGGTTACCTGTCCTCCGCCCGGTCCCGATGGGAGCGGCGTCAGGTGACCTGCTAGGCTCGTTGTCGCGGTGAGACCGGCGAGCGTCCTCTCTCGGCGTCGAGCGGCGCTGGTACCAGTCGTGGCTGGTACCGACGACCGTCGAGGGTGACCCCTTCCTCGCCTCAACCCGTGGCTGGTCATCGACCGTCACGTCAACCCGAGCAGCCAGCTGGTCGCTGCGAGAGCGTCCACTGGCCTAGCGAGAGTCGTCTGCACGACACTCGCCAGTCTTCTGCTCCGCGCTTCGGTCTTGGCGGCGAGCGAGCTCGAGTGTCAAGACTTTGGCTGGACGGTCTCCCGCGGGAGACCGTCCACTCGGTACTTCTCGCTAACGAGAAGCTGAGGCGGGGTGGGATCCTGGTTTAGCGGACAGAATACCCGCCAGCAACCAGGCGAGGAAAGTGCCAGCCGGAAGCTGGTACTCCTTCTGTCCCCGTCTTCTTCTCCTTGGTAGAAGAAAAGACGGGCCCTGTTCCCGAGGGAGCAGGAGGACCACAGAAGAGCTCCCCGAATCGCCGGAGCGAGACGGGCCCTTAGAAGGTCCCGCGAAGGAGCCTTCTTAGGGGGGAAAACCCGGGTTAGGCCGGAGCTGGTCGCTGCAAGAGCGGCCGCTGGCCTGGCAAGACGTAACACCTGAGCGTCTCTCACCAGCCTTCTGCTCCGTGCCGCGTCTTGGCGCCGAGCGAACTCTGGCGCCGAAACTTGGCTGCACGGTCTCCCGAGGGAGAGAACGTACACTCGGGATCTCTCGCGAAGAAGAGACGAGCCGGAACCTGGCGTAGCGGCATCGCCGCTAGCACCAGGCGAGGAAGTACCAGAGCTAACCGATACTCCTCTGGTCCCCGTCTATCTCTTCCTTACGGAAGGGGAGACGGGCCCCGCTCCCGAAGGAGCAGGAGGACCAGCAGAAGCACCCCCCGTCCCACCGGGGTGGGTGGGACGGGCCCTTAGAAGTTCCCGAAGGAGACTTCTTAGGGGGGAAGGCAGCCTTCCTTTTGTTCCTTCTTCGGCTTATGGGCCTTAGAAGTCGAAGGGGAAGAGGCAGCAGCAGACGATGAAGACGAAGATGACAGCTTCCTCTTCTCCTCTTCCTCATCACTCACGCAGGACAGTCGTCAGGTCCTCCATCCAGGCCGGAGCCGGGGCTATTGCCGAAGCAACACGGCCACGACTGCGCCACCTGTCCGGAAGGACCTGGGTCTGGGGAAGACACGCCGTGCGGCTGGACCAGCATGGACCAGGCACAGGAACCAGGAGCGACAGGAACAGCAACCAGCTCAGGAGCGGCAGGAACAGCGGCAGCGGTAGACCCAGAAGGGACAGCCAAGCCAACAGCGGGAATCACATCAGCGGCAGGTACGGCAGGCCCAGCGATCGCCTTGTAGAATCATCGGCAGCCAGCGGAACCTGGGTCCTGGCGGCCGGTCCAGGGGCGAGCTGCTGGAACAGCGGAAGTCTGGGGCAGCAACACGAAGAAAACAGGCGGCGGCGGCAACCCCACCTCGGTACGGCTGCGGCCCTAGTAGCGGCAGACGGCGTCATCGACACAGCATGGGAGTGTAGACCAGGAGGGGGGGAGCAGCATAAGCGGCCGTGGTAGTAGTGGAGACCGCCCCAGACCTCGCTAGACGCTGCAGCAGATCGTGGATGCTAGGCACGCCCTGCCTCCGCGGTGGTCCATACCTGTCCAAGGTCGTCTCCCACGGATGTAGCACCTGCGGTAACATAGATAGATTAGTAAGAGGGGTTCCCTCACGCACGGGGGGAAGACATGCCCACCCCGAAAACGCAAGGAAGACCCCAAATACAAAATACAACGAAGAAGCTGAGCGGGGGGGCAGGAAGGAAGACGAAGAATCGGATACCAAGGGAGTCGCGGGAGAGCTTTCCGACGACTTCCTGGCAGACCTTCGCTTCCCCTACCCCCGCACAGCAGTGAAAAGTAATATGAAAATGAAACAGAATACTGCCCTTGCGATTCACTTCATAGAACTTAAAGGGGAAAAGATCAATTCCCGGGTAAGAACGGACACTTGATCCAATAATATGATGCTATCATAAAATATATATGAAAATGAAACAGAATACTGCACTTGCGATTTCATTTTCACATAAAAAAATCGTAAGGATCAATTCCCGGGTAAGAACGAAAATTGATCCAAATTAAATTTCATGCAAATAAATAAATGAAAATGAAAAGAATATTGCAATTGCGAATCCACTTTCATTGCATTCTAATATACAAAATTAAAAGGCTCGTGCCGAGCGCAATCACACTCTCGGTAACGAACGCACAGGGCAAAAATATAATGAAAAAAAGTACTTACATTTTTCAATTACACACTTTCGCCCAAAATACATGACTCGGCGCGAGCGCGCCCGCCCTCGGCACCGAGACATAATTCAAGGGTTCAATTCATGAAAAGAGAGGAAATCGCCGCATCTACGGCGATAACTCCATGTTGGTTCATAATTAAGTAATGAAATGAAAACAGTGTACTTACAGTTTCATTTTCAAGTCAAACAAACCATTAGTAGAAAACACAATATAAACAAAGCATACGACGATGAAACGGGCAGAGAGCGATGACGAACACGTCCTTCACACCCGCGGCCGAAAGCAAAAGTGATTTGTTTACCTCCTGTCGGACAAGCAGTTAACTACCGTTCTCCCCTTGTTCGAAGCTTACGACCGTTTCCAGCTGCCGCTAGCTAACTTCCTATTGTTAAAAGGAGACCGATGGGTTTGTATTATACGTTAAAAAATCGGAACAAACTCTCTCTAACGGTAGACAAACTCCTAATAGGAGAGGGGTTAAGAGAGTGTAAAGAGCTCCTATGCTTGGCTGGCTCTTCGTACTTGGCTGGCTCTTCGCGCTTGGTGGCGCCCGCGGCCGGCTGGGCTTCGCGCCTGGCTGGCCCCGCCTCGCGCCTGGCTGGCGCCTCGAAGCCTGGCTGCGCCTCCACGCTGGTGGCGCCTCGCGCCTGGCTGGCGTCTTCGCGGCCTGGCTGGCGTCTCGCGCTTGGCTGGCGCCTCGCGCCTAGCAGGATCCTCGCGCCTGGCTGGAGTCTCGCGCCTGGCTGACTCCTGCGCGCTTTGGGGCTGGAAGCCTCGCGCCTGACTGGAGTCTCGCGCCTCTCAAAGCTCTCCCGCGCCTCCTCAAGCTCTCGCGCCTGGGTTGGAGTCTCGCGCCTTTCTGGTGCCACATCCTTGTATGTCGGTATGCTTGTCTGGCGCCTCGCGCTTGGCTGAATCCTCACGCCTGGTTGTTACCTCGCGCGTCGGCTGAAGCTGCTGGTCTGGCAGACGTATCCCATCTGGGAAAATATCCTCGCGCCTGTAGCGTTTCTCGCTTGTCTGATGAACGCTCTAATCCCTAGAAAAAAAAGAAAAGAAGACGCTTCTCGTCTGTAGGACGCCTCGCGCTTGACTGGTGCGACGCGCTTGTCTGGCGAATCAAAATCGTCCATAGAGTCTCTATCCGAGTAAATTTCAAAAGACTCACGTCCCACAGGAGCCTCACTCCTGGCGGGAGAAGGAAGACGAGTCTTCTTGACCGGCAGTCTCACGTCTTTCTTACGAGGAGGATCCTTCGAAAGGACTCCTACCAAGGCGGATAGCTGTTCCTGCACCGCCAAAATGATCCTCTTGGAAGCCTCTCCTGCGTCTTCTTGAACGGGAGAGGGAGACCTCAAGGAGTTTGCCCACCTCATGGGACGTCAACACCCTCTTCGCCTTCTTGATGGAAGGAGGCGCTTCTTCCGAAAAGCGTTCTGGGCTTGAATCCAACACAGGATCTCTCCAGTGCCTTTTCAGGGGCCTGGACAAGTCCGAATCCTTCCACCCTCGTTTAGGAGAGGGAGAAGCGGATGAAGAGAAGCACTCTCTGAGGACGCTTTTCCGATAGCGGTCCTGAGCAGTCTGTCTATAAACAGCACCTGCTGAAGGGACGCCTGACCGGGGGAATTCTCCACAACCTCCGTACGGCTTTCGACTTTCCTTCTCCTCTGGGCTTGGGAGCTTGGAAGAGGTCTAGGCCTGGGAGCGTCGCAGAGACGGTCAGACGCCCCCTCCACAACACTGGGGACACTCACTTCACTATAATCACTTTCACAGTCCTTGTACCTTTCATGGTAGCCATTTTGGATCTCATCCTGTGAAGAGTAGCTTTCAGTTCAGCAATTTCCGAGGCCGAATCTGAATGTAAAGCCAGTGAGGGCCCTGATACAGAATTAGAATCATAATTAAGAGAAGAGTTAGAATTATCCAAAGGCTCAATAGGCCTTGTAACTACTACCGCAATCTTAGATGCAGCCCTTCTGACTCTATCCCTTTCTAACTTCTTCAAGTAAGAAGTTAGAGTCTTCCATTCCTCACATTCAACCTCTCACACTCATGACAGGTGTTAGAAATAGAACAATCAAAACCCCTACATTTGCGACATACAGTGTGAGGATCAACCGAAGCTTTCGGTATCCTCACCTTGCAGCCTACATTCACAACACATTCTCACACAACCATTTGAATCAGACATTCTTGAAGAAAAATCAAAAGCAAGTCCAAATCCAGTCCACAGTAGCGAATGCCAAACAACGATCCAGGTACGTCACTAGAAGTCCACAAAAAGATGATCAATTGTCTAGAAAAGCGAATTCCAGTCAAAGAGTGGCAGCAACGATGTTGATACCACCGGCGACAGAAAATATGAGTAGAAAACGGGAATGGTCCTAGTTCTGCCGCCAGGGCAGGCCGGTAGATCACCTGACCTACCTGTAGCGAGTGGCGCGAAATTTGAATTTCTGTCGGGGACGACGGAGTCTTAGCTATGTATATATCTGACAGGTAAGTTGACTGGATGAAAACACAATATAAACAAGCATACGACGATGAAGCGGGCAGAGAGCGATGACGAACACGTCCTTAACACCCACGCCGAAAGCAAAAATGAATTTTCATTATTTAAAATGAAGTTTTATGTTATACTTACCGAACAATTATAGAGCCGTGCTTTCCACGAGCGGCAAGGATACTAAACTTCAAATTTAGCGCGTCGCGTCGCCAACACTGGTGGTGATGACGTCATCTCCCTCCACTCGCGGGAGAACCAGGTACAACTGCCCAGGTGAATCCAATTCTTTCTGCCCGTCCGTCCACCTAAGGGGAGGAGGGTGGGTATAATCATAATTGTTCGGTAAGTACAGGCAGTCCCCGGGTTACGACGGGGGTTTCCCGTTCTTAGGAGATGCGTCGTAAGCCGAAAATCGTCGTAAGCCGGAACGACGCTTGGAAATATGTCTTAAACTAATAAAAAGTTTATAAAACCTTACTTGTAATCCTTTGGTTACACTACATGTTGTTTCCTGTAGTTTTTATGTACAACCTGGAGTTATTTTCATAAAAGAATGCTGGTTCTTGAAGGTAAAAACTATTGTAATCCTCTGGTGACACTACATTCTTGAAGTTTTATGTACAACCTGGAGTGATTTTGCAAAATCTTGAGGGCTACAAGAACAGCTGATTACTATTTACGTATCATATAGACTAATTAAAGTAAATGTATCTTTAAATAGGCTTATATATTAGTATCAACAAAACATTTCCTGCCATGAGTCAGAGGCCGTTTAATGAAACGAACACTTCTCTGTCCTATCTGTTCAGAAAATAAACGTTACGTCAATCCCCGAGACCATTGTTGCCAAAGCGTCTCTCTCTCTCTCTCTCTCCTCCTCAACTCTCTCTCTCTCGTCTCGGGGTCTCTCTCTCCTCTCCTCTCTCTCTCTCTGATCAAATTACATGGAAACTTGACATACGATTGCCCTAATATACGAATGTTTTGAGATATAACAGAAAATTTGCGAAAATACAAGCTTTGATATACAACGAAATATTTGAGATACGATTTTGCGATGAGTGTTAGTTGTATAGGCGACCGATAAATGGCGTTCAGTCTGTTTGTTTGTTGGTGCTGCATGTTAACACGTCTTGTTTAGTTCGTTGTATTTGCGCCTATTTTTCGTGTTATTTTGTCTATTTTATTATTAACCATGGTCTCAAAGCTAAAGACAAAGCAGGTGATAAGAAAAACCCAAGAAAATGATTTCGATGGAAGCAAAACATGAAATTATAGCAAAGCATGACGTGGCGTTCGTATCGTCGATTTGGCAAAACGAGTATGGTCGAAATCCTTCTACAATATCCACGATCATCAAGCAGAAGGAAGCTATAAAAACCCCCGAGACCATTGTTGCCAAAGCGTCTCTCTCTCTCTCTCTCTCTCTCTCTCTCTCTCTGATCAAATTACGTACTGGATAATGTCTCTCTTGGATACTTCGATTTTGCCAAATATTGAGGGCTACAAGAACAGTTGATTACTATTTACGTATCATATAGACTAATTAAGTAAACGTATCTTTAAATAGGCTTATATTATTAGTATCAACAAAACATTTACTGGCATGAGTCAGAGGCCGTTTAAACGAAACGAACACTTCTCTGTCCTTAACTCGGAGCGTCGGAAGACGCCTCTCTCTCTCTCTCTCTCTCTCTCTCTCTCTCTCTCTCTCTCTCTATCTCTCTCTCTCTCTCTCTCTGATCAAATTACTGGATAATGTCTCTCTTTGGATACTTGGAATTTGCGTTGTAATCTAACCAGAAACTTCGTTTTGTTATTATTACTGGAAACAAGCAATGATTTTTTCATTATTTGCGCTTTTGGACTGTTATATGTAAACTAGTATGTATTCATTCGCTCGGAAACTAGTTCCGCATATGAGGCGTCACTAAAAAACATAGAAAAATACACATAAAAAAGTGTCGAAAATCATCATAATCAAAATTTTGTTGTAATCTAACCAGAAACTTATTTTATTAATATACTGTGCTAAACTATAAAGGATTTTTATCATAGTATGCGTTTTTTAAAAGCGTCGTTAACTCGGAGCGTCGGAAGACGCCTCTCTCTCTCTCTCTCTCTCTCTCTGATCAAATTACTGGATAATGTCTCTCTTTGGATACTTGGAATTTGCGTTGTAATCTAACCAGAAACTTCGTTTTGTTATTATTACTGGAAACAAGCAATGATTTTTTCATTATTTGCGCTTTTGGACTGTTATATGTAAACTAGTATGTATTCATTCCCTCGGAAACTAGTTCCGCATATGAGGCGTCACTAAAAAACATAGAAAAATACAACATAAAAAGTGTCGAAAATCATCATAATCTCAAAATTTTTGTTGTAATCTAACCAGAAACTTATTTTTATTAATATAATGTGCTAAACTATAAAGGATTTTTATCATAGTATGCGTTTTTTAAAAGCGTCGTTAACTCGGAGCGTCGGAAGCGTCAGCGTCGTAACCTCGGAACAAGCGTCGTAACCCAGGACGGATTTTTCCATTGAATATTTAAGAAAGAGCGTCGTAACCTCGGAACGTCGTAATCCCGGAACCGTCGTAAACCCGGGGGACCGCCTGTATAACAATAAAACTTCATTTTAATAATGAAAATTTCATTTTTATTGTAGTGTCTTACCGAACAATTATAGAGCTGATTACACATTTATGGGAAGGTGGGATTCAGTGGACCACTAGTATTTTTAAATGGTTACATTTATTGCAATACCAGTAAACACTCAAGGTGTCTGTTGTACCTTACCTTGTAAGAGAGCTACAGCAGACTGTTACTGCCTCTGGTCGGTGCTCTTCTTACTATTGTAGAGGAATTGGAATTTGACCAAAGTTAGCCTCTACAGGAGTGGAATCCTTCCGTAGTTCAAGCGAGTCAAGGCTGACTGACGGAGGATAGTAACAACAAAGATTGCCCTTGCCCTGGCTAAGACCAGAAAATCAATCATACAAAACATTTGTCACCAACACCAGATTTAAAAACATATATACCCAACCATTGTAAAATCTGACCTAACAGACTGGTGAGTATCCCAGGTACTCAGTACCCCCAGCTTCCCTTGAACTCGACAACCTATTCCAGGTGAAAAGTTAGCATAGAGGTGACGACCCGTGCCGTTTCTCCCAACACCATGCCAGAAACCGCCACCGGACCTAACGTTTTACAATTCTCGAAAACCGTTTCTATCTCTTTGAGATAATGACTCGCAAAAACCGAATTTGATCTCCAGAACGTGCTCTGAAGAATCGAAGCTAAGATAAATTCTTTCTGAATGCTAAAGAAGTTGCCACTGCTCTAACCTCGTGAGCTTTAACTCTCAGAACGGAAAGATTGTCGTTCTCGGACTGCGAGTGCGCTTCCCTGATAAGCTCTCTAATAAAGAACGATATAGCATTCTTAGAAAGAGGACGAGAGGGATTTTGAACCGAGGTCCAGAGCTTAGAAGATTGTCCTCTAATACCCTTAGTGGCAAACAGATACTGCTTAATAGCCCTGACTGGACATAAGAGCCTTTCTTCCTCCTCATGTCCAACCAAATCAGATAAGTTCCTTACCACAAAACTCCTCGGCCAAGGATTAGGAAGGATTCTCATTTTTGGCTAGAAAGGTCAAAGATACCGAAAATACAGCATTGCCTTGAGAGAAACCGACTCTTTTGTCTATAGCGTGCAATTCGCTGACACGCTTAGCAGAAGCTAGTGCAATAAGAAAAAAGTGCCTTCTAGTCAAGTTCCTGAGTGAAGCCGACTTCAAAGGCTAAAAAAAAACGGTGGCCCCATGAGGAACTTAAAGCACCACATCTAAGTTCCAAGTCATTGTATCTTGCGGGAGCTTAGTGGTTTCGAAAGACCTAATGAGGTCCGACAGATCTGAATTGGAGGAAATATCCAAACCTCGATGTCGAAAAACCGAAGAGAGCATGGCTCTATATCCTCTGATCGTCGAAGGAGCCAGTTTCTTAGAGTTCCTAAGAAATAGAAGAAAATCTGCTATTTCTGTTAAAGAGGTCGCAGAAGTAGAGACTTTAGCACTTCTACACCACTCTCTGAAGATTCTCCACTTCCCTTGATAGAGTTTGTTAGAAGACACTCCTACAACGAGCGATAGCTTCTGCAGCTCTTCTTGAAAATCCTTTTGCTCTGACAAGATTCCGGACAGTCTGAACCCTGTCAGAGCTAGAGCGGACAAGTTTTGGTGGAACCTCTTGAAGTGCGGTTGTTTGAGAAGCCACTTCTCTGGAGGAAGAAGTCTGGGGAAGTCTACTAACAACTGGAGAAGGTCCGGGAACCACTCTTTCCTGGGCCAAAAGGGAGCGATTATCGTTAGTGTTACATTGCGTGTCGACATGAACTTGTTCAGCACCTCTCTTATTAGACCGAACGGAGGGAATGCATAAGCTTCCAGACCCGACCAATCCAACAGCATTGCGTCCACCGACCAAGCTAGAGGATCTGGGACTGGAGAACAAAAGAGAGGAAGACGGTTGTTCCTTGATGTCGCGAACAGGTCTATTGACGGTCGTCCCCAAAGGCGCCAAAGTTTCTGACAAATCTTGTTGTCCAAAGTCCACTCCAGAGGTAACACTTGCTGTTGACGACTTAACTCGTCCGCCAGAACGTTCATCTTTCCCGGAACAAATCTCGGGACTAGCTGAACCTTCGCTTCGTTTGACCACAGGAGGAGATCCTTGGTACTTCGTACAGAGAGAAAGACTGAGTCCCCCCCCGCCCCCCCCTGTTTCCGCACGTACGAGAGAGCCGTGGAGTTGTCGGAATGCACTGCCACTACTCGACCTTCTACTAAACTCCGAAACTGTCTGAGCCCCAAGAAAATTGCTAACAGTTCCTTTACATTTATGTGGAACTTCTTCTCCTTCTCCGACCAAGCTCCTGAAGGGCTCCCCAACCTGTGTCCGATGCGTCGGAAAAGAACTGTAGGTTCGGGAGGATGGGTCGTAAATCTAACCCTTCTTCCAACCTTGCTCGAGAGAGCCACCACCTTAGGTCCTCTTTTATTTGATCTGTGACAGGAAAGGTAATCGAGTCTGGTTGTGTCTTCCTGCACCAAGAGGCTCTCAGGAAAAACTGCAGAGGTCTCATGTGCAGTCTTCCCAACGTCACAAATTTCTCCACTGACGTCAATTTGCCCAGGAGCCTCATCCACTGATTGGCAGAACTTACCTTTTTGTCCAAGAACTCCTGAACTGTCTCCAGACAGCCTTGAACCCTCTTCGGGGACAGAAAAGCCCGAAAAACTTGAGCATTCAGAATCATCCCCAAATAAAGGATGCTCTGAGATGGAACCAACTGGGACTTCTGTTTGTTGACCAGAATTCCTAACTTTCTGGCAAGATCCAGAGTTGTTCCAAGGTCCTTCATGCACCGACTCTCTGATTCCGACCGGAGAAGCCAATCGTCCAGATAGAGGAGATTCTTACTCCTAATATGTGCAGCCAGCTTCCTATCGGGGATAGAACCCTGGTGAAAACTTGAGGAGCGGTCGCTAGTCCGAAGCAAAGCGCCCGAAACTGAAACACCTTGCCTTCGAACATGAACCTCAGGTACTTCCGAGATTCGCGATGTATCGGAATGTGAAAATAAGCGTCTTGCATGTCCAGAGAGACCATCCAATCCCCCTGTCTGATGGACTCCAGAACCGACCGAGTGGTCTCCATATGAAATTTTGTTTTCTGGACATGCAAGTTCAGGCGCTCACATCCAAAACCGGCCTCCAGCCCCCTGATGACTTGGGAACTACAAAAAGGCGATTGTAAAAGCCTGGAGGAAAATCCCTTCTATCTGTTCTATCGCTTCTTTGAGAACAAGCGCTTCCACTTCTGCGGCTAGCGCCAGAAATTTGTCTGAGCCCGGAGAGTATGCCTGGAATGGAATTGGGCACAGGTGAGAGCGAGGGAGGTGAAACGAGAGGAATACGATAGCCGAACTTGAGTACTTGCACTACCCCGGCTTCTGCTCCTCTGTTTTCCATTCCTCCCAAAACATAGCCAGCCTGGCTCCCACTGGTGCATGAAGAACCGAGCTTTCATTTGGAAGGTTTGTTAACCTTGGCCGAGGCCTTAGACTGAGGTCGCAAATTCGACTTCGGCCGAAGAAGCGCTTGGGTTTTCTCCCTCGAAAAGGCACTTGGGCCAGAGGAGAAACCGAAGGAACAGTCTCCACAGGAGCTTTAGGTCTCTTAGTAGACTGTGCCAGTAAATCCGAAGTAGATTTCTTATCTAGCGCAGACGAAATTGACAACACTACATCGTCTGGAAAGAGGTTATCTTTCACAAACGGAGCAAACAAGAGAGCAGACTTCTGTTGGGAAGTAACCCTTTTAGAAGCAAAGGAGCACCAAAGTTGCCTTTTCTTAAGGGTACCAAAGGCGATGAGCGAAGCTAACTCATCACATCCATCCCTAATGGATTTTGTCCGCACAGGACAGAACACCAATCCAATCCTCCGCTAACTCCGTGAGAAAGAGAAGGACAATCTTCGATCTTGGCCGCTAAAGCGCCAATAGTCCCAATCAAGGAAGCTAAAGACTTCCAAAAGTTTAGATTGATTCTTTACAACGTGGTCCAACTCAGGCGCTGTAAAGAAAACTTTCGCTGCGGCGAAAGCAGATCTTCTAGAGGAGTCGATTAAACTGGAGAAGTCTCCCTGGGAGGAGGCAGAAACTCCCAGAGAAGGAGCTTCCCCAGTTACATAAAACCTATACCTCTTACGAAGCAACTTAGAGGGAGGGTAAGCAAAAAAGAGCCTTCCCTAAGTCTCTTTTCATAGACATCCATTTTTCAGTCTCTTTCAACGAATGTCTAACCGCTTTAGATAGAACAAGTTTTGGGAGGAGAGGGTCTGAAGTTTTCCTACTCATCAAAAAAGTCGAAGTTGGGGAGCGCGGAGCCGCTTTCTCAAAATAATCTGGATAAGATACCAGAAGAAATCTAAGGAGACGTGAATAACACGAGAGGGTGATGAGAATCCTCCTCCTCTACTTCTTCTTCATTCTCCGATACCGCCGAAGAAGTAGACGGAACTACAACCGGATCTGAAGGTTTCGAACCACCCTTGGACTCATTCATCCAGTTGGTTAACATCTCTAACTGCTTGCGCCAAGGCGCCAGAGACGAATCAAAAACAGTTAACGTAGGCTTGGAAGAGCCTAAATGTTCAGCAGGAGGCGGAAAAACTACTTGCGCCTCGCTCTGAGCCGCCGAAATTCGAAGCGAAACAGGCGTAACAGACGAAAAAGCGCCTAAAGAAACACCCTTAGAACTGCTAGCTACAGCGCTAAAACCACAATCTCTACTAGTAGATGGAGCCGAAAAAGGCACAGATTGAGGCGACGAACGAGCCGCTAACGGGCGCGGCGCAACCCTACTCTCAGGCTCCTTATACCGCTTGACTGGAGGAGGCGAAGAATCGGCGCCTGAACGCCTCTTTAAGGGACGCGAAACGGGCGAATCTCGCCAAGAGCGCCGCTCGACCGGAGACGAATCGCTTGAATCATTCGAAAGGCGTCTGACCGCAACACCTTTCCAACGCTTAACCGAGCCCTGTTGAGGCGCAACAGGCTCAACAAGAGAGGCGCCTGTCTGTGGGCAAATCCCGATCGACTCCCTTGGACTTCCGGTATGTCTTCTCCCCGGTGCGGGGGAGCTGGACAGTGACCTTTGTCTAGGAGACGTGTCAGGACAGACAGACGCACCCTCAACTACACTCTTACTGAAGCCGCTTTCTCCAAAAACGTCTTAACTGAATTACCAAGTTGCAAAACCGTATTCGCTAGTACCCAAAATTTCTGATCTAACCTCGATTCCAGACTGGCAATGGTGTCGGAAGAAACTACACGGGAAGCCGGAGAAGTGGGATTAGTAGGAGGAATAGGAGGTGTAACTAAAGGAGACATAACAATTTGAGGAGAAACAGAAGGAACAGAAGCATCGCAAGACGAAGCGGAGCTAAGTCTACTTTCCCTAAGCGCTGCTTTTCTAATTCTGTCTTTAGCTAATTTCTCCGAGTATGAACTAAAAAACTTCCATTGAGAATCAGTCCAATCACTACACTCGTTACATGTTCGATCTGCTGAACAAACCTGTCCCCTACACTTACACATTTAGTGTGAGAATCATATTTCTAACTTGGATATCTAGTTTTACATCCTGAGATGCAAAACCTAACTCCCGACGGACTAGATCCGACATGGCAACGCCTAAATAAAAAGCAAAATAACAACAACGCCAAAAAGGAGTACTTCACCAATTCCGAAGATCAATTCCACAAGAAAAAAAGCGAAGCAAAGTCATCCAACCGCACCGACCACCGATGTTCACCAGACGCCGGCAGGAAAAGAATTGGATTCACCTGGGCAGTTGTACCTGGTTCTCCCGCGAGTGGAGGGAGATGACGTCATCACCACCAGTGTTGGCGACGCCGACGCGCTAAATTTGAATTTAGTATCCTGCCGCTCGTGGAAATCACGGCTCTATAATTGTTCGGTAAGACACTACAATAAAAGTGATTTGTTTACCTCCCAGTCGCACGGCGCGCGACTGTCGGACAAGCAGTTAACTACCGTTCTCCCCTTGTTCAAAGCTTACGACCGTTCCAGCTGCCGCTAGCTACTTCCTATTGTTAAAGGACCGATGGTTTGTATTACGTATTGGAACAAATTACAAATAAAAAGAAAAATTACAACACATATAACCATAAACACTATATCCAGGGGCTAGTACTAAACAGGGCATAATACAGTTGACCCCCGGGCATAATACAGTTGACCCCCAATCCCTAGTGGCTTTCGAATTTGTGGGACCGTTCCTTGCTGTCCGTGAGGAGTTATTACTTTGAAATACCGAGGTGAATAATAACTGACGCCAATAAACAAAGTCACCTCCTTCATCAGCAATGCTAAAAGTATAGGAAAAATCAATTTCCATGTGGTACGATTGCACAGAATTACCAAAGGCAGGTGAATATTCCAGTCAGCGACTGGCAGGGACCAGGACATAGTTAGGCTAGCCCTAGTCCTAGCCTACCCTATTCCAAACAGCCAGTCCTGAGAATTCCCCAACCAAACCATGAAGCCTTCATTAGCTTAAATAGCTCTTGAAATTGAAGGATAGTTTAGCTTAAAACATTTGCTTTGATTGATTGACTGAATGCAGAATTTAGGCCAGAGGCCAAGCGCTGGGACCTAGGGTAAAATACCGAATGGCCGACCTCTACCGTAGCACGACCACCTTCCCGAAAAAGAACTTTAACACCTCCTGTAACAGAGGATAGACAATGGCCAAGAGCCAGCATCCGTCGAAGCAACACCTCAAGACCTCTACTTTCCTCTCGAAGTCAGTTTTCTCTCCCAAGTCACTAATTAAGGCCATTGTTTCTGATTTTTGGGAAGGTGGTCGCACTATGGTAGAGGCTGGCCATTCAGTATTTCACCCTATGAGGTCATACAATGCTGAAATGGAAATTGACAGCAAGAGGTTTGAAAGGTGCAACAGGAGGAACAGAAAGGTTTGCAGAAATGTTTGAAAGGTCTAGGGGAAACAACCGACTGGACTAGCTGATCCAGTTTTGGCCGCTTGTGGATCCACCCTCCGAAAAAGTACTTGAACACATCCTGACACCGGAGATGGGCGGGCAACAGTCACGAGTCATCTGTGGTGAGAGCAACAGCTCGAGACCTCTACTCTCCTTTCGAAGTAAGTATTTTCTTCAAAGTTAGAAATTAAGGTCACATTTTAGGATTAAACAGAGGTTAATGAATGGCTAGCGATGCGCAGTGCAAACATAACTCCACGACACTTTCGAAATCTTTACTTAAAACACCAAAAATGTAGATGATGATGTCATTTAGATGTTTGCGGAGTCACTTGTGTCAATAAACTTTCCATTGTATGTGCTAAATCCGCGCACTACTTTTACCCATAGACGCTGGGACACTTTCTTCAAAACAATCATAAACAATGACACCAACCATCTGGCACATCCAAGGAAACTACGATTTGTTGGTAGAAAGAAGAAGCGTGCACTCGATAATTATTTAAATAAATAGTTCACCAGCAGTATAAGGTCATGATTTGCACAATTTTTTTACATATTCACGATTATTAATTTGAAAATATTCGTTGCTGAAGAAGTAACAAGACTCCTGACTCAAATATCAACAGTTTTGCTGTGAACAGTACCTACGGCGTTGTTCGTGCTCTTCTATTGTTTATCAGTGTTGCCAACTGGTATCTAGTTTAGAAATATCTGTAATTTTTCTGGGTTAATTTGGTTGCAAAAAAAAGGGATAACAGACATGAACTAAAATAAACATTTTGAAGTAGCAAAGTAAAGTTCAACTAAATAATGAGTAAGGTAAACAATTAAGGGAATAAAGCTTTGCACCTCATAAACAGTGTAGTCGTGTGCTGCCTGCAACTGTGTGGGGTGAGCGCTTAGGAACCAGGAACCATAATGTAGTTCCAGTATAATTTGGAGTGAATTAAGACCAAAATGTGTATAATTACAATCAAATAAGCACTGTGGAGTTTCAGCTATGATGGCAGTAAGGATAAAACCACCAAATACAGGTAAAAATGAATTCAGTTCAAACCATGACTCATTTGAACAATGTTAGCATATGTGTAAAGTTTATTGATCTTAATCAAGATTGCAGATGTAATCAGCACAATAAAACAACATTTTGTTGCCTATATTAGTGAAAGTATGAAACTTTTTATTCCCGGGGTCATGGTTTGAACTGAATTCAATTTTACCTTGTAATCGGTGGATTTATCATTACTGCCATCACAACTGAAACTCCATTGCTTATTTGATTGTAATTATACACATGTTGGTCATAATTCACTCCACATTGCACTTGAACCACGTTGCTGTTTCTGGTTCCTAAGCACTCACTTTGCAAACATGGTTACGAGCAGCAGACGACTACACTGTTTACCTATGTGGTGCAAAGCTTTATTCCCTTAATTGTTTACTTTATTCATTATTTAGTTTGACTTTACTTCAAAATGTTTATTTAATTCATGTCTATTATCCCTTTTTTGCAACCAAATTAACCCTAAAAAATTAAACATAGCTATTTCTGAAGCACGAGGAGACGACGGCAAAAAGACTCATTGTTGCCAATCTAGTGGAGCTTCACACATACGCCGATGCATTTACAAACTGTTTCCATGAATTCTAGTTGTCATAGTAATGCAGTAATGATAAAATTGTTGTAATACCTATGTATATAGTGCTACAAATAGCTAGATACGCTAATTTCACTTATTTCCCCTGTTTTGTGTAAGTCTTATACCCAGTTTGGAGGGTAAACACATACCAACTGACATTACTAATAAACAATTGAAAGGTGCAAAACGCCACAAAGAATGCCATAGTCCCCTTGAATAAGTATGAATACCTAAGTGTTGATTAGAGGTCGGGGTTACAATTGTTGTGATGAAAGTGCCCCAGCGTCTATGGGTACAAGTGATGTGCGGATTTAGCACAGGATATGGGAAGTTTGTTGACACAAGGGACTCCGCAAACATCGAGATGGCGTCAATCTTTGAAATAGGCTACTACCTAGGCTATTTGGAGCTGTAAGTAAAAACTTCAAAAGCATTTTGGGGTTGTGGGCACTGTGTTGGCCACCCTTTTCATTACCCTCTGTTTAAATCTTAAAATATGGCCTTATTTTCTAACTTTGGAGAAAATATTTACTTCGAAAGGAGAGTAGAGGTCTTGAGCTCCTTCTCTCACCACCAACAACTTGTGACTGGTGATCATCTCCGGTGTCAGGACACATTAAAAGTACTTTTTCAGAGGGTGGCCTAGCCGTGGTAGTCGGTGACTGGCCAGTCAAAGCGGTCGCTTACCCTAGCTAAGCCAAAAATCTAGGCGTTCAACTAGCCTAGTAGCTATGGCTAGGCTAGGTACATTGGCTTAGGTCTCTTTGGCGATGACAGTTTGCCGTCAATTACAGAGCCTAGGCAACTGTTTAATAATGAAATTGAAGTAGCCTATAAATAACTTCATAAAACTAAATGTTTAGATTTAAGTTATTAGCTAAATCTACTATTATTTGCGAAGGAAATTTTACGAAAGTACCTTAGTATTAGCCATACCCCTAAGGCAGCCGTCTGCCTACTCCTAAAGACCGGGTATTTAACCTCATTTTAAACCCTAAAAAGCCACGAAATAGAAGTATATATAATATAATAAACATGAACGTGTAGATTTAAGTGATTAAAAGTATTATTTACGAAGGAATTTTTATAAATTTAAGCCTTAAGCCTACCTAGGTAATCCTTCGGCTACGTATGCCTGCACACGAGACCGGGTATTTAACCCCATTTTAAACCCTAAAAACCCAATCACTTGAGCGAATAGCGAATCTTGGCGTGGCAAATACTCACGTACATACCTTAACTTACTTAAAATGGCGTAAATAATCGTCAAAAACGTGAAATTAAACGAGAAAAATCCACAATCAAACTTAAGCTCTGATCGCGGTTTGTTTACACTTAGTTAAATGGCGCGAAATATCTGCCTTAGGCGGCTGTAACCTTTACATGTGATTGGTCGAAATGAATCCTTAGGTATTTGTATTCTAAGCTGTGATTGGTCAAAACGAATCGTCTTCTCTATGAAACGCACTCTGATTGGTTGAGAGCTTTTGAGCGGGGATACTTTTGGGAAGACGCCCGCCAGACCTTTAAAAATGGCATTGGCTGTCGTGACATTTAATTAATAAAGTATTTAGAAATCATATTGTTTTGCTCGCGAATTTTAATGATTAACAGTTAAATGGAGATTGATGTCATCCTTATCATTATTTTCGTGATTGTGTAGTTCGCTATTGCATAAATATGGCGCCACATTTCGGATATCTATCTATCTATCTACTATCTATCTATCTATCTATCTATCGTATCAACCCCCCCCCCTACTCTATCTATATCTATATATATATATATATAGATATATATATATATATATTATATATATTATATATATATATATATATATATATCTTGAAGGCACGGTAGTGAGTTGTCAACATCAGCTCTTACCGGTTAGAGACAAGCACAAAATGCTGAATCCCTCGAAGATGCTGAAATGAAAAACAGCCAGGATAGATTACCTGTGCACTTTGTGGTCAATGGCGCCTCGAAGATCACGAGTTTCAGGCATGAAGCATACATGATTATTGTGAGCCCATCGGGGCGTGTGTGTGTGTGTGTGTTTGTAATGAACAGAAAATGACATTTATTCTGGAGAATTAGTGCTAAGTAGGGACTCACTGATTGTGTTTGACAGAATGTGGAACACGCCTGGAAGAGGTGTTGCAGGTCCAATGGACAAGGTAATGTAAGAGAGAACTTTGGAAAAGTTAACATTTGAAGTGACAAATATTGTGTCTGGAGAAAGAAAAGTGGGGTGCGGTACACATTCTTTTTTGACTAACTTTAATGGTTAAGTGATGTCATAATTGTGGTCTCTTTATTTCAGATGGATTCGAAGTCACCATATAGAAAAATGGATTTCTCTAGACTTGTATTGACTTATTGAAAGATTATGATTAATCAGACAGAATGATGAGCTAAGAGGGGGTACTTACTTAAATATGATTTTGAGAGGAATATGATAGTTTAACATTTCTTTTGGGTCAGAGGTAATTAATTTTATTCCATTTCAATGTTAGCTAATTTTGGGAAATAAAAAGTATATTTTTGTAATTACGGGAATTTATATTTGCCTAGCTTGGACTTTCAGCCAACTCCCAAGAGAGATATGCAACGTTGTTTGTTTCATTTTGTTTAAACGAGTGTCATTTGACCTTAAAAATCCTTAATACATACATATATATATATATATAGATATATATATATATATATATATATACATATATATATGAATAACTTGATCACGAAGTATATAAAACGTGATGCTATGTATAAATAAAGGTTTTTTGCCACGAAGGAAAAAATTAAAAAGCAAGATAGCCGAGTACTTTCGGTCCTGTTCAGACCCTTTACTAAGGCAAACTAATTTTACAGAGGACAACATAGTCAAAAGAAGGCTTAATATCCAAACTGACAATACAAGATTAGCAATAAGGGCGATTTCACTCTACAGAAACGAGGAAACGCCTGAGGGTAGCCACACCTTGGAGGACACACGCAGTAAACAAGTTATTCTTCCAGAAAACAGTACATTTTGAAAAAACACGGAAGCATATACAATTTAATATCATGAAATTTACACAAATTTTCCCAAAAAGTTATTATTAATGAAAAGACGAAAGAAAATATAAATATATATATCGAGCAAGAGAAAAAGGGAGAGAGAATATCGAACCAGAGAGAGAGAGAGAGAGAGAGAGAGAGAGAGAGAGAGAGAGAAAGAAAGAAATAAAAACTATATACATGTGGGACTAATTTATTGGTAGTTCATTTATTTTAAGGTCCTTCATAAACATCTTACAAATATATGGGTCCAAATGGTACATTCCCAGACTAAGATTTAGGTTATTTTTATTAGTGATTTGTATAATAGCCGATTCCACTAAATTTCTTGAAACATAATCATTAGATCTAGCAATTACCGAGGTATCACCCCAATTAATGCAATGAGATTTTTCACTCAGATGGATAAACAGTGCATTTGAAGTCTGGGCTGTTCTAACTGAATACATATGTTGCTTAATACGTACACATAAATTTTTACTTGACTGACCAACGTAAAACGATGGGCAACCCTTACAAGGAATTTTGTAAATGATGTAGTTATTTGTTACGGGACTATTCTTAATTAGCATATCTTTAATGGTATTGTTATAAGAGAACACTACATTAACATTAAACGATTTAAATATTGATTTTATGGTTTAAAATCCACGAAAGTAAGGTAAGCTAAGTACATTTTTAGGCATTTCTTTTTCATTAATAGCAACAGTATAAAACTTTTTGTGGCCTTTTTGATAACATAAATCAATTAAATGAGGTGGGTAGCAGAGATCGTTTCCTATCTTTTTTATGAATTCTATTTCTTGGTCAAGATATTGTGGACTCGTGATATGCAAAGCGTGTAGGAACATAGAAGAAAAAATTGAAATTTTAATATTAAGATGGTGGCCAGAATAAAAATGTACATATGTTGAATTATTTGTGGATTTTCTATAAATACTGAATTTGCATTGGAAAGATTCTCTATGTATTAATACATCTAGGAAAGGGATGACATTGTTATTTTCGATTTCAACAGTGAATTTTATGGATGGCACTAAATTATTCAATTTAGACAGTAAATCATTTACATCGATACCAACAGGTAAGACTACTAAGATATCATCGACATATCGGTACCATTTTAAGGGGACAAGTGTGATATTCGGGAGGTGTTGTCTCTCAAAAAATTCCATATATAAGTTTGAAAGGAGAAGTGATAAAGGGTTACCCATGGCCATACCGAATATTTGTTGGTTATATTCTGCATTAAAAATAAATCTGCAATCACAAATACATAACTTAATCAAGGAAATTATGTGACTAACGGACATAGGCAATTCATGCAGTACAAGATCATTACTTAAATATTCTAGTTTAGTGGTTCTTGACAAAACTGAATACATATCACGCATGCAGAGGTGAGACATCGAATTCAGGCAGGATGGAATAACTGGAGGCCTGCATCAGGGGTCCTCTGTGACGAGAAGGTTCCTCTGAAATTGAAGGGAAAGTTTCATAGGACGGTGGTCAGACCAGCAATGTTATATATATGGAACAGAAACAGCAAGTATGAGGAAAATAGAGGAGAAGAAGATGAATATAGAAGAAATGAGAATGTTGAGATGTATCTCGGGAGTAACAAGGGAAGATAGGATTATAAATGAGTATAAGAGGATCGACAAAGGTAGTAGTTGAAATATCGAAGAAAATACAAGAGGGAAGGCTTCAATGATATGGACACCTGTTACGAAGGGAGGAACGTCATGTTGGAAGACATACGATGGAAATGGAAGTGCGGGGTAGAAGGAAGAAGGGAAGACCAAGAAAGAGATGGCGTGATTGTGTAGGGGAAGATATGGTATTAAAAGGTATAAATGAGAACGAGGCACAGGACAGAAATCGATAGAGACGACTCATTCACAATGGCGACCCCATATGAAAATGGGTTTAAGCTAGGAAGAAGAAGTCAAGGTCCATTGGATTGTTTGTTGTCATTTGGAGAATACATTAAGAGAGGTGTAACAGGAGGAAAACCTAGAAGCAGTTTCACTATGGAACGATTATTAGGAGTAAGAAACAGGCTAACAAGTGTGGAAGCTATTTTGTATAGACCCATAACCATAACCAAACCACATCTATTCGCAGGTATATATAATATTTCACACGAATGGGGATACGCAAATTGTACTTCTATTAAGTTCATTTTGCCTGTTACTTAAACCATGGGGGCAATGAACGAAAAAATAAAGAAAAAAGCATCATATCAACAAAATAACCTTAGATCACCTTGCCAACTTGTCAACTTCCACGTAGCAGAAAACAGCGAAATATACGAGGATATTGAATTTTATATAATAAGCGTCCTCGGGAAAACCCATTAAAAATGAAAGGTGTTATGAGAAGCAGCTCCCACAACGAATAAAAAAAAAAGTGGCCGATAGCATCGCAAGTGATAATAAGTGATAACCAACCTACATAAATCTCACTCGATTCACTTTACAATTGCAAAGGAAGTTAGAGCAGCCATGGCGTTGATACGGACGCTTTTCGTATCCTTCTTCTTCCTCCTATCCTCCATATTGGTCGTCTCTGCTCAAGATGGCGACATATACATCGAGTGTCCCTTTCCAGGTGGGTGGTGAGATATTCCACTGCTATTTCTGCAGTTCATATATGCTGTCCTCTGCTAGACATTTCCCATTCTTCTTCTGACATTTCTGAACAGTTTTTCGTTTTGAAAACTCAAAATATATATCTTCTAACAAAGCCACAGAACTTATATCGATTCATTTTGATAACAGACCATTTCTTAATCACTTTACAGGCGACCAAACGCTATATCCACATTTTTAAAAACTTGGTCTATGAAATTTCTGAAAAGTTATTCGTTTTGGAAACAAAACTATTTTGAACAGGTTCCCAGCTGCTGAATTAGGACTTTGCTTATGTCATTTTGCCATACTTAAGCATTAAATACTATATTTGAAGTAAATTCTTCCAGAGAATAAGTATTTTGGGGTGCTCTTTAGGTCCAGAAAGTCGAGAATATTCGAACAATTTATTAATTCTCTCTCTCTACTCTCTCACCCGTGCAATTTCTCACGGGAGATTTAAAGAAACGAGTCATTTTTTTCATATATTTTTATATTTACAATCCATCTCTCTCTCTCTCTCTCTCTCTCTCTCTCTCTCTCTCTCTCTCTCTCTCTCTCGTGGGCTAGTATGTCACCTGTGGAATTTCTCACGGGAGATTTAAAGAAACGAGTAACTTTTTTCATATATTTTTATATTTACAACAAATCTCTCTCTCTCTCTCTCTCTGGACGAGTGGTTTTCGCGCTCGGCTGCCAATCCATTGGTCCGAAGTTCGAAACCCGGCTTGACCAGCGCGGAATCAGAGGAATTTATTTCTGGTGATAGAAATTCATTTCTCGATTTAGTGTGGTTCGGATCCCACAATAAGCTGTAGGTCCTGTTGCTAGGTGACCAATTGGTTCCTAGCCACGTAAAAATATGGAATCCTTCGGGCCAGCCCTAGGAGAGCTGTTAATCAGCTCAGTGGTCTGGTTAAACTAAGATATACTTATTTATTCTCTCTCTCACTCTCTCTCTCTCTCTCTCTCGTGGGCTAATATGCCACCTGTGGAATTTCTCACGGGAGATTTAAAGAAACGAGTCACTTTTTTAAATATATTCTTATATTTACAATCCAACTTACTTTCGTTTTTCTTTTTTAGGCTATGATTTATCGACTTCTGATAAGGGTTATCTATTTAAAGATATACACGAGACTGAGGTCAATGTGTCTCGTTGCTAAAAACTTATATAATAAATTGTTTTGTGTGTGAATTGTTAATTGACTGGTTTGCTTTACAGAATTGTCTCGTTTTATTATTAGTATTATTTATGAATAATGAAACTAAAGCCACATAAATACCCAGAATTGATGAATACGATCTCGGGAACGAAAAAAAATGCCCCAGTGGACCAACAGTATAACTGAAACATTGATGAATGCCCCTAAAATAACAGAAGACCTTGCCCAACAGAGGGCCAAGATGTCGCATCGGAGGAGAAATGCGCCGAATACCCAGCTTGTGAGTGGGCAGGTGACCTATGCCACCTCAGGGCCAATTCGGAGGCTGGGTACCATGTCGTAGGAGCTCCCGTGCCCACGCCAAGGGGTTACAAGGTAAGGTAATCGGTTTCCATTTGTTTATTCTGGCATATTTACTTATCATCCTTTCATGTAACCGGGACCCTGTTAAGTTTGATATTCAAGTCTGCTGACTCTGGAGAGAGAGAGAGAGAGAGAGAGAGAGAGAGAGAGAGAGAGAGAGAGAGAGAGAGAGAGAGAGTATGTATACTGATGCACAACATGGCAGGGTACGCGCTAGCCAAAGGCCACTGTACGTTGGCAACTGGTTTGGAAGACGGACAATACAATCTATCCAATCCTGCTGGATGAGCCACTCCGCGCAAAATGACTGAGCAATAATCTAAAGCTTAATTTACAAAATGAAAGTTTCTATTATAATATCTGTAATTTGAATGATTAATGTCAACTTAATGGAAGTTCTTAGGTGGTACAGATAGACAGAAGTGCATTTTAGTCAAATTGGATATTTTTTCGTCCACAGTTAAACCTGAGGAAAACTGACCCGAGTTTGACAATGTTTGGCAGTGACATCCAGGATCTTGTGTTCGAGGTCATCAACCACGAGGATTATCACTTGCAAATCAAGGTAAGGGGAATACCTGGTGGTCAGCTGACTGGGGTTGGTCGTAAACAAGGGTTAGTATAGCCTAGGTCTGATCTGCAAAATAGCCATACTATTTCAGGTGGAGTCAGTTTATTATGGAACCCCTTGAACCCTAGTTGACTAGGTACTCAATAGTTGGTTGAATGTAGTGAGTCACAACCGGTGGGAAAGATTCGACAATAGGTACATAAACTAAAATTGTAAGCTATAGGCCTAACCATGTTGTAACACAAGAAGGCTTTCCATCCCTCTTAAGAACAGATGACAAATTACTTTGGCATTGATCTTCTTCTTTCTCTATTCCTTAAGATTTACGACGCAAACGAAGACAGGTACGAGGTCCCAGTTCCCCTGAACCTACCAGAGGAAGCGGGCACCCATCCACAATACGTAGTCAACACCACCCAAGATGGCGAACCCTTTTCGTTCTCTGTCTCTCGGGATTCTTCGGCTGGCGAAGGACCACTGTGAGTTGAACCTGAGATTTTAAAGGTTTTCATAGATTTCCCCTCCAGACAGGTGTTCATTGAACGGGAGTTTTAGATGCAATGACAAACTGAACTTTGAGAAAGGAATGTTTTTGCTATTTTCAGAGTAGTTTGATTTCAAAGGTTTTTACAGATGTCACCTTGAAGACAGGTGTTTAATGGGGAGATTTTTTACTAAAGTATTTATTGAACTAAAGTTTTAGATGCACTGATAAATTGGACTGTGGGAAAAGAATGTTTTGACAATTTTCAGAGTCTATGGTTAAGCGTTGACATAAAGGCTATAAATTTCGATTTAAGAAAATGAGACTTTGATAACTTTGGGGATTTACACGATTTTTTTTACCCCAATTGAACTGCTATCCTTTTCAGTCCTAGTCTCAGGTTAATATACCAGTTCCAGAGTTGCCATATATTCCAGAAACAGACCCTAGCAATATAAAAGCAAATTTAAACTTTGACCACATAGTCAAAAGGTTTCAGAATCTTTTTTTGTGACAAATCCTAATACCCAGCTTATCCTAAAAGTTTCAGCTTGGCGGGCGCCCTGATCTTCGAGGACCAGTTTCTGCAGTTCACCAGCTCCCTTCCCACGGAGTATCTTTACGGACTCGGGGAGAACACGCACCATGTCTTCAAGCATGACTTTGGGTCGAGGGAGACCAAGCCATTGTTTGCTAAGGATCAGCCTGTTGGAGATGTAAGGCTAATATAGGTCCAAGGTTAATCCAGAACAATATAGTGCATATCAGGTAGAGCAGAAGAGAGCCAGCTGGCCTACAGAGTAACAGGGAAAGATGGGAAATATAATACAGTAAAATGGGAGAGAGGGAGGAAAACCCCACTTATTTTAATGAATAATTGAGGTATTCTTCCTTCCTCCCCTTTTCCTGATAATAAAATCATGACTTAAGTGCAAACATTACTCAGCAGATCATGTGGAGGTTCATTTTTGGTAACATAAATCTCCTATCTTTCTTCGTAAGCCTAGGGTATAGATAGGGTTATTATAACCTATTGCTTCTCCAGCTGGTCTGTGTAATTAAAAACAGATGAGCTCAGAGAAAGATCTAAAAAATTTCTACCCAACAGACTGAGGTCAACCACTATGGGGTGCACCCGTACTACGTCAATGTCAACCACGAGACAGGCACAGTTCATTCGGTCTTGTTCTTCAATTCCAACGCTATGGGTGAGAAGAAGCTTATGTCCTGGTTTCACCAATTTTAAGTAAGGAGAATATGCTCTTATAATGATTCCAGAATATATCAATCAACCTGAAGTATGGGCTCTCATCTCCAGAGTATTCGACTTACTTGCTTAGCGATGGGAGACCTGCCCTTACGTTCCGTAGCATCGGAGGGATCATAGACCTACACTTCTTCCTGGGACCATCTCTGGAGGAAGTCAACATTCAGTACTCTACTGTACGTTCTGTCTTCTATTGACATTATTATTATTAGCATTATAATCTTCATGATTCTAAAGCAGCTGAACACCACTGAGCCCCATTTTAGACTCAGAGCTCTCCCAAATTAATTCTGTCAAATTAAAGTTAAAAAACAGCTAGATGGGATGAGGCCAAAATGGACACATTGAAGCCCATTCTGTCTTAAATATTTTGGTAACCCACCCACCAAGTGGGGGTCATTACAATTTGTCTGTTAGACCCAGATCTGTAGGCCTAGTTACTGTCAAATGTCAGTCATGTTTGCAAGGATAAAATAACCCACAATACCTTCCAGATGGTTGGCCTCCCTACTTTCCCACAATATTGGACACTTGGATTCCAGCTCTCTCGTTACGGGTATACTTCAGTTGAAGAGGTGCGGGAGGTTCGAGAGAGAATGAAGGCTATGGCTATACCCCAGGTAAGCAAAATATGGGGTTAGATTTTGAAGTTTTTAGAAGACTGATCCCACATGGAATAACTTAGGGTAATGGTGAATGAATATAAATGTTTTTTTTTTTTCATAGCTCATACACTGTATTCATTTCCCAGGATGGTCAGACCATTGACATCGACTACATGGTGCGGTTCAGGGACTTCACCTACAACAAGGAAAATTGGACAGAACTGCCACAACTTGCTGAGGAACTTCACAACGACAACATCAAGCTCACTCTTATTTGGGTGCGTCTATGACATTGCAGTCTTTAAACTGATGCTACACTGATCTCACTCTTCATAAATGTCATTCAAGTTTCCTCTTGGCAGAATATCCAAGACATTCTGGGGTTAAGAAGCTCAAGAAGGAATGGGTGTTGCGATGCGAGCTATTTTTACAAACAGGCAGTTTTGGTCCTACTCTGAGAAACCTTTGAGTACAGAGCCTATTGCACAGTATATGAATAACAGTAAACACCACAAAACCAGAGTAAAATAAGGACTATTTTCACTTGGTATCAGAATCTGGATTCTCATCTAGAAACCATCAAGGCAAGCCAAGCCAATCTTTCCTCTTTCCAGGACCCAGCCTTGGTCATTGACTTCGAGAACTACCCTCCTAGCCAGAGAGGAAAAGATGCTGATGTATTTGTCAAGTGGATGTCGGAGGATTTGGTTCCAGAAGACCAGGAACCTGGATGCGAATCTTACATGATTGGCTACGTTTGGCCCGACACCAAGACTATCTTCCCAGACTTCTTCAAGCCAGAGACAAAGACTTGGTGGGCTAGTGAGCTTGAGGCGTTCCACACGGTGAGGAGGTTGTCCCTTCAGACATTGCAAGATTTTTGGGGGGTAATCATGACACCACAAGGAGAGTTTCTTGGTCCTTTGTTGAGTTGGGGTTATATAGTTCAAGGAAATTTTGCAATTTCAGAAATTTCCTGTTGCTTGGAAGGTATGCAAGGGCCCTAGGCCATACAAGCTGTAGAAATATGTCCCATTTTCTGAGGTTGTCACTGAAATGCTTCGCTCTTCTTTCTCAAATCCACACAACTTGTAGAAATATATCCCGTTTTCTGCTTCACTCTTCTCTCTCAAATGACAGGAGGTAAGTTATGACGCCGTATGGATAGACATGAACGAGCCGGCGAACTTTGGCACCAACCTGGCCCATCCTTGGAACTGGCCTCCTGAGAAGCCAGACTGGAGCTTGAAGTGTCCCGACAACGCATGGGACAGCCCGCCTTACCCTACGAAGATGGTCAGAGTCGGTGGCAGTGAGAGCAAAAGGATTAGGTATAGTATGAGTTTATTTTGCTTTTGTTGTGTGCTGGTGCCATGAAGTTGAGAGTGACACAAGTAGGAGAATTTGATGTAGCAAGGGGACCAGTAGGCCCAGAATATCATGGAGAAAGAGCATTATATACAAAGGCAGCAGAATGGCAAGAACTTATGCTAAGATATGCATTAAATTTTGCATAATCCTTCAGTATAATTCTGTCTTAGTGAAGCTTCCCAAGATGAACCTATTTAGGCCTATCATTTTACTTTGAGCAATCTCTGTAATGGCACTGATCGCTCCCACAACGTTCCACCTTTATTCTGAGATTAATAAGGGCTATAAGTTGCCCATTCCACCTGCCTCCACCAAATAAGTATGTGCACATTCTTGCTTTGCAGTGAGAAGACCATATGCATGTCAGCCAACCACACAGATGGCAACCAAACTTACCTGCACTACGATGTCCACAGCTTGTACGGATGGTCAGAAACTGTCGCCACCTTTGAGTAAGAATAAGAACCTTGTTCATGTCAGCCTGGTTAATTCATTTTTGGAGAACTTTATAGTTCAGATAGATAGTTAGGTTCTGGAGAACCTCCTGGTTAAGATGGATAGTTAAATTCTGGCGAACAGTCATGTTAAAACAACTAGTTTACTTCGGATTTCAAAGAAGAGACGTAATGTCTATTTGGACATATTGATTTCGTTTGTAATGTCAGGTTGTTTAAGGTGTGTACCAGTTTTTATGGTAGTACAATCAATATTTATCTCTGGAAATGCACATTTTTAGATGAAAAATGATGTAATACCTCTTTTTTGATCATGGAATTAGCTATCCACAAATGCAGTCAGAGTAGAAACTAGTTTGGGCCTAGCATACGATTTATTTTTTTTATGAAAGATTAAGATTTATTCTGTAAAGTAGCCAAACTTGACTGCTTGTGGCAGCTTGTTTTTTTTTTAAAGATTCACATTTCCCTTCCATCTTCAGGGGGGTAGAAGCCTTGTTCCCCGGCAAGAGGCCCGTTGTGCTCTCTCGGTCCACATACCCAGGATCAGGTCGTTACGCAACTCACTGGCTGGGTGACAACTCAGCCAGGTGGGACCACTTGAGGAATTCTGTCATAGGTAAGTTCAGACAGACTTGCTGGTCTAGTATCTGATATGGCCTTTGGGTACTCATGTTTTCAGTGTCTGTGTATTAAGAGTTAGCCTGGTTCCTAAGTGCTTACTCCACAAACACAGTTGCGGGCACACTATACTTTACAATTTTTCTCTTTCACACTGTTATTACATTATTTAAACCGCCATTAAATTACCATATTTTTAACAATTTTAAATGTCTGTAGCTTTGCTTTATTTAATAGTACATCAGACTGTGTATTTTAATCCTTGACCATTACCATTTTCTGAAACAAGAACCCCAAAAAGTTAGAGATGTTTCGAAACTAATTAATACAAAATATCATAAGTAAATTTCTACTGTACTTTTAACCTCTACTTTCTTCTTCTTCTTCTTCAGGAATGCTGGAATTCAACCTCTTCGGCGTGCCAATGGTCGGAGCTGATGTCTGCGGCTTCTTAGAAGATAGCACGATGGAACTCTGTGCGCGATGGATGCAAGTTGGAGCCTTCTATCCTTTTAAGTGAGGGGAATGTATTAAAATGTATTTCCTATCCTTCCTTACATCCTCTTCGCTTTTTTTTAAATACTATATACGACCAGTATCACACCAAAGCTTGCTTATGCTAGACCATGAGCTCCTAGCTCCTAATCGAATGCTTTAAGAATGTCAGCTGATTACAGGAAAACGCCCAGGGCATTTATTCATAAAACTGAACCACAAACTCACCATGATCTCGTCAGCAGATGTGACAAAATGTGAACAAATTTTGATTTCAGTCGCAACCACAACGGCAAAGGTCAAACACCGCAGGACCCTGCCCACTGGCCAGAGGTGGCTGCCATTTCGAAAGAGGTTTTGGCTCTGCGCTACAAATACCTACCTTACCTCTACACTCTGTTTCATGATGTGAGTGCCTTCCTTCGATTCTGATCTTCTTTGACATGGTTCAAGCACCTAGATGGCTACTTATAGTGTCCTTGTCCAACCCAGACTCGAAGAACGAGGAATGGCAGAGGCAATTTGAAAATACAAAGCTAAATAGACCCTATTATTATGGCTACATTTGATTTGCTATATCAATGCAACCATTTTTTGTTTTACAAACTTGCAAATTTTCAGCCCTTCAATTCAGCTCAATTTCCAGTTCTGTATTCAACTGAACTTATTTAATTAAAGTATATAATAAATTGTCATCTAAAAGTAACCTTAATTTAAAATTAATTTGACAACACAATATGTTTATACTCACTAGGCTCATCACCATGGCCACTCCGTAGTTCGACCGCTGTTCAGCGAACACCTAACAGACACAGATGCCCTGGTGGTTGATGACCAGTTCATGTGGGGAACGGGCATCATGGTTGCCCCTGTCATGGAAGAGGCCGTTACTAGCAGATCAGTTTACTTCCCTGCGGTACGGTTGGCCAGCATAGGTCTATATGTGATTTGTTTGAGCCTATACATAAGCCTAAATACAATTTGCATGGTGGGGGGGGGACTTCTTTCTATTTTGCATTATTATTAAATGAATGAACGGAGTCCTATCCTAAAGGAACAGTATTCTAGCTTATCGATCATCATTTCTGCTCTCAGGGAGAATGGTATGACCTGAGAACAGGTCACACTGTAGCCAAAGGACCTGTGACCCTCGACCTGGATGTTCCTCTGGAAGTAATTCCAGTGTTTGCCCGAGGAGGAGTCATCATGCCGTGCCAAGAACCAGCTATCAACACTAAAGAAAGGTATATGTGTATAATATACTGCTCTTAATGTATCCTTATATGCCCACTAGGTCTAATGCATGAACCAGAAAATTGCATAATAGATCTTATCAGAGCTACGATGGTATACACAGCAGTAACTAGAACATAGCTAGGATATATCATATGTAATATTTTGCATTTGATTATTCTTTTAATGTATTTCCAGCCGACAGAACCCATTCTGCTTGACTGTAGCCCTAGACTCAAACTCGAGCGCATCCGGAGAGCTCTTCTGGGATGACGGAGAAAACGTTCACACTACGGAACATGAGGGAACATTTTCCGCTGAATTTGAATATGCAGATGTGAGTGAAAACGAGTATAAAATATGAGTGTTGACCCATTTTCCAACTCTCTCTCTCTCTCTCTCTCTCTCCTTGCTTTCGTTTTCATATCCTCCATTAATTTCTTGCGTGAAATTGACATATCCTACACACTGTTCCTCTTGTGACCATTTTCCTAAAGTGTCACACACCTCTGCCCTTCGCAGAGAGCAAAATTGAACCTAAATTTTCCCTCTTCCCAGGACAAGCTGAAGATGGAGGTTTTCGACAGCACGGCACCCGTTGAGGGCCTCAATTTGGAAACCCTGTCCTTCTTTGGCGTCTCCTCTGATCCTAGCGGCATCACAGTCAATGGCGAAAGTCTCCAGTCTTCCAGTTGGAAGTTTGAGGAATCAGTCTTAACAGTGACCTTGTCTGTGCCCTTGGGACAAAACCTGGAGGTCATACTTTCATTTTGATATTCTCTTTTTATCTCTGACGAGGTCAGGTAAATAGGTTCTATATGTTCATGTTTTAGGTGAGGTGAAATAAAATGTATTGGCATTTATTGGTGTAACATCGATTATTTGTCTATCCCTCGATATTTCTGAGAAAATACAGGTATGCATTGGTGCTCAAATCTCATGCGACATGATTCTTTTTGTATCATCCAGATTCTCAGACTCAACGTGACTTTGTGGCGGGATCACAAGCTTAAAAAAACAAGTGGTAAATCCCCCCCCCCCCACCCCCCTCCAACATGAACTTAATCACTCCAGCTGCTAAACCCACTCTCAGTCACACTTTCCTCTTTACACTACAGAATGCACACAGGACAATTGATGTATACCTACACAAAAACAAAAACTCTCAAAAAAAACGTGTACTCACCCAACTGCAGATACTCAGGGCTATGCTGTACTGTCCACTGGTCAAGGTTGCTGAGACACCAACAACAACTAAGAACTACAACCCAACAACCCAGGACCACAACTCAACAACACAACAACAAGGAACACAACCACAACTCAACAACAACCAAGGAACACAACCACAACAAAAGACCATTGCGTAGACAACCACCAACACAAAAACAACAACACAAAAAGGCAACACACACACCCATTAACAATACTAAGGGATCACAACAGCTCACCATTAACAACCCTCAACAACTCACAACCACACCAAGAAACCACAACAGCTCCCCAACAACAACCCTCAACCATAACAACTCACAAATAACTCAACAAAACTCACAAGCACAACAAATCCAACAACACAGGCGTGGCAGCTCTAAATCAATTAACATCAAACTCAATAACAACCAACAAAAAATCAACATCACACAACTTGAATGAATTTCAATGCCTTCACCAGACTGCTGCCAACACTACTATCACCAGCTCTCACCAAAGACTGACTAAAGACTGCCTCCAAAACACAGAACTCTAACAACTAACAGCACTAGCAGATAACCCAGAACTCACCAACAGCCAATTCAGTTGTTAACCATCCAACCACCAATTACCCCCCCCCTCTCTCTCTCTCTCTCTCTCTCTCTCTCTCTCTCACACACACACAGACGTTGTCAAATGGAACTCCATAACTCCTCCATGACATTGCCAAGTAGTGTTATTTTTATTAATGCCTTGCATATCGAAAAGTTAGCAAATTCACAGCTAGCCCTATTTTCCTTATGGTTATGTAGAGATGCGCCCTTTTATACAGTGCTATAATTTGTAATCTGTGCGATTTGAACTTATTTTTTTTTTACATTGCTTAATTCATAGTGCGATATGTTAAGGTTAGTGGTGCCATCAATGAGAGCACGCTTAACACTTGACATGCTCCTAGGACTGGTCAATGTTAGAACTACGTCTGCAGCATTATGACAGTAGACTTACTAAGCTCAACAGTCATAACAACATTTTCAATGTAGGAATATGAATTAAAGCAGGTTTTCTTTGAATGTTGAAGTTATCGGCAGTGTTTAAGCTGCCTGTATGTTGCAAAATGATTTATAGGCCTAGAAAAATAATCTAAGCCTTCTGAGATGTAATCTACTACTGATATTTTTATTTATAAACATTACCTGTTCTTTGAGGAATAAAAGATAATGATGATTTTGATTATATGGACAAGATGGCTGTTAATCGAAACATCATAAGTATTAATATCAAGGTGTAGGAACACTTTTTTTTTTTCAACTGGTTTAAAATATTTTCTTAAAGGTTCTGCTCGCTTTTGGTGTATAATTCATAATTCATAAGGTAATTTGAAGTGTTGAAGTGTAAGAATGTGTAAATAACCTCATTTGCTTTCTGGCCAGAAAATATTAATAGATAGATGTGAGTGTTAAGTGTAAAGTAAAGAAATCTAACACCTAGGCCTAGTAACAATATCTTGGCTTTGACAAAAGAATAATTGCATTGGCGAATATTTGGTAGCATACCATAATTTTTGAATATTTAAGAAATATAACAAATAATTATGTATGAAAATCCAAATATTCCTCTTAACACATAAAAAGTAAATTTTTAAAATATAGTTTTATTGACACTACTAAATGTAGACCTACTTATGTTACACAAGGTGGTTGTTGTTGCACCGACAGTATTGTATTAGCGTCCAACCTTGGTGGTCGCAGGTTCGATTCTTTGCCATTCCATTGAGGAGTGAGAGATGTGTATTTCTGGTGATAGAAGTTCACTCTCGACATGGTCCGGAAGTCACGAGCAGCCGTTAGTCCCGCTGCTGAATAACCGCTGGTTCCATGCAACGTAAAAACACCATACAAACAAACAAACAAACACGTGCTCTCATACGTTGATATTGGTGGGCGCATTCCACTTTTATATATACACATATTTACATTTTTTCATCGTTGAGGTGTAAAAGCAAACAAATAGGACTATTTCAAATTTCATGTTTGCTTTGGAAGCATTGTTAATGTTATGAAGTTGTTTCATTTAACTTTTGAACTGAGGTTTAATCATTTGATGAAGACTTCGTTTTGGTCAAATGCTCCAGCGATGTGTAAACAAAAGTTTTGAAAATGTTTTGTAAGAGTTTTTTCTGAAATTTGGCTACACGTGACATTTTCTTACAGTTTTGAAATATATGACCGATTTCACTCTAATGAAACATATTATGACCTTATTGTATGCACTAATCGTGTTTGCGCACTGAAATAATAGATAAATATGGAGCATGCTAGGTTGCCACTTAAGTGAATTTTGAATGAAATCCTATGGAGTCATGTCGCATGAGATTTGAGCATCACTGTACACTTCCATGTTTTTTATAAATTCTGATTAAGTAAAACAAATGGTTTCATAATTACTCAGGTGAAACTACTACTTACACAAAAACAATCCCCCCCCAAAAAAAAATTATCTTCTTTTTTGAAGTTGGAGAAACTTGGTGCTATTAATTTTCATAGAGAAAGTTGCTCCTGTATATATATATATATATATATATATATATATATATATATATATATATATATATATATATATATATATATTTACGTGAGGTAAAAAAAAGAGGAAATAATGGAGCACTTAGGACTTACCTTAGATAACTGTAAAAGGGATCGGTTTATTCCGGAAGGTCGCCATTGAAAACCCAGCTGATTTATCTAATTTACATTTATTTACAAGACAACATTGAATGGCCTGAGAAAAAGGCAAGGCGTATAATATGGCCATGTGGGCAGAGCGCCGTATACTGTCTGGATCACTCCTATCTTTCACAATATGAAAAAATGGCCCAATTCAGTGTCTACTGCAATGCTGGTTTCCAAATTGATAATATCTAGCGGTAAGAAAGCGCTTGCGAGGAGACGGAGAGCACGGACTCAGCCGGGTCAATCTGGAAATGAGTTCCCAAATTACACACAACATAAAATAAAGACTTCTTGCTCAATATTACAGTTGATGCACTCTGGAGTGTGTTTATCCTTAATCACACACAAGGGGAGGAACTCTAATGCTTAAATGAAATGCTCAATGAAGACTTTACTCTCTTGGACAGGTCACAGGGGTAGCCCGTGCTATGATGGTGGACAAAGGACGTTCAGTAGAGGAGTTATGAAAGGGAAATTTGAAAATGGTAATAGCAAGATTCGTCTTGGAGAAAAAGGGCTTGTTGGATTTTGCACTTTCGAGACGTATCTTTAGTCCTTAGAGGCTTGCACATGTATCGTGATGTCTGAGGAGGGCCCTAACTAGCGACGACGAAACAAAGGGGCTGACTTCAAGTCAGAGGCGAGCACGTCTGCCCACTAGAGTAGCTGGCGTAGACTGAGATCGAATCAGGGCATTTTCAAGCAGCCTGGGTTCACACAAGGCCTACGACATTGTCTGAAAAGATGCAAAAACACAGCCAGCAGATTTGTGGGAAAAGAGGTCTAAAGCTAGGAGTACCTAAAGCCCACCAAGAAGCCTATATATAACCCCTACGACCTGCCCTTCTTACACTACACTAGGTCTAGTCGTTAACGGATTATTTTTCCCCCTAGACTGGACATGCCAATCCCCCAAGTAATAAAGGTGGGGGTAAAATGGCTGCTCTTTTAGCAAATAAGTAAAAATGAATGACACTGGGAAGACGAGGTGATCAAAAACCGTACACACACACACACACACAACACACACACACACACACACACACACACACACACACACACATATATATATATATATATATATATATATATATATCTATATATATATATATATATGCCCTATCTATTCGTTAATAAAAAAAAAGAAAAAAAGCAAAGAGGACTACTACTTCTTGCAAATTATAAACCTTAATCCATCTACAACGAACCAGTGAATTTCTCAGGATGGAAGAATGTACACCAAATATAATTAATAAGTATATATTAATTAATTGGATGAGAAACGATACCTATAATTACAATGATCAGTTTTTTACTAAGATGGTTTGGTTTATTTACTTATATATCAATATTTTGGCCGACTAACTGTACTTATTTTGTATTTCTCTGTTTTTTCCACTTCGATACGTTTTGTGAAGTAATGAATATATGCCCAATACATTGTATATTATTACTATAGTAATAATTGATAATGGAGGCTTTCTAAGCATGGTTATAGGTTCAAAACAGTTCACATTATTGTTAGAGAAAAAATAAGCCAAACATTTACTTAGCTTTCCAATATTACATTTTCTGTGGATAGAAACTTTGGAAATTAAATGCATAAGACTAAAGGTTTTTTCTTAGAAGATGAAAAGGACTTTGCTTACGCGTCATTGTTCCAAGCACTTGTGAGGCGTTATTAGGTAATGGGATTGTTCTAAAAGCGGCAAGCGGCTGTCGCAAGAGAGAGAGGAGAGAGAGACGAGAGAGAGATGAGAGAGAGAGAGAGAGAGAGAGCAGAGAGAGAGGAATATATATATATATATATATATATATATATATATATATATATATATATAGATATATATATATAATATATATAATATATATATATATATATATAATCTATATATATATATATATATATATATTTATATATATAATATATATTATATATATTTATATAATATATATAATATATTTATGTATGATATATATATTATATATTTTTTATTTTTTAATTTTTTTAATTTAAAAAAAGTAAAATTTTTTGTTATTTTCATATTATGTATGTATAATCTTGCCTATAAATGCGATGTCCTTTTATTTATCTATTTTTTTAAATAGATTGTCAAGGTCCATTGGATTGTTTGTTGTCATTTGGAGAATACATTAGAGGAACGCTGTTCTACCTCACTGAATGTGACCGAGTTTTGTCAGTTGGTACTGTATCAAGAAGAAAAGGTATTTTGAATATGAAAAAGGAAATAAAGATAAAAATTAATCAAGATATCCAAGAGACTTTGAGAGAAAAGAGAAAAGAAATGAAGAAGGTGAGATTCATAGACGACTTCGAGGAAAACAAGTACATAAGGGAACTGGAGACAAAGGATGCGTGTATCATAATGAAAGCCAGACTGAATATGTTGAACTTGAAGGCTATCTTCCGGGGCAAATTTAAGGACGAGGTCTGTGAAATATGTAGAGTGGAGGAGGACACCACCTAACATTTATTCACGTGTAAATTGCTACAAAAATTAGATAAGGATATAAATTTAGGGACACCGTTATCTCCTAACAGAAAACTGGGAGAATATATAAGGATAGCCCTCAAAATTAAGAATGTTCTTAACCTGGAAAGCGATGGATGCCAAAGCTAAGTAACACGGCTCTGCCTCACTTATAAAGAAGAAGAAATGAAAGGGCGTTTGGGTAAAAGATATTTACGACGTTATCGATTATATTTTACGTATGTTGAGATAGGATTGAATTACTGCGGCTCTGTACAATGGAGCTCATAACATAGACGAGAGCTGTAAATAACTAAAGGTGAAAAAAAGTGTTCTATAAGGACGATAGTAGGTATATGAAGTTTTTCACTAATACGATTAAATCCACAAAATAGAACACGTCGTATTATTTAAATAGTAGATTATATTAAAAAAACAGAAAATGTAATCTGAGGGACAAAATAATGTTAAAACAGGGGACCAAAATATTAGAGTTACTACTTGAATCAATCAAAGCCTAATTCAGTCGAGTGGAAAAGATGGCCGAGCCAACTCATCCTCACCAGTTTTGCGTTTGACATTTGACTTAAATCAACAAAAGAAACGGAGAAATCAGTGAGTTAATCTCTCATTTCGAGAGGGAATCTTCACGTCAACGATTAATTGTTGAAAAAAGACCATGAATAGTTTTAATTTAATTGATTAAGGTGGACAAATAAGCCTGTAACAAGACTCCTGCCGAAGCCCGATCAAGGCTTAAGCCAGACTCGATTGTCTTGGCCGACATTGTTTATGTTTCAATTTTTTTCATCAGTTTTAGGGCTTCAGGTCTTGTTTGTTCTTATTTTCGAGGAATTTTGATGATTTTGATAACATTGAACTAAGCTTTTTAGGTTTTATATCTGTTTTTGTAGTGAAGGAGGCCTAGGTTAGGTTAGGTTAAGCCTGCCGTACCCCTAGGCTGGTCAGGTACTTTAAAGTGTACGTTAGGCTATGCAATTTCTAGTTAACTATTTCATCTAGTGTTTGCTTTAGGTACGTCCTTAAATTCATACGGTAATAGGGTAATATATCGAATGGCCGGCCTCTACCGTAGCGCGACCACCTTTCCGATAAAGTACTTTAACACATCCTGTAACCCAGGATAGACGTTAGTCAAGCTCCACCTTCCATTGAAGCAACACCTTGAGACCTACTTTCCTCACCAAGTCAGTTTTTTCTCCCAATTATCAAATTGAGGCCATCACTTCTGAAGTTTGAGAAGGCTGTCAAGCAATGTTAGAGGCCGGCCATTTGGTATTTTACCCTAGGTACCTAGGTTATGTCATTTTTCGAGTGTCCTTGATGGAGAGATAATTAACGGCTGTTCAGGACCTTGAATTTAAAGTAATTGTGTATCAAAAGGAAATGGAGTTTTCTAGAATGAATTAGAAACTCTACAGATGTGCAATTTATTGCTTCATTCGTACTGCTTAATGACTAAATGATGTAGACTACTAGAGCCATCACTGGTAAAACTTTAGCTGCGCTGGCTGCTTCCCGCTAATCGTCGACTAGGACAGGTTCTTCTTACATAAATGGCCATGACCTTTCCTGTAGATCCAGAGGAGATCTTCCTAACCTAACCTAACTTATGACATGGTGGGAATCAGGCCGCGCAACTAATGTAAAGTTTACCCAATCACTTAAAATGGCATCACGGCTTAAAGTAAGAATGATTATGAAATACCAGCTGACCACCTGCCACTTTCTACTGATTTTTGACAAAATTTTGCTTCTAATTTCTGACATAAATTTTTTTTTTTTTTAATTTCTGACTGGCTAATTTTGCCAATTTCTGACTGGCTAATATTGCCAATAATTTGTGACATAAGCTAATATTGCCAATAATATCTGACTCCTAATTTTGCTAGTAATTTCTGACATAATTTTGCAGACAGGATTTACCATATAAGCCATTAATCAAAAGATGACAACACTATAAATACCTGAAATTAGGCCATGCCTGAAAACCAGCTGTTCACAACTAAACCCTACCTTAGGCTAGGTATGTCTGTTCCAAATTGAACTGCCTACCATAGGAGAGGCCTAGTTTAGCTTGCTATATGTGGCATTGTAGGAGGAAAGACTAATGCGTCACAAGTTGCTTGCATGGCCGACGACCTCGAATACGCATGAGTCGCCAGATCTCGCAGATTCCTTGCTATACAATCATTGATTGTTTCAACCGGTTTCCAGAGTTTATTCGATTGTTAAGGCCTCAGGTTTGTTAGCTATGAAAAGTACAAATTGATTAAAAATTTGTCATTTCTCAAGAGCAGAGAGAGATCTCAGTCCCAATGAGCGACCCTAAGATTCACTATGTAAAATATAGAATTTTTATCACTTGTAGGTGATGTAGAGCACAGGTATATGAAGTTTTGAAGTCCTTAATCCTTAATGATACTGTATATAGTGAAATTGTAGTGCAATAAAGAAAACTTCAACAATAGCGGACAGACAAGTTATAAGTGACAGACAGACGCAGACACACCAACGTCAGTTATTGGATGTCTCAACACAGTAAACCAGGGACATGAAAGAAGGGAAGTGAAGATAATTTTAGACCCTCTTGTTAAAGGATTGTATTGTCCACACCATTGACTCCTGATATTTTTTATTTTTCCTTTTTACCTACAGTATACATGAAGTTTGGGACTGCGGTGCTTCGGGCTTCTTTTCAAGTAGGAGGAGATTAGCATCGAAGCCAGCAACATGAGTGGGGCTGGCAGCAGTGATAGCGGCCTGGACTTGTCCGGCAAACTGATTATCAAGGTAAATATTGCAGTAATTTAATAAATTTAAATACATTCGGTACGTATCAAAGATGATCTTGTGTACAGTATCTCAGGTACGTCAGATTTACCATGGCCAGAGTATTCTTCTTGGTTAATTTTATCTATTAGCAGGATTATTACTTGCAAAAACTAACACCTGAATGAATTCTAGTGGAAGTAAAATTCCTGGAGTGAATTTCCATTTGAGAAATTTTGGTAGGTAGCCTATCATTCAAGTTTAACAGTTTTCACTTTGGAACTGGCAAAAGTTCACTATCTTGAAAGAGTCCCTTATTGAAAGTTGTCACCAACTTGAGCCAAGGCTGTTACTTATGGATCCTCATTGGACGAGTGTGTTGCTTGCTCGCTTATCAATATGGTAGCCCAAGTTCGCTCCTTGAGTGTGGAACCAGAGGAATTTAGTTATTGTGATTAGAAATTCATTTCTCGATATACTACTGTAGTTCAGATCCCACAATAAATTGTAGGTCCTGTTGCTAAGTAACCAATTGGTTCCTAGCCACGTAAATAGAAATCTAATTCTTTGGGTCAGCCCTAGGAGAGCTGTTAATCAGCTCAGTGGTCTGGTTAAACTAAGATATACTGAACTGTATTTAAGCATAATTCTGTTTACCAAAATTTACAATTAAGCTCCATGACTCGTCATACAAGTTATTGCAATGTGATTGGGTGTTTCAGTGATATGGTTACTGATAAAAAGATTTTAGGGACTAACAAAAAAAAGGTAAATCAATCTCAGTTGTATGAATTTGGTGAAAAGTGTTTTCCTATAGTTAGTTATTTTGATTATTTACTAGAAAATACGTACTACATTAGGTTTGTTTATAACTTAGAATTTGTAACTATTCTTTTCATCCACAGGCTCAGCTGGGCGATGACATCAGACGAATTCCAATTCATAATGAGGACATGACGTATGACGAGTTGATCCTCATGATGCAGAGGGTATTCAGGTGTTCATTGGACCCAGAAGATGAAATCACCCTTAAATATAAGGTAGAAGATTGTTTTGGTTGTCTATCCTCTACAGTGAATGTAATGTCACATGAAGTTTAACTTATCTCAGGACTGGGGCCAATCTTATCCATTTATAGTTTGGTATGTGAAAAAGCAAAATACTGACCTTTTGAAACTACCAATGGTAGGGAAGTACTACAGATTCTTTGCAGCATCTGGTCAGCTACAGCCATCTTGTTACCTGCCTTTATTTTACACCAATTTCCAACTCTTGTTTGATGAATCCATGAGGCCAGTGCAGTGGGGGGTCCACAAATGGATTTAATGAGCTTAAATATGTACCAAATGCTATTTTTATTATGCAATACAGTTAAACCTAATGAATTTAATTATGCATGGTTTGAAAAGTTATGTCCATCCATTTGCATCTTTCAGAAGTTATTACAAATTTTATTACAGTCTGTCAGTAGTAATCATGAGTATCTTTCAGGATGAAGACGGAGATTTGGTGACTATCTTCGACACATCAGATCTATCGTTTGCCATCCAGTGCAGCCGCATTTTACGACTAACCATTTTGCTCTCGGGCAGTTCAAAATCAAAACCACGGCGACCTGATATGACAGTGAGTTTGTCAAGTTTCTAGTTTCTGTTTCTTAATGTCAGAATTGATTTAGGTATGCAAAGACTAAGGAAAGTTGTTCCGACATGTACAGTGGGGCATCGCTTATTCACGGATCAGTATTCACGGATCCAGTTAATCACGGGTTTTTTCTTGGACCGTTTCTCATGTTACATCACTGGTATGAATCGCTGCATCACGGGTTTGTTGTGTTGCGTATGGATGTTTTTCGGTAGGCTAACCCTCGGCCGTGGTCCGATAACTACCAACATTCATTTAAAGACTCATATAATGATATTAACTGACAATAAAGGTAATAAAACCATTCTCACCTAATATATTATTGTCCTATCTTCGAAATAAATAGCCTATTCAAGGTTTATGTACGACGTTCATTGGTAGGCTAAGCGTAGTTGCAGTGCTATAACCACCAACATACACAAACATTCACATTATGATATTAACTGACAATAAAGGTAATAAAACCATTCTTACCATATATATTATAGTCATATCTTCATAATAAATAGCCTATTCGAAGAATAATTCCACATCATTGCACTCAACTTATCGTCGGAGTGGCCAGCCACAAAATGTAAGCATATACCTTTACGTACGAAAATGGTTTATGTATACGGTTGCGTTCAAAGCGACATTTTTTGTTTTGATAAACTTTTAGAAATTTTAATAGTAGTGGTAGTGATATTACAGTAGTAATAACATTAAGGCTAAAATTAATTCGAACTTCATTATTTTTTTGGCAGTATTCGTATATAACTTCTCTGAACAATGAAGTCATACAAACGCTATTTGTCATAGATTATCGTAAGTATTGCTGTTTGTTATTGGCGACGAAGCGTAAACGAAATACATAAAAGCATTTTTTACCTTATATATTATCGTCATATCTTCATAATAAAAAGGCTATTCGTGGAGTAATTCCATATCAGTGAAATCAATTTTATCTATGCGAGGCCCTGAACAATGAAGTCATACAAACGCTATTTGTCATAGATTATCGTAAGTATTGCTGTTTGTTATTGGCGACGAAGCGTAAACGAAATACATAAAAGCATTTTTTACCTTATATATTATCGTCATATCTTCATAATAAAAAGGCTATTCGTGGAGTAATTCCATATCAGTGAAATCAATTTTATCTATGCGAGGCCAGCCAGCTGACAAAATGTACGTACGTATATGAAAATCAAATTATGGTAGCGTTCACAGCAAGATTATCTTTCGAAATTTTTATAGTACTATTCATGCTACGTAGTAATAATGTTTGGAATATACGTAACATTAATTTTCAATACAAAATATCATCGTTATTTTGGTAGTGAATAATAGTTTAGAATTATCATACATACACTGCATTGTTATGGGTTTGTGCCAGTGATAAAAAACCAAAATAACGTTCTCCTTTAAGTCAACGTGTTTAGGAAAAACATGACATAGAATCGACTTTGCGACTTCGTTCACTTTGATATTTTTAACGATACAATAACTATCATTTGTACTACTAAGACCATTTTCACATAAGTAATTTTTCGTGAGATATGTCTTGTTACAAAAGCTAGCTTATACATAAAGGCTTTTATAATTTAAGTCATCTTAGATATACATATGTACCCAAACTCATTGTGGGGAAATTTACTACTGTTTCCTCGGATATTGAAATACTTTAGCATCATTCAAACACTTTAATAATATAATGCATAAATACTAGGCTATACATATTTACATCGTATACAAATACTACATACAGTTATATACACATACTTTTATATACAAAATTAATCATATGAGTAGTGATCAGACGACAGCTGTGCACTGGACTACGTACGTACTACTTGGAAGATAAAACAAACAAAAATTTTGTTGTTGTTAGTCGCCGGGATAGATTAACATTTTTCCAGAGATTAAAGAGCTGAATTTTGTTTTGAAGGTATGTCAACCGCGTTAGTAAATAGGTATCATCTTCTAAGGAATTTTTTTTTTCTCTTCTTTTTGCGGAAGAATCTTCAAGCCATTTTGCATTCAAAGTAATGAGAAGGAATCATTCTATTCTTCATGAAATCAGTAAAATACTTACACTAATAATAAAAACTAAAACTACGTACTGTATGCAAAACACATACATCATCGTTAGCTTCGTGTGTGTAAACGTTCATTCTAAGAAATTACAGAGTAGTATAACTAACACCTGATTGGTTTGTTGGTAGCCATGGAGATCTGTTATCCAATGACTGCCCTCTGCTTCTGTTCTATTTATAGACATACGCCATGGATGGCACTAGGTTTGAACGTTACCATGTTCGTGATTTTCTGACTGCTGACGGCAAAAATTACTCAATAATTTTCTTTATATAATTATTCCTTCGTGAAAACAATAATATAATATCGCGGTTGACATACCTTCAAAACAAAATTCAGCTTTTTAATCTCTGGAAAAATGTTAATCTATCCCGGCGACTAACAACAACAAAATTTTTGTTCGTTTTATCTTCCAAGTAGTACGTACGTAGTCCAGTGCACAGCTGTCGTCTGATCACTACTCATATGATTAACTTTGTATATAAAAGTATGTGTATATAACTGTTAACTTTGTATATAAAAGTATGTGTATATAACTGTATGTAGTATTTGTATACGATGTAAATATGTATAGCCTAGTATTTATGCATTATATTATTAGTGTTTGAATGATGCTAAAGTATTTCAATATCCGAGGAAACAGTAGTAAATTTCCCCACAATGAGTTTGGGTGCATATGTATATCTAAGATGACTTAAATTTTATAAAGCCTTTTATGTATAAGCTAGCTTTTGCAACAACACATATCTTACGAAAAATTACTTATGTGAAGATGGTTTTAGTAGTACAAATGATAGTTATTGTATCGTTAAAAATATCAAAGTAAACGAAGTCGCAAAGTCGATTCTATGTCATGTTTTTAACTTTAACGTATAGTGGTATGAAAAACACCAGTGTGTCGTAGCGATGCGTCATCAATATAGTGGTATGAAAATACCACATGGTGTTGTAGCGATACGTAATCACAAAGTACAAATCCTTTTCCCGGACCATCCTCAAAATTTTACGACTCTTCAACTTCAAGATCGATGGTAAAATAATTTATACATATAGTCATACTTATTGTTAAAATTCACAAGTTGAACTGCAAAACATTATTATATTTTGATTGTTATGTACATATATTTTTGTGTTTTACGGAATGTTTGTTTTGAAAATAATACCTATTAGTGAACATATGGTATTAATTGTCCCACTATTTTATTATAGGTGATCTTAATTATCTCACATTCATTTAACAGTATTATATTAATATTTATTTAAATAAACTGTAATTAATAAATAACAATAATGAAAAACATAAAGGGAAAAAATGTTTTTGCTGCAGTAGTGGTGTTTGTTTGATTATGCATCTGACCTCACATTTCCGAAATCTGAAAAATTCCAAAAACCGAAACATCGGAATGTGTGTGTACTGCACATTTTTTAAACACGCACACAATGTCTACACATTTACTGCAAATTACAGTACGTACATATTTATTCCTGAGAGAGAGAGAGAGAGAGAGAGAGAGAGAGAGAGAGAGAGAGAGAGAGAGAGAGAGAATGATTAAGGACTCCAAGGCGTGTTATTTTTACAATTATTTTATCTTGGGATTTTTTTTTAATCTTGAGATTTTCTATTCAATTCTCGAGATTAATAAGAAAATTACCGTAAATTGACTAGCATCAGCACACATCTGAATGACTCGGCCATTAGCAGGCTAAACCACCAACCTTATGAACTTGCATGATACATGAGATACATGACAAAACACAAAACCACTGTTTATTGGTGAAAATTAGGGGGTTGCACGATATGGGAGATTGCACGTTATTCGAGTATATACGGTATGTGATTTTTTTTTAGCCTTTTATGGAACAAAATCTAGCAAGAAATTGCCATTCCCAGTTGGCAACACTGGCCTACAAACGTTTGTTTGTTGTTGTTATGAGATGTGGTGTGCGGCGCGTTCTTTAAATTGTACCCATATAAACGAGTTAATTATGTGGCATCCAAAAGCCCTGATTCTTTTACTCTTATGGGAAAGACGCCTAAAGGTCAGATGAAGATTTTTACGTGGAATATACTAGTATTAACGTGTTGTGACGAAGGGAAGAGATGTTTCGCTGCATACTGTTGGTAGCATTATCGTTATTATATTACTGGATTGCACTGCAAAATCGTCGCCATCTTTTATCAACATAGATTGTTGGTGAGTACCCATATGATTTACATATTTTGATAGTTCTCTTACCACTCATCCTCTCTTTCCTTGTAAAAAAAAAAGAGGCCCACCATGCGTATGTAGGCTTCTAGCTGTAATCCCTAGGCTAGTAGGCTACATATGTACAGTAGTACATATACTACATTTATTTTTTAAGGCTAATTTTGTACAATAACTTTAAAACTGTCTTGAATTTAGTTTTAGGTGATAGTTGAAAACATATTTGGTGTTTGAACTAAAGTAGGCAGTTATAAACATTGGAATAGTGGTCTTGGGTGGGTTAACTATTAAAGTAGGCAGTTTTAAGCAATTTTTGAGGGGGGTATCAGGATAACACGGGTATTTACTTATCACGGGGGGGTTCTGGGCCCTATCCCCCGTGGATAACGAGGCCCCACTGTAATACAAACCCTCGGTCGTTTACATAAGGAATTACTATTCAGCGCCAGCTGGACCGGTCGTTTGGTAGTAACTGCTTGTTCGATGGTCGGGAGTCCTGCCTGACTGGAGGTAAACATATCACTTTGCTTTCGACTGCTGTCAGGTGTAGACGTGTTCGCCTCTCTGCCCGCCTCTTGTCATGAGATTTTCGTTGATGTTCAACATTGAGCTACTTACTTTTGCACTTTTTCATGGTGTATTACTTAGTGTGTGTGCAATGTAAGTACTTTGTTATTCTTTTTGTTATTTATTTGTGGTTTTGCATCGCTGGAGACATCCAAGCCCACGAAGTGGAGAAGCCCCCTTGCCCCTCATCCAGCTGGAGAGTGCCCTGGTGTGGAAGGCCGTAAGTGTGGGGCATTCAGGTCCAGTGATTCTGTGGACCCTCATTTTTTGTGTACGCGGTGCCAAGGGCGTGAATGCTCTCTGGCCGTACCTTGTGATTTTTGTATCCTGGTCGGAGGAGCAGTGGGAGCTCTCTGAGAAGAGGAGGAAACCACGTAAAGTCACCAAGGTGTCGTCGAAAAGCTCTCCCTCGACACCTCTGGTGAAAGACACGTCGTCTTCCTTCTTCCCTCCTAGCCAGCTCCCACGTATGGCTCTCTCCCCTTCGGGGGAGGTGTCCCATTCCGCCTCTACGCTCGATCTGTCGAGCGCAGAGGAAGGAACACGACACCCCGACCTGGAGTTGTACTCGGGGTCTTCGATCCATTCAGGGTGGGATCTTTCCCCCTCTGAGCGAACAGGAACCCCCCCCTATTAACCCAACTGATGCTTCCCCAGGTGTGTCTGCCTCCGCGGGTGGAGATCTTCAGCAGGTGTGGCGCTCGCCGAGTCTTCCGGGCACTTCCAGTATCCAGGGGCTGTTACATCATCTGGCTGTGGCCCCAATGACACAGGGATGGTGACGATGACTACCTCTGCTCTCTCAACACCAGGGTATACCGCACCGCCGCATCTGGTGTACATGCAGCATGTGACATTGGTAACCCCTTCAGCCGCTGTACAAGCCCCGCTGACTTATGTGCCGCGGAAGGAGATGGTTCCTCCGCCACCAGGGTTTGTTGTCCTCGCCCTGCCCCCTGACTTTGAGTGCCTGAAGAGCTCCCCGCTTGACCGCCCACCAGTACCTGTGGCAGTTCCTGCTGTCTCTGTTCCTACCCATGGTAGTGCTGCTCCTTCCGCAGGTTCCTCCGGACAGGTGCTGTTGGGCCATGTTGCTACCGCAACTGCCCCAGCTCCATCTTGGATGGAGGACCTGTCGGTTGTCCTGAGGAAGCTGGCGAAGAAGAAGTCCAGGAGGAAGAGGAAGGTGTCGTCATCTTCTCTGTCGTCGTCTTCTTTGTCGTCTTCTGCTGCCTCTTCCCCTTCGACTTCCAAGGCCCCCCAGCCAAGGAAGAAGAAGGTGGCCTCGCCCCTCCCAAGAAGTCTCACACAGAGACTTCTAAGGGTCTATCCCGCCGGACCGCTCCAGCGGGACAGGTGGTGGGTCTTCCGCTGGTTCTCCCCTCCTTCGGGAACAGAGCCCGTCTCTCCTTCCCCAGGGAAGATGATGGGGACTTCTGCTCCAGGCTCCAGAGGTTCCACCTCCGGACCAGGAACGTCTCGGCCGCTCGCTCGCGGGCCTTCCCGAGTGTACAGTCACCTACCGGTGACCATGCGGCCAGGGTGCAGACCGTTGTGCATGCTCACTGTCAGGACCAGGCCTGGAGTGGAATGCTGGCAAGAGTCGCTCAGGTGACTCTCGTCAGGCCGGCGATCGCTCTCGTGGCGATTCCCTGGTTCCCAGGGTTTACATGATGGTCCCACCAGACCGTCCACGTGTTGAGGCTGGGAAGAGGTCCCCCTAGTCACCAGGTCCAGCCTCGGCTGGACCAAGTACTTTGGCGCGTCGAGAGGACGGTGGTCGCTCTCACCGCATGAGCGGACACTACCAGTCACCAGACCGTCACTCCCACCAGGACCGAATGGCTCGCACGACTGGTAGCACCTCTCTTGACACGAGACAGATGCTACCGCCCTCGGTCCAGCACTTCTCCACATGAAGACTGCTGGTCCAGACCTGTAGCTCGATCGCCACCACGGGTTAGCGATCACCTGCAGTCCTCCCAGCCACCCGGCTCTGCTGTTAGGCAGGGTAGGAGCATCAGGTCTATATCACCTGTCCCTTCAACCTCCTCGGGTTACACCAAGAGGAGCAAGGCAAGCAGGAGTGACCGCAAGGAGTGCGCTCCTCACGGTCCCGCCACAAGAGCCTACGATCCTGGCTTGGTCCTTGGACCTAGCAGGTCATACGCGCAAGTGGTTGCAGGAAACCACGAGGGGTCTGGTGAGGTTCTTCCTCCTGAAGGAAGAGTGTTTCGGAAGGGGATTGGCCTGGATGGATCACCCCCGAGATACAGAGGTCCTTCACAGAGGTCATTGCGCTGATTCGTCGTCACAACGACCTCGGGGAAGGATCGGTGATAGCTCCCTCTGACCCTCCATTGAGGTTGGAGTCGTTCTGGGGTCCCAAGAAGGAACCCAATGCGACGGTGGGTTTACCCCGGTCCACCTTGGCCGATGGTGTGCTGGGCCAGGTGAATGCTCTCATCTCTGGACAAGAGGATTCGCTTAGGTCCAGCAGGTCGGACAAGCTGCTTCCCCCTCCTCTGCCTCACCAGCGGCGTTTCTACGGGCCATCAGTGGACCCGTTGCCAACAAGCAGGTTGACCCGGAGATAGCTAGGCTAACTCCAGGGGTGCCTGTCCATCACCTGCTGGCTGAGAACCTCTGGTTTTCACAGCAAGAGGCATCAACCCTGGAAGCGACTGCCATGGCAGCCTTCCAGGCCGTCTCCTGACTGGATCTGTGGTCCCTCATAGAATCCTGAGTTGCAGCCTCCTCAGGAGCTATCGTTCCCGAGGAAGACTGCGTTTGGGAGACTGCCATTCTGGAGGTAGGGCCATATCCTACCTCGCCCACCAGACGGCCAACCTGTGGGCCAACCTGGTCCTGAGATGACGGGACTCTGTCCTGGCTCGGGTAACCAGAGCGGCCGGTCGAGAGGTGACACTGGGTCTACGGAACAGACCGTTGCTGGGTTCCTCCTCTCTCTTCCCCAGAAGACGGTGAATGCTGCGGTGGAAAAGCGTTGCACTGAGGACAGTGACCGTCTAGTACACCAGGCAGTCTCGAAGACTTCTGGCCAGTCTTGAGCAACTGCGGCCAAGCCTCGGAGCTTGGCTAGCTCTTCCCTCCTCCCCAGCCTCCTGCTCCTGTGGGAGACCTGCTAAGCAGAAGCCAAAGAGATGGAAATACTAGGGACGGCGTTCCCCCCCCACCTGCTGCTGGAAGGGGGGGGTTGCCTGGCGAGCCATTGGGCAACTTGGCAGCACTACAGAGCTGAGACCTGGGTAGTGGATGTTCTTCGGGAGGGATACCTACTACCCTTCGAGTTGCGGCCACCCCTCACTTCGCACCCGGTCCACCTTCAGACGTACGTTCCCTGTTCTGCCAGGGACGTAGCACTACAAGAAGAAGTCAAGACCATGCTGAGCAAACGAGCTGTGGAGATCGTGCGAGATCAGTCGCCGGGTTTCTACAGATGACTCTTCCTAGTGGAGAAGTCTACGGGCGGTTGGAGACCGGTGATGATCTCTCCGTTGAACTGATTCATTCGCCAGACTCGGTTCACGATGGAATCAGCACGCTCAGTGCTCGATTCCATTAGGGTGAACGATTTCATGCTTTCGGTGGACCTGAAGGATGCACATTTCCAAATACCCATCCACCAGTCCTCCAGGAAGTATTTCCGCTTTATCCTCGACGGGACGGTGTACCAATTCAGGGCACTTTGTTTCGGTCTCTCAACCGCCCCACAGATGTTCATGCGAGTGTTCTCTCTGGTGTCAGCTTGGGCCCATTCAGTTAGGATACGTCTGTTGAGGTATCTCAACGATTGGCTGGTCCTGGCGAGCTCCTGCTCGCAGTTGCTATAGGACAGGGATCGACTCCTCGAATTCTGTCGCGATCTGGGGATCGTGGTGAACTTCAAGAAGTCAGATCTCGAGCCCAAGTAGAGGATAAAGTACCTGGGCATGCTGATCAATACAGTAACAGCACAAGTCTTCCCCGCAGACTTGCGGATCAGCAGGTTTAGGGAGGAAGCCAGATGGTTCCTGTCCCTACAGGAACTGTCAGCTCAGCAGTGGCAAGTCGTGATTGGTCACCTGTCGTCACTGGAGAAGTTAGTCCCTCATGGGCGTCTTCACTTGCGGTCTCTTCAGTGGAGACTATAGGAGTGCTGGTCACAGGCACGGGATCCACAATCCTTCCTGGTTCCTCTCACAGAGGAAGTAAGGGAGGACCTGGCCTGGTGGCTAGATGACAGGAACCTCTTAAAAGGAGTGCCCTGCGCACTCCCCCTCCGGAGATGCTGCTGTTCTCAGACGCATCAACTGATGGTTGGGCCACACACCTGGAAGAGTTGCTGGTTGCAGGAGAGTGGAACCATCATGACATGCACCTTCACATCAACTTCTGGAATTCAAGGCTGTGTTCCTCGCACTGCAAGAGTTCTGGGAACGACTGATGGGACACTCAGTGGTGTTGATGAGCGACACCACCACGGCAGTGGCATACATCGACAAACAGGGGGACCTAGTGTCCCACCCGTTGCACCAGTTGACGATGCAGGTGCACGAGTGGTCCGTAGCTCACTCGGTAGAGCTGTCAGCCAGATACATTCCAGGCAAGAGGAATGTAGTGGCAGACACGCTCAGCCGCCAGAATCGGGCGATTGGGACCGAATGGTCTCCACACCCAGACGTGGCGGAAAGGCTCTTCAACCTATGGGGGCATCCAGTAGTGGATCTGTTCGCCACCCGGCACAACAGAAAACTTCAGGTTTTCTTCTCAGTTGTGCCAAACCCATAGGCAGCTGCAGAGGACACGTTCCAACACCCGTGGGACAACTTCGTAGTGAACGCTTTCCCTCGTTCTGCCTGATTCGCAAGGTGATCAGCAGTGTTTTGATCACCAGCAAATTTCGGATGATTCTGGTGGCACACCCAAATGGCCCCAGGCCATTTGGTATCCGGACCTGCTACCTTTTCTCTCCTAGGCACCGCGAGAGATTTCCCCATGGCACAACTTGCTGTGCCAACTGCACGTAGAACGGTACCACCAAGCAGTTCATTCCCTGTGTCTTCATGGCTGGCTGTTATCCACCATCTCTTGCGACCGAGATGCTTTTCTTGCCGAGTTGCAACAGAGATGGCTGGTTACCTCAGACAGTCCTCTGCAGCTGTGTACCAGGGAAAGTGGTCCGTCTTCTGTGGTTGGTGTCCGCTCTGAGCCACTCTTCAGTAGGTAGTGGATTTCCTCATCTTTCTTCGCCGAGAAGCTCCTCTCTGTCTCTGCAGTTAAAGGCTACAGAGCCATCCTGGCCCTAGTCCTTAAACTGCAAGGAGTCAATATTTCCACCTCCATGGAAATATCACTCCTAATGAGGAGCTTCGAGAGGTCTTGCCCACCTAGAGAACTCAGGCCCCTGGGGTGGGATGTGACACTCGTCCTTAGGAGCTTGACTCGCAGACCCTACGAGCCGCTCTGAGAGTCATCAGACAGGGATCTGACCCTCAAGACAGTTTTTCTGCTGGCCCTGGCATCGGCAAAGAGAGTAGGAGAACTCCATGGCCTTTCCTTCGATTTCGTCCAGGATTTCGTAGCAAAGACTTAGAACCCTTCGGTCCCTGACGCCAGGTTTGAGTCCTTCACAATCCCCTCCCTGGAAGACTTCATCGATAATGATGTGGATGAGATGCTGCTTTGTCCTGTGAGGGTGCTACAGCACTATCTGAAGAAAACTCAACACCCCAGGCCTGAGTGTCGACGCCTCTTCGTTAGCACCAGGGTTACCAAGAAAGAAGTGTCCAAGAACACTGTTTCTTTCTGGCTTCTTGAGGTAATCTGGAAGGCATACGACTCAGACAGGAGTACCGACACCAGTACCCTTCGTCCGAGAGCTCACAAAGTCAGAGGCATTGGTCCAACCCATGCATTCCGCAAGAACTTATCCGTTGCACAGGTGCTGAAGGCAGGGGTGTGGTCCAACCAGACCACCTTCGCCTCCTTCTACCTTCGGGATATTGCCCACAGGTCCTTGGACACATTTTCCTTGGGACCCGTGGTTGCTGCTCAACAAGTTTTGTAGCTTACCAAGTCTCTCAAGGATGAGATAAGCATCTCATCCTTGTGAGACTGCTTGAATGGAGAGTGAATGAGACTGTGACTGGCTTCTCTTCCTCCTCTTTTTCTTCCCTCTCCCTGCGGGCAGAGGGTAGTGGTCGTCACCACGCTGGACAGGATGACGATTTAGGTTAGCTACGTTACCGAGCTCCATTCTATCCCTTTCACTAGGGATAGAAGCGTTTATCCGTCCCTTCACTAACAAAGGGGGAAGCGGACACCAGCGAGAGACAAACCCAATACTTTATATTTGGCTCTTATATAGGACCTAGTTCTTGTTTGCTATTCATAAGAGGTATGCTTGCCTCCCCCTTATGAATTGGTCCAGAGGTCTGACAACTGATCTTGCAGTGCATACTCCAATCAGTTGGACAGAGGCTAGGTTCCCCCCTTTGCTCTTACGACCAGGGAGGGCGAACACCAGTATGTTCACAAGACTCAGATTCCACCCACCAATAAGTGAGCCTACCTTATGTAAAGGACCGAGGGTTTGTATTAAGCGTCGGAACAAATCACAATTTTTGGAAGTAAATTGTATTTTTCCTAACTATACAAACCTGAGGTCTTTTACATATAGTCCCACCTCATGCCACCCTTCACTCTGTTCCTGGGCCTAAAGCAAAGTGATATGTTTACCTCCAGTCGGGCTGGACTCCCAACCATCGGACAAGCAGTTGGGAAAAATACAATTTACTTCCAAAAATTGTGATATTTTTGGTATGCAAATACTATACACATTCACTTTAATTTACATCTTGAATTATAAAGGTCAATTCATGGATAAAATTGATCAGATCTGTTAGGCAGATGTTCAGTTAATCATTTGTTTAATAAACATCAGGTTGTGTGTGTTTTGATGGTTTTAGAATAAACTTTTTTGGTGAGTCCAAGTTCTGCAAAAGCATGGATGTTTTATATTATATCTGTTCTGTTATTTACTGATAAAGGGATAAAAGCAAATGGAAACTATAGAAATATGTGGATATAGATAACTAAAAATGATAGTAGAATAACCCTAGTACCTCTAGTTCTGTATAGAACATCGAATATAAAAGGATCTTCATCTATGTTTATTCTTATCAGGTCATTATTTTAAATTTTCTTCATTTCAGTGATACAGCAATTCTATGATATGTAAAGCTGCTGTCATGTTCAGCTTCATAGTAACCAGGTATTGTCAGTGTAATTTCTGTTATTGTTTGTACATAGGATGAATTGTTCTTTCAGACATATGCCATCAAGAAAGAACTCCAAGAGATTCGAAATCGTCTAACATCATTGATTGATGGTCTAGAAGTTCCTCTACCCACTACTGTTCCTGTTGCAGATGCAGGTTGGTGGTGCTCCATCCTTTTCCATGTTTGATGTTGTAGACAGAAGTAGTTCATCTAATGCTAGGTGTAAAAGTCATTCATTTGGAATGCATCTTACCTAGTGTTAAAGACAGCTTTCTCTTTGCGCCGTTTGGTGTGTTGATAAAGCTAACTTTAACAGTAGGTAAGTATCCAAATGATTTTATTATGAATATTATCATTTTTTTAAATTTTATTTATTTTTTTCTTTGCTTCAGTTTAACCCTGTTTTGAATGTAGATTAAGATTTATCGATGTGACAGTTACTGCGTCAGTTGTCACTTATACAAGTGAATGTTCAGGGTATGTTAGGAAGGAGGTGCTGTCATTGCCTTCATGCAGTGGTTGACAGAAATTATTACTTAATTCCATAGGGGACTTATGTCTTGAAAAAAAATCCTCTAGTTGAATTTCATATACATTTTTAAGATTTTTGTAGTTTTCATCTTTTTTTATGATGTAGTTTTGAAACCTAACTAATTTTACTACTGTATTGACTTTGGAGAAAAAGTTCAAGTATATATAATAAAAACATAAAATACATGGATGGATATTTAGTGTTGCATTATGAACATACAGAGGTTTAATATTTGGGGTGAACCCATTCAATAATTTTCCACATCAGATTAACCATCATTAGCTCAGAAGACAAATCTATTTATGTATTTTAATTAAAGCCAAGACAAGCTTATTCTGTTTTCCTTTAAGATGTCAGCTTTTTGTTTAGGGTACTGACCATTTCTGTAATGAGCTGTATGGAGTCAAAATGGTAGCAAGATTGAATGTAAACACAACTGAGGGTAAAGTAAATGGTAGTTGGTGACTCAATAATGTTCCGGTAAAGGTTCTGCAGCACATGACCATTTTTATCCAATTACAATTAGCTTCCAAAACTAGCAAATATAGCTGCCTTTTGAAAGCCAAATGATAGTCATTTGGGTAAGTGTTAATCATAATCAAGATGAGTCAAATGGGACTTCTATGTCACATTTCTAGATTCATTCTTGGTTAAGAATTTTTGCCTAAATGGACGCTGCAAAGGACGATGAAAAGAGGTCTCCCGTTTGGGTGGACCCCCTACAGGATTTCACAAGTTCCAACTTTCACCTTTTACATTTCAGATGCGAGTGGTAATACCGCTGGAGGTACAGCTGCTGCAGCTACCCCTTCAAATATGCAATTGAATGTCAATTCTAGGGAATTTGATCCTCTCCAACAGGTATGTCTTTTCACTGTTTGTTAAATTCATTTCACAATTTGCTATTATAAACAGTTTTCCCCATGACGAACAATTACAGTACAAGGGAAGCAATGATCCATCGATGTTGTCAAGTAATATGGTGATTGAGATCTTTGAAACTTACATTGATGATGTTAACTATACTGTACAATAAGATAATTTTCTGACCTGTAATTTAGTATAGCTTATTGTTACAAACCTCTGGGGTTCTAGTACAGGTTCTTAGGTACTTTATTTTGCTAGGATCGTAGACAGTATATGCAACCCATGTTCAAGGAAAGTAGGCACAAAAACACTCCAGAAAAACTTAACAGTATTTATTACAAAACAGAAATAACTTAAATCAGCCTTGCAGGTTCAAGTAAAATACATACAACAACACTGCTTAAATCAAGAGGACTAAATACCAGGTCCTCAACGAGCCACAAGGCACCCTAAAGCTAAATATCTAAACCCTAACAGAAATTCAGAGGAGAACAAATATTTCATAAATCAGTGAGGATCCAAATATATGCCGGCCAAAACTATCCTAAATAACAAAAGGCTGAAGGAAGTGGAAGATATCAAAACAAGGAAAACCTTAAATTTACCTACCTAGCCATATAACTAAAGATATGGAATACTATCCACCAATAAGCAATAAGCAATAATGGCAACAATAAGCTTATAATATAAACAAGTAAAACCTATGACAAAGTATATGTATATATATATAATATATATACTGCACGTACACTGACAGTTCTAATCCTTACGTCGGGGATGAACAACTGAAGACGGGTCAAACTAGGAGTCCATAGCGAGCACCCAAACTGCTACTAAAGGGATGGACACGATCGCCAGGACAAAAGGGATATAAGGCTCCTCGAAGGAAATAACAGCTATACTGTCTTACCTGGCGATTGCCTCCCTACGTTTCTCCTCACGAGCCAGCGCTCACACACATCCCTGAAGAAATGCAGAAGGACGAAGGGAGAAGTGGCAGGTGAATCCGTAATCAGTACCGGGATCCAGCGACGGTACCAATTTCCCGTGGGCTCCTCCGACGGGAATAAGGGGTAATACAAGAAGTCGCAAATAGCATACGCTTCTGCGGAACCCCGTAAAGCAGACACTATGGTCGCAAGTGAACGAAGAGCCGTGATCTACAGCGCCAGAGTTGCAGGTGACTAAGGCACCTAGGAACGGTCGTGAGGAAAGATTCCAACAGCGCCGTTTCCAAAATACACTGCCAAAAGGTCGTCCTCCAATAATCCCAAAAAACTGCTCAAGGGGATGGTCTGACAAGGAGCGTTCCAAAGCCCGAACTTCCGCGGGCAGACCATTAACGTTCACAGTACAGCTACGAACTACCCACCGTAACTCAAAAATAAATTACAAAACAATCGTTAGAACGATAGTTCACAAAAATAAACAAGGGAGGAGGAGGCGCTCAACAACACAAAAACTCTTACATTAACAAGCATATGGCTGTTAAGCCAAAAAAAAACTTAAAAGGAAACAAGGCTGATTTAAACTTTATAAATAAATACTAAAACTACGTTAATGTATAATTATGATAAAAAAAAAAGTTTCTAATAGGTGGAAATCTCTTTGCATCAGTTTTCTCTTTTGTTTACACATAAAGATTTAGTGTTAAATCAGTCAGTCTGCCATATTTTATTATATCCCTCTGTTACATAATAATTATGATAATTTCTGCAGCAACAACCCCAACAGCAGGTGGCCCAGCAGCCAACACACCTCGGCCCTGGGGCGACACAAGCTCCACCAGCAGCCGGCACTCCGGCACCTGCTTCATCTACGTCTGCCCCAAGTGAAGGTAGGATTTACATAGGTATAGTCTTTAACCATATGTACCAGTATTGCAGTGCAACAATCATTTTAAAATTGATTTTTTTCCCTCTTCATTTGAAGCTTTTTTACTCAAATACTTTCATCTGATGCTTTGGTGATTAGCATATGGTTTTTTCATTGGTAACCTACTGGAATGTTTGTGGAAACATTTTCTCTGGAACAGTTTAACTTTTCCTAGTTTGATATTAAAATGAGCTTTTAGCCTTTTTTTTATGTGAAAGGCTGACAGTGATTTGGGGAACTTTATTTGTAATAATAACGAAGTTTCCTCAACTGTGAAGGTTCTGTATATGAAGAGGAAACAATGTGTTGAGCCTGCATTACTGTTAAATGCTCAGAAACTAATTTTCAGAGTAGTCTATGGTGTTAGGTAGATTCAAATTCTAAAATTCTTTGAAAAGAGATATGCATAACTATTGCCTTTACAAAAGCCAGTTGTTGATTTGAATATTTAGGTGCTTCTTTAACAGACTTTATGTCGGAACATATTCCTTTTAGTTAGCAAGAAGACATGAAGAAATAGCAGTTCAGTTTGGAACTTCTGAGTAATACATATGTATTAGAAAATAGCATGAGCTCATTTGGAAGCTTTTGTGTAATACATATACATTAGTTGTCTTGCTTCAATAATAGATACGTACAACATATTAAAATTAGTAGTATTGTTGGCTCTCTAAGTAATATTTGAGCTGAATTTTTTGTAGAAAAAATTCAGTTTGTATTTGATGGGCAAATTTTTATGTGGATTAGTGTCAGATAAATGTTTTCTCATGTATACTTTATTTGAAATCGATCTTTTTGGATAAATGTTTTCTCATCTATACCTTATTTGAAATCGATCTTTTTAGTTCCAACAAAATGCGATGAAAGTAGTGCATACCAAGAAGTGCTCTCTTCGTTTGGTCTTACAGAAGGTATTACGTTGCAATTAGCAAGTGGTATTGCATGACTTTTACTAAAAATGCACCTCTATTGAATAATTTACTCAAATCCTGTACAGTCTGTTATATGCATTGAGTCTAGGAAGCTTACTTCGGATTTACACTGTACTCTTGTAACTAACCTAGGTTATTAAATGATACCCTGAATTCTTCAAAGCACAAAAAAATGCTACTTTGAATATATCTAGGAATATTCTTTCATCATATTTGTTGAGACAAAGGTATTTCTCCAATTCATTTGTCACAGTATCCTTATAGAATTAGATTTGCATTACAGTCTTTTAGGTCTTCAATCTTAGGAGCACTACTCAGGTTGTATAGTCTTAAAAATTTTCTTGAACTAATGCTGTTAGTTGGAATTGGTATTAGTTTTTTCAGTTTTATGTTTTGAAGTTGTCAGCATTGCTAATTAGGGTTATCTAAGACGGATAAGAGATTGTTATCAATTAAGATGTGCTATGAATAGATTTGAAGGCATAACATATGTTTTCAACTGATATCAAGTGTGGTTGAGAAGGATTGCTTGAATTATATATACTTTATTAGTTTTTTTGTATTGTGTAAGGGATTGTGACTTAGGTTAGGTAATGCATACTTATCTGCACAGCTATGAATGTTAACTCCACAAGTGTAAGGAGGTGAAATTTTTATATGTGGTTGAACATGCTATTTCTATTCTTGTATAGCCATTAAGGGCATGTACTGATGTGGATGAGGAGTAGTTGTGAGATACTTAAGCGCAGGACAATGACCAATTCAATTATAAAATCCAGAACCATATGAAGTAAATATGTACATGAGTGAAGACTATTCAGAATGATATTGTGACAAAGTGCACAAGGTGGATATCTGACCTTTTAAAATAAAAACTTTGTTTAGTGTTGATGATGATATAAGAATTAGAGAGACAATAAAAGTGCTGACAAAAATCCAAAAACATTTCCCCATATGCTAAAGCAGTTGAGAAATAAATTTGAACTTGCTGACCTCTCATAAAAAGTTATCTAAAGGGACATTCATTGTATAAGTGATTTCTGTGAAATTGTAGGAATAATTATGCAGCATTATTAAGGCCAATAATAAGTATAAGCTTTGTGGAATAATAAAACTAATAACAATTAACTGGAGTATATATTTTAACTTTTGTTCCAATTAATACCTGCAGCAACTTTGCAGTAATCTGTGCATGTTAACATTTTTCAGTGACAACAAATCTTTAATGGTCCAATGGCACAACAGATTCAGGCTTATTTGTTAATACGTTGAACCAGCAGAGAATGTATGAGGTTGTTATACTAATCTAGACTTAACAGAGAACTTCAAGCCCAAGTCATTAACAGCTTTTTATGTACCACTGTCTGAGCAGTCTCTCTGACTCTAGAATCTCGTCTTTGATGTGTCCATATCAAGTATAGCCTTAGATAGCCTTTTGCTTTGGTGGGAAGTGTGGGACCAGAATTTCACACTCAGACTGAAGTGCAAGGTTGTGGTTATAGTCTTTTTCACTTTCAGATTTTATCTTTAACACTGGAATCTTTCTTCGGGTCTGTTTAAAGCAACTTACCAACCTGTTTTTTGCTGTTGGTTGTCAAATTTTATGTCTTGAACAGAAATGGAAATTTCATATTGTTTGAGTCTTAACATGTAACCCCATGCATGTTTATTGAACAATTTTTGTGTTATATTGTTAAAATTTTGTGGACAGTTTATCAGTTCTAGGAAACTAAATAACATTGAATAAGAAAACAAGTACTTACTTAAGTAACCCCTCAGTGTAATGGACCACAACTTAAGACTTTTATACTTACCTGCTGCATTTTTATGATTATTTTTGATGATGCTACTCCTTTAGATGAGACACATTTTAAAATTGTTAATTGAGTGTCAAAAGTGAAATTCATTCTAGTTTAGGTCAGGTGATATATTGGAATTGCTGTTAGCTTTAAGGTATCTAAAAAGGGCTGGCCATCATATAGTCTTTGTAACTTAAGAGACTGTTACTAATCAGGACCCCAAACCCCCAAAGTTTCTGTTAAGTTTGAAGTGCTACTGTATACTTTCAACTAGAGACTGTGGTATGTGTGTGAATGCATTATAACTTCAACTGATGGGTAACGTAAGGCCCTATATTAAAGCCTGCTTTACCTGAGTATTTCGAAGATATCTTAAAGCTAACTCCAATTCTGCAGGGCCTGAGTATTATGAAGATATCTTAAAGCTAACACCAATTCTGCACAGTTCCTAACTTAAACTAACCTGTACTTCACACTTACAGTTCAGTGTGAGAGATTTATCTAAAAATGTATCACATCTGAAATGGTAACACAAGGAAAAATGGAAAATAATCATTTTGGTAGCTGATAAGTACAGAAGCCTGTTGAGCTGAGGGCTGAAAGTTGAAGTGTTACTTTATAAACATTTGCTGAAATTTGGGAAGTTGTTTTGCCACTAAATAATTAACGCACACAATCAAAGATTTTATTCAAATGGGGTCATTGCAGGCACAGATGCTTCAGGAACATCGACCACTGCTGCAGCTGGTAATGTTGATGGAGCCTCAAGTGCTTCGGGCAAGTCAACTCCAGCTGCGTATCCACAGCAACCAACACAGCCCCAGCAGCAGCAGCAGCAGGCACCACAGCAACCCCAACAGCAGCCTCATCCTGGTTATCAGGGGTACCCTCCAACAGGTAAAGCAATGTAGAAACTAATGGCTGTTTGTAGTTTGAATTTGTGGATCAACTTTCAGTCAAATGAGACGATGCTGTCGCTGTGTAGGTTTAGGTAAGCGTTTTCTGAGCTTCCCAGCAGACTTCCATCAGTTTGTGCTCGATCCGTTTGCTTATTTTGACCACCCACGATATTATCACGGAGCTTTGGCTGGCGTTTGTCCATCCAGAAAAGCTGATGAGGAAGGCTACTTCAGTCGAGCGTCTAGTGCAAGTTTCATCTACTGCTTTATCAGCAAGTCGTGTTGTGAGTTTTTCTATGATGAATTTAGCAAAATGTAGCGCTGTATGTTTGCTATCATTGATGTAAGGAAGTATAGTAGCATGTGCTCTCTGTATTCAGCGTTAAAATTATCTTTGATTTGTGGCTAGTGCCTATTAATTTGGAAACTTGTATGTAGTATACAGTAGTTGGCCCTCTTTATTCATGAGAGTGAAATTCTCACCACATTCTCCAGTAAGCTAGCAAATTTCTCCCAAGACTTCTTAGACCTACTGTAACCAATCATGGGCCAGGGTGGAAATAGTTTTTACAATCTCTGACAATTCTAGTAATGCTCACAAGCACCCATTCAAAACACTTAATACCCCACCCCTTTGAGCTGCAAAGTGCTGGGTTACTTCTCCCATACAGTGGTTATTTGTGATATCCAGAACTTAAATATTTTGATACCACTTTATTGCAAAGTAAATATTGTAAGGGAAAATTGTAAAAGACATTACACTTGACTCCTATTGCTGTTTGCGTGTATTTTAAACAGTCATCGCATTATTTAACGAGATGCAGTTGAAAGGTTAGACAGTATATGTGTTTGCTGTGACGTTAAAGTAAAAGACTAATAAGAAGGATTTATAGAAATATCATTGCTTATATTGATTATCAGCGTGATATAGTTGTATATATCCTTTTGAAACCACTAACTCGATATGCTTTTGTGCTTGACCTTTTGTAAGATGAGTGTTTTATGACTCTGTTTGATTATATTTAGGGACAAAGTTTGGTGCTACATTTGTTGATATCACCTTTTATTTCCTTAAAAAATGGGAGATCACCATCTTAAAGTTTCAAATTGAAGTTTTGTTTTCTAAATTATTGTATTTTGCAAAGACAATGAGACAGACATCTCAGTTATGCAGGTCTAGAGAAGACAATAAAACAACAAAAAAAGGAATACAGCAACCTTATGATAACTATAAGAGTTTAGAATACAAAGCAGTAAAGGAATTAAAGCCTGGTTAGCATGGGTACTGTGTGAGGAATACTGATTTCTACAGTACATGTGGGAAGAGTTGGCCCTACGGTATTACAGGGTTGTGAGAAAGAAATGAATGAACTGAGAATGTTACCATTGCAGTTTGTGGTAATAACTTTTATTAACTAGTTCAAAGGAGAATTGTTTTACTCTGATAACTGACTTATTGTTTGACAAATAATTAAGATAGAGTTGAATGAACTGAGTACATTAAAATCACACTGTCCTATTCATGGCCATCAAGAATCTCAGAGATGTAAAATGCTGTCCTTACAAAAGTAGAAAAATTCAATGAAAATTTTTTGTCCCTAGAGGCTCTTATGAGATACACTGCTAATCTGCCTAGAAAGGTTAACCAATACAAATGTTTCAGAAGAAGTAACTGTATAATAACACACTCGAAGGTGAATTAACACTAAACAAGCACTAAATACGTACAAGGTGTGTTTAGGACAGACAGTATTTGCAAGTGGTTGAAATCTGACGGAGGTCAACTGATTTAAGGAGTTTATAAGGTGTATGTTGTCAAATACCCTTTAGAAGAGAGTTTCTAAACTTGGCTTAAATTCCCTTGACAGTGGGCTCCATTGATAAACTTTTTAAAACCAGAGCCTGCCCACGAATGAAACGCATCACATGAATACATACACATTTATTTTATCAAGTAGGAATGTACTGGCGCCATACTTCTCATACTACAATCATATACTGTTCATGAGATAGACATTTCAATATTTATCAATCACAAACAGTTCTACAAGCCAGAGGCCAAGCATGACATACACCACTATGTATAATCTTTCCCTTGCATGCAACACTGGGTAGGACTTCTAATTCTGTCACTCACACATTACAAAGAAATGTTCAGTCTTAAGAGATAAACCAAAAAATTAAGTACCATATCAGCCACACTAGTGTAGGGAAATTCTAAGAGCACCTAAATTCACTTGGCAAGTGTCTTTGTGTTGTCTTCTTGGGCCTTATATGACCCATGTTACCCAAACCAGACTTCTAAGTTCTACGACAAATTTCAGTGTTAACCCTTACGTTGGACATCCTTTATCTATCAAAATCCAGTTAAGTAAGTCTGTTCGTGTAAGATGATGATGAAAACATTTTCTGTCATTTGTTTTTGCTCTACTTGATCAGGTTTAGAATCAGATGCAAAGTGAATGATAAATAGTTCCATATAGCAATACTCTTTATTGTGTGCATGCAAATTATACTGTCTAACACTTCTCATGTTTGATGACTGTTCCCAATGTCATGTTTTTTTTTTCCTCTGGGGAACAGTGTTAATTCACTGAAGAGGTCTGGAGTAAAAGCAATGGTTTTGTTCCAGCAATCTTTGGGAATAAATCAGACAATCACTACTTAACCTAGATTTAGTTGCTGTTAATTTTATGTACACAAATTTTACAGTCATCGCAGGTTAACTCTGTATTCTTATTGACAATAATTTACTGAACCAATCCCTACCTAACCAGGAACTAACCTGCATTCAATTAATCAATCAATTAGTTTTGTACTATTTAATTTATGATAATTCTTAATACATTATTGCTTACAACTATTTGAGGACAACTTAGCAATGTGAATAGGTCACAACAAACTTAAACAAAGCACATCAAGACCAAGTTAATCAGTATTCTGTGAAGTCTGTGAAGTTATTTAAAGAGTTCCAACATATTTTTCCAATCAGAACAATAGCACACCAGTTGTTTCCAGGCAGTTGTCAAGTTTATACAAGCATTATTCAGTGTCACTGCATCCTGTTCACTTCCTTTGAAGCCCTGTCTACCATACAATTATAATTGAAAATACTACAGACACCAGACTACACACAAAGGTTACCAACAGTCCAAAATGCTCCACTAGTCTCTCTCAACTGTTAGCCAACAGCCCCATGGCTCCACAGGCTAGGGCTGTATTTTTCTGACAATGCAACCAAACAGTATGCCAAAGTATTTGTAATCCCTCCCACTGCATCAGACCTGCAATGAGATGGAGTTATCATTAGTATTAATGAGAGAGAACAAGGACTTCAAAAATAAGAAATTTGACAATTACATTTTTAAAGCATTTAGTTAGTTTGACAATAAATTTGATCATTTGATTTACTGATACAGATTAGATTTGATTAATGGATACAAACTGACCAATATACAGCTGCCACATTAATCAGCAGAAGGCTGTGATGTTAAGTTTGAGGGCAATTGATTGGCTGCTTGGAAGTTTCGTTTATCATATTGTCCAGTTTGCTGGGATATAAACACACTGGATTACAGAGTGATAACCTAACCAGGAGAGCTTTAGACAGGTCTAGGGGAGATTTATAGTAAATCACTTGGTCCTCAGCAAACCTGCATAAGTGATTGCATCTAAACAAAGATGTTATCGATGTATCACTAACACTGTGAAATCCAGGAATTCAGAGAATCGAGTAAAAGCCAAAAATATTCATCTTCAAATGTGTTCCATAATAACATATGTGCTCTTAAGAAAAACAACCTAACAAATTTGGTCCTGTGACAATGATCTTACATGGTTGCTGTACGATATATTGATGTCAGACTTTACTTTTAAATTGTAAGTTTTACACTTTTTTGTTTAAATTTAAGGCTTGTATGTTAAGCATTTTGATAAGGGCTTTGTGTTTTGCTTAGTTGGGAGTTTCCGTGTTTACTGTGAAGCAGTAAGTTTGATAATTAAGACTTCTGTTTCAGGAAAATATTTTTCGAACTTTACCCCCAAAGTGCAGATTAGGAACACTGTACGTATACATGTGGTAACATAGTCTACCATTCCTGGCACTAAAAGGAATGTGGGTACCATGTTTGCAAAATATACATTGTTGCTTGCATGTTTTCATGTTTGTTTGTTACAAGTAAATGTTAAACTTTCCTTAGCCAACAAAAATCTTCCTCGGTAATTGATATTTTAATTTTTTTTGCCTATGAATGAGATGTGTTTGGGTTTTAATTTTTTAGCCTTTGTTTTTGTTATAAGTTTATTATTTATTGAATAGTTTGATAGCATAGTTGTTTCCTAGTACAGTACGTAGTTGTGTTTTAAATTAGTGCGGTTTCCTCTATATCATTGACATACTACTTGTGCTATCCAGTATTTTGTTTTTCAAATGATTTTCCTGGTTTGTTAGATGTTAATTTCAAAATTATATTGATAATTTGTTTTTTAGATTTATTCCTTGATATGATTTTCCTTAGTTAATTACATATAAAAGTTTGTATAGATATGTTTTTACAAACTTGAATACGTACTGTACCCGTTAGCATTCATTTCTGAACCATTTTCCTTTTTCCCATCATGAAAAGAATGTGCATAGTTCAGTACAGATTCACCTCACGTTTATTAAATTTATCAGAGATTCATCATTGAAAGTTGATGCAGTCGTGTGCCATGCAATCGTCATTTATCCTTGCACGGTCGCTTAGGTGAATAATTGTGCACATTCTTGGTGGTACCTTTTTTTTTTAAGCTATTTGTGTTAAATTTCCCCCTTCAGCTGGAGTGCCAGTTCCTCAGCGGGGTCCCTATATGGCCTACCCAGGTAAACACAACGTCTTGTTTTGTCTCTCTTGTAGGTAGACATAGAGTGGCTGCTTACGTATAAATCATTGTAAATTTGGACTCCTTTTCTACGTATACTACTGTGTTCTAACTGGTGTTGGCCTTAAATGATGGTTTCCTAACATTACGTAGATGAGGCTAGGCATGAAGAGCGAATCTGTGTTTAGCTTGGTTTCCAAGCCTTTCATCTTTCAGTTGTGCACGTTAAACTTAACAGATATGTATTAAGTATATAGCTTAACAGATATGCATAATTATAAGCTTAACAGATATGCATAAGTATTTGTCATTCTGGCTTCATAAGCATCTAAACAGTATCTAAGGTAGAGTTGACACTTTCTTGCATGTTAATACTAACAATCCAGATGTTTGCAAATCCTCACAGTAATTGTCATTTGTATATTAACAGCAGTAAAAATGCACGAGGATAAACCACAATCGTCCTTTGAATGAAGACTCGACACCATTTTGTTAAGTCCGAGTCAAAACTAAATCTTACGATCCCCTTTTTATCCTAAGCAGTTAGTTTGATTGGATTGCTGTATCAAGTGAAGGATATATTTTATTTTTTGAATCGAGTGATAAGCACCAGAAAGTTTAGAATCCCGGAAACCCGTAAAAACTGAGTGAGTGGTATAGGTCCTCAGGTCAAGCTCCCTATATTGAATAAAGGAAATGGAAAGTGTGGAAAACATACCTCTAGAGTTTGAGGTGGTTTGCTATTAGCAATATTTTAATCAGCTTGAGAATTTTAAATCAAAATATGTAGCCCTATGAAAGCACAGTGTTTTGCTTTACAGACAATAGTTTTATTTATTGTGGTTGGCCTTTTGTTGAGCAAAGCAATAATATCACTCGGAGAAATTTTACTGTAGAAACTTCACTCATGCACACCAACAGTGTGTCTTGCACTAATTATACTCACCTCTCAGAAATCTTTCAGCTCTTAAGAGGTAGTTAGAGCCTGCTGAGTGTGTTTCTGCCATCTCATTAATGACTTACGAGACAGTTGATTACAAATTGCAGTTGTAGAGTATCTTAGATGAGTTCTACTACTAGCAGAGACATTTTGTGAGTTTGAAGCACACTTTGTTAATTTAACACCAATTCAGTTGCGACTGTCATTGTGTGTGAAGGGTTTCTCCTGGTCTTGCCAATATATGCTGTTGTAAATGTCATCGTTCATCTTAACATTAGACGTTAAATGAATCCTCTCCAGCCTCCTCTGTCATCAGGGTAGTCTTAATTTTGAGATAGTTAATACAAAAGCTGTTATTGCATAGTTAATACAAAAGCTGTTATTGCATAGTTAATACAAAAGCTGTTATTGCATAGTTAATACAAAAGCTGTTACATATTGCAACATTTCTAGAACTATGCCATAAAATGAGAGTTAAATGCAATAGGTAATACATATTTTATGATGTTAGTTAATTGATTGCTGTCCACTACAAATCAGGTCAGCAGTCAGTAGAAGTGGAAATTCATGGACTATTGTGTTGAAAAGAACGAAAGGGCTATTAAAGACAAATAATTAATGGCATAGATATTAAATATCATGGAAGCATTTTTTAGAAGGAAATTTATAGAGATTAGTACCATATGAGTGTGTTAGATTTATCAGTTACTGGTCAATAACTGACACTAGTCCAGTGTGGTTATTGTTTTTGGGAGTTTAAAAGATGTAGGTAGATAAATGTGATGGGTTACAAGGTAAATGGGTAAATAGTTTCATTGGAAAATAAGGTTTCTATTGCAGTTTTGTGGTCTTTCAACCTCACTTGTAAGCTAAGTAAAAATGCAGATAGTGTGTAATTCTGAGGAGCATTTTAATGGTGAAAAATAAACTTTATATACAAATGCATTTGAATACCATGCATCTTAAAACTAAAGTGAAAAGCTCTCTCTCTCTCTCTCTCTCTCTCTCTCTCTCTCTCTCTCTCTCTCTCTCTCCTCTCGTCCTCTCTCCTCTCTCTCGCTCTCTCTCTCTCTCTCTCTCTCTCTCTCTCTCTCTCTCTCTCTCTCTCTCTCTCAGAGCTTATGTTCTTGTTGCATGCTTCAAATCTAAAGAATGGAGACTTGGTTTAATATTTGTTGTCAAATCAGCCTCCCAGATTTTTTTATAAACATTTTCTGTTCCAGGGCAACCATATGGAACATCTCCAGGTGATGGGTCTGCCGGTGGCGCTCCGAGGGGGAGCATGCCCCCCACCAGCATCCCAGCTGGATCCACATCGGTATCAATGGGTGCAGGACCGGTGCAGGCTGGTCAACAACCACAGCATTACCCAGCTTATGGGTATCCCCAGTACCCAGGGTCAGTAACTTAGCGATTTCATTAGTGCTTTTCACTTTTCATTTGAATCTTGTATCAAAAAAGATATTCTGGTTAATCTTTTGCTGTAGACAGGTTTGTAGGAGTGAGGTCGAGTCCCATAATGTTGGGACATTTATAGAGTAACAAAAGTTAAGCTTTGAGTACATATATGGTGGACAGGATTTGCTTCAAATTTTAAAAATATGGTTCCACTAATTCATAGTTTGTTTAAGTAAGGAAACTCCAAAATTTGACCTTGATAACTTTAAGGAATATAAGTACATTTTAAAAATCTAAATAAATTTATTTTTGAGCTTAAACTTCCTGCTCTAAAATGCTCTCCATATCATTTGTGTAACTTGAATAGTTGGATTAAGTGATCCAAAAGCTTGATTGAATTTCATTCTCTCATGTTTGAGAAAAGTAGTTCTCATTCATGAAGATATGCACTGTGAGTTTTGAGAAACTGTCCAGAGAAGAAATACTATATTTCTTTGTCAGATTACATATAAGGCAGTCCCCGGGTTACGACAGGGTTTCCGTTCTTGAGAAAATGTTGTAAGCCGAAAATTGTCGTAAGCCGGAACATCGTCAAAAATCCTAAGAAATCCTTACTTTTAATGCTTTGGGTGCATTACAAACTATGTAAACTGCATTCTTATTGCATATTTCATAAAAAAAAAACCTTCAAATATTGATTATTTTGCATTTTTGGTGGCCTAATTCTTCTGCCAGATCAGCATTTTAGGTGTTGTAACCCTGGAAATTATTTCTGATGAATATAATTGAAAAGCGCCTTAATCTCGGAACGTCGTAAGCCGAACCCATCGTATCCCGGGGACTGCCTATATTTATTATTATTCAGTCATAGTCTTATGTACATAAGCAGTTCCCGGCTATCAGCATGGGTTCTGTTCAGACAGCTTGATGGTAAACAAAAATCATGGTGACCGAAAATCGATTGGTGCCGATAACCAGTTAATGGTACCTCTTTATTCATATATTGGCGCCAGTAACCGGAAATCAGCAGATTTCAGCACCATAAAACTGGATCACCGAGAACCGGGGACTGGCCAGAAGTTTGGGACAGAATATTTTGATTGAAGAAATCATGTTTTTTTTTTTTTCCCCCAATATCTTTCTTTTTCTTAAACATAGACAGTTACCACGCAACTCTTATTAAGAGGGTAACTTGTGTGAGATGACAGCTTATGACTAGTCACAAGATTTGATGGAAAGTGATTGACAGGGCTATGATATAAATTCAGAAAATTGTCTAAACTTGTCAAGAGAATTTTTTTGAGTTCTAATATAGGCACTGTAAGATATTTACATATTTAGACATGAATTGCCAAAAATTTTGATAATTAAAAGTTAACTTATTTAGTAATTACAGTTTTAGTTACTCCCATTATTGTTGTGGGGTTTTGATTCATGCCACTGAATATTTATTACTGTTTAAACTATCAAGGGGGACCGAGTCACATATTCGTTGTCACTGTATTATTATGTAGTCTTTCAGGCAGGTAAATGTATTCACATAGTTTCTTGAACACAGTATTCAGAAGCAAACTGAAATTTCCTGTACATAAAGCCTCTACAGGTATTAGGCAAGGTTCCAGGGCGTCTTCGTTCTTATCTAGTTGGAGTTGGTTCATCAGTGAAGTTTGGTCACTTTTATGGGTCTTGGAGAGTATGTTTATGCGAATGACGTTCGTTTATGCTCGTTCTTATTTTCGCCCAGTGGTGTTTTGAGACATATACATTTTCTCATATACATTTTCCCATCTCTTGGGTCCCTTCAATTACTGGAAGTATAAATTTCAGATTTGGCGTGAGTGGGAGTCCTGGTGCTGGCTTCCCTCAAGCATACCCAGGTCAGCCTTATCCTGGAAATTTCAGCCAAGCTGGACCCCGAGGCGGGGCCCCCTCACAAGTGGCAGTGTCCCAGTCCTCGCAGGTTCCAGCTGGACCACAGTCAGCAGTCAATAGGTGAATATTGTTTTATCCGGACCACTTGATTCATATTTATAGTCAGTTGCTATGGCTCAAGGGATTCTTTCATTCAAAATTAGAGCAGGCAATGGTTGAAGAAGGCACAGCCAGGTGGTAATAGAGCAAAGGAAATGGGAGAGGGAAAAGGATAGTGCAGCCAATCACTGTACGAAGTGCACCTTGTAGTAATGCATACTGTAGGGAGTACACCTACATAATGTGTCTGTTCAGATGTCCACCTTCTTGGCATTACTTTGCTCCATCTTTCGCATGTTATATAAGAAACCTTTTGGGTGAGCACTGTGAAGATGTAAAAAACAATATTAAGTTTTTTATGCATTGCACATTACTGTAGTGTGTGTTTTGAAACAGACGATATTATTAAGGACGTACTATTACAGTATTTTGTTTATAACAGGCTATACTTTGGTGTAAATGGGATTATGAAATTTAGGCTCAGATGCCAAACATTGGGACAGCAAGGCCATTATTTTGCTAAAATTTTAAAATTCCATAAACATTGAAATTTTTATTTTCAGTTTCAAACTTTTGTAAATCTTTGTTAAAAATAGGAGTAAAATTCTATTTCTTTTAAAAAGGCCATTATTCTTTTTAGTGGGCAGGTTTGCCCAGTGTTCTATTTATGGACTACCTTGCATTTAATTATCCCTATTTTCAGTTAAAATGTTTTATTAAAATGTGCTTAACTTTGACATCGTGTGACAACTATCACAGTTTTGCACCTGTCCTCCCGCACCATTTGGGAATAAAAATTTGTGGAACATACGTGTAGCTAATGTGCATTTGAATCAATTGTAGGGACACATTGTATGTTGTGAGTCGTCATGGTTTTTTGGTGTATTTCTTAATATAGTTTGTTTCCATTATAATGGGAGTAAAGAAAAGTATTAAAAGAGAAAGAATAAAATAACTGCATCAATTACCAGAATTAGAAAGACAAAAAAATTTGGGGACAAATGCCAAGTCTTTATTGGAGAAATGCCTGGAAGCTCGTGTATTTTTATTTGATTATGTAATTATCAGGGGGCATTTTTTTATGAAGAAATATTTTAACTACAAAAGTCAGATTTCTGTCTATCAAAGTTTCATAGTTGTTACAAAATAAGCAATAATTTTTCATGTTTCTCAAAACTATTGAAAAAAGACAAAAAATTCAGTGAACCTTCCACAGTATATAGCATAACTAGATATCTTTAATCTACCATATGAAAAAGTGTTCTTTGGGTGTAGCTTAATTATAAGGTCACAGTGCTCACATACATTATATTGGCACTTATTTGTTTAATTAAGGATTGCACTGCAGTTTATGCCCTATACATAATCGAAATTTAAATTTTTATAGCAAAGGAAATACCAGACAGCTGTTCTTAAGGCGTTTTGGGTGTAAAAATGTGGGCTTTTGCCATTCAGCTCTTAGAAGACAGTGCAAAGAGGGAGTTGTAATGTATGGACAGCAATATAAACAGATCCAAATAGCAAGTATGATGTAGTACATAGGCTCAGAGGTCTGGATAAACCAATCCTTTATAATAATAATAATAATAACAAGGATCTGAAGGTGGAACTGAGAAAAACCCTACAGTTGCTCTAGGTAGCAATATAGTTGAAGAGAGATTGGACAGCAAGGCTGAAAAAAGGAAGTAGGAATGGAGGTAAGTTAAAGGCTGAAACATGGGTACTGCTGGGAAACGAAGGGACACTTGTCAGCTCCCTTGAGAATACTTGGCCATTAATGGCACTAACCTACAAGGTAGTTTTCATCTTAGATGGTGTGATAATTATCTGTGATTGATTTACAGAAATTGGCAGTATAAGGTTTGAAATGTGTGTGTAACAGGAGGAAAACCTCTCAGTTGCACTATGAATCAATTGTTCCGAGAAAGTGGACAGTAAGATGGAAGAGAGAATATGAATGAGGTACGATAAAATGAATGAAGGGGCTGAAGGGATGCAGCTAAGAACCAACCTTTAGTAGAACCTTTAGTAATATCTACATTGCACTGCATGAGGTGACTGTCAGTGCCAAACACCCCCCCCCCCCCCTTCAGGGGATAATTATCTATGAGATATTTATTTGTAACTAGTTGGCTTGATTTGCTGTATGTTCGATCAAATTTTACTAATCATTTTAGTGGTTATTATTATTCCAAAGTAAAGTATGGTTAACACAAAGGTTTTACATGTCTAAAATGACCAGTAGGTTTTCCACGTCTAAATTAACCACTGGTCATGCATTGCAATTTAATAGTTCTCTGTCTCACTCCACAGGTACCCTGGTCAGCCCGCTTCAAACTTCCAGCCATGGCCACAGTAAACTTTTTAGCATTTTTGTTTTTGGTAAGCATCAGAGGCAAAACTAATTTTATCAGCATTAAAGTATGTTGTATGAAGGTCAACATACAGCAGACAGGAAATACGTAAACTAGATTCCTACTTTCAAATTATATGAGAAAATGTTAACTCCTATAAATTGTAGAAAAGTTTATTAGTTTCATTACTTACTAATTATATTAGTTATCAAATTTTTTTTTACCAAGATTTTAAAATAGTCAAACTTAACCTTTACCAGGATTTTTTTTTTCTGATTCTGCTTTAAAAAACTTGATGACAAGTAGACTCCCAAGTAGCGCTCCATACTTATGTCTTCCCGGCAGTTATTGTGTAGTCCCAAATGCTCCAGTACGTATATGGTATTGAAGTGATGCAGTACATATTTTTTCCACTTTTTCAAGTGCATTGTTTATTATTCTTGCATTTCGTCCTGTGTCTGTTTTAATCTAGCATTTCATTTTAATGTTACCATTCCTGTTGTGGCCTTAATTTTAAAATGCTGAAGAGAGTTAATGGTTAATTTTTGTTAAGCAATATTACCATGCTTATTGCTATAGGATTATCATGAATATTTTTCTCATCAGAGGCTGAAGTTCCTTGATTTTGGTTAGGCTCCTGTACACGTTTAGTGTAATGGGAAAGTTTAGTTGTATAAGACTCAAAATTTTGCAATAGTTGCCATAACATGTGAATGATTGGTTATTGCATATATTTATGGATGCTGGATTTTTTTTTTTTTTTTATGAACCTGCTTAAACACATGCCTCATATTTCTCCAGACTTGTTTGCAACATGAGTCCAACTGCTTGTGATCTGAAAATAGGTTTAGGGGAAGTGTAAATTTCTTAAATTTTTATTTCAATTGTTTTTTGGCTCAATATCAAGTTTAGAAAATTGAGGTGGATGGAAGATTATTTCTTTATTTCCTGCACCAAAAGGTAATTAGTTTTACAAGATCGTTTGGTGTGGTCAAGACAAATGGAAATATAAAAATGACATTGAAAGTATACTATAAAAAATTTAAAGTTGAGTGAGTTTTCATTTCAAATTTTTCACAAATGTAAAGCTGGCAGTTTAAAAAAAAAAAAATTTTTTTACATACTCATGTATTTTCATTGGGCATTTATTCAAGATAATTTTAAATTCCCCAAAGGCATATAGTGATTACAAATGAAAGGTTCCCAGAGCAAAGTACCTGGATATAGAAACACCCGTGGTGCATTTGGTTTGACGTTGTTACTGTATATACATCGATGTAATATTTTAAACACCAGTTACTCTTAGTTTGTATTTTATGCAGTTCATTTATAACATAGGTTGGTAAAATAAAGTATTTCTGGATAAAAGTTGGTTTAATTTACAAAATTTTGTTCAAATGTATCTTTGAAAATAGAATCTGGAACTTTCCAGCGTTTAGTTTTGTCTGTGCTTGACTTATAAGATTCCTTGAATTCAATGCAATCCCCTCTCAACAATTTCCTGTAAAAATGTACTCAACACAAAAGGGTCTTTTAAGAGTTTTTTGTGGAATTGGAATCGGTTCTGTGGAATTGTAGTCGGTTCAAGTTTATACGAGTTGGAACTCCTACCAGGGATCTGAATCACATTTCTAGACTTAGGTTTTGTTCATTACAATTATAGTAGTATGGTTTGTTTCTAAAAAATAATAGCATTTAGTATGTGCAAATTTAGATGAAGGCGAGTGGTTGTGAAAGCCTTCAACTACAATCTGATTTTCAGTCCATTTGTTTTGTAACGAGTTTTGACAGCTTTATTCTCTACTTTTACATTAGATACATATTTATTTGTTCCATCTAACCCTAAATGCACCAAGAGGTTACCTTGATGTGGCCAATATAATTCAATTGCATTTACACAAGCCCTACTAGTGTTTTAATGACCATCTTTCAAAATGCATGCGCATTCTCTATGGTACACTATTGTCCAAGAAGTAATTTTTAAATGCTACCTACTGTGAAAGAATACATGAAGCTTCATTTGTTTTTATTTTTAAAAAGATTCTATGGGTTATCAGAAATTATCTACAATGCATTACCATACATATCCTGAAAGAGAATCTAAATTACGTACGGAAGCAATCTGCATTAGGCAAGCATCCATATCAAAACTTTTTACTTGTCAGGTCAAAATTAACAGTAATGTACATGTGATGTCGAAATTAGCATTCACTTCAATAGTTCTTTACATGTGGTGATTAAAATTCCTTCAGGGGAAATATAAATTAACACTCAGTATTAATTTTTACAAAATAAAAACTACTCTATTCCATCTTTCCAGAATCATTACTACAGATTTCTTCAATTGTTTACTTTAAATTAGGACATGAACAAGAATTGAATGCTACATTTTGCAAAATTAATTTCTCTTAAAATTTTAAATACAGTATTACAATAATTTCTCCTCAACCATATCCAAAGCATATCCAGCCAATTCGGACACAAAATGCATGAAATCTTGGATGACGCTTTCATCGACTATATCCCTTTTGTATCTACTCTGGTAAAACACAGGATAATCTTTATCAAAAGGTTCATCCTCCTGGGGGCCACCACTGCCTGTAACCATGCTCATAACGCCTCTGACAACATCTGCTACGACTGATCCAATACCATCACCTACCTGAGAAAACAAAAGTAAAGCTTTACAGTACCAAATTCCTAGACCGCCAAGGAAAGTACCACTACTGAATCTATTGACTGAAAGACAATCTTTGCATAAACACACTACGTGTGGCCTTCAGAAAAGGATGCTTCAAGAATAGTGACCTTCACCAAATCATAAGGTTAACACGAAGTAAACTAGATTTTATTATACGTATCTCTAGCCATTTATACTGCCATTTACAGCTTACTTCTCTCTGTTAATTATCTTTTTCCAGTTACCGAACTCCTTAACTGAAAATTAATACTTCAGTAAAGGAACAGATACTTCAGGCATGGGAAACGCTGGGCTGACCAGTAGTATTTACTATACACAGATTCAAGCAAATAAACGAGGACGTACAGTTACCAGTGAAGGGTGATTAAAACTAAAAGGATCACGCACAAATTTAATCCTACTGCCAGAGTACAAAAACAAAACTTTTACACCTCAACTGCTTTTGTAAATAAAACATCATTGCACTGTTATACTTATGTATAGCGGTGAATATTAACAGCATTTCCAAGTATAATTTGGCATTAAAAAGAGATCCATTGCTAAACCATAGCTAACCATAATACCCATTAAATGTAATTTTTTACCATTTACAGCTTAATTTTGCAATACCACGAAAATTAAGCTTCCTACATGCCTTGTGACTAAGCATTTTTCTTGGTACAAAACTTTTCAAAATGGATCTACTAAATTATTTTTGTCACTTTTACTATTTTTGTTAAAAGAATGAAAATTGATTAAACGACGACAAATTCACTGCTATACTTCTAAGAACACCTCAGGTTTCAGCTTTACGTTCACTTAATACATTTATACCATTATTGAGGCTATCATTAAAGCCTTCAAGAAAAACAAAATGCATTTTAAACTTAAAACACTCAATTTTACAGTGAACACTATGAATAGTCCGGAGAGGTACCACTGAATGAGGTATCATTGAATGAGGTACCATTGAATGAGGTATCATAGTATGAGGTATCATTGTATGAGGTAGCATTGAATTCTGCCTCAGAGAAATTTAATGGCTTCTTATAATCTGTGACATTTTCCATTCCTGTCTCAATTCTTCTCTGTCTGTACACTGGGAAACCTGTTTGTGGGTCGCCTATAAGAGGATTATACCTGTCATTCCGTCCATAACCTCCAAAGTACGCTAAAATGTCTTCCACAACCCCAAAGAGTCTGCCCAAGAAGTACATACCCGACTGGGAAGAGATTTGAAAATTAATATTTTTCACCGAGCCATCTATAACAAAAATAATGGCTCCTAACTTATACATCCTACCATTCGCAAATTATGAGTTTGCAAAACAAATGAATATATGCTGTAAATGAATTTCAATTACTTCATTGTGCATTTTATAAGTCATTTTTTCCATTCATACAAAAAAAACTCCATTAAAAAACATTACAATATTTCATGGCTACAAACCATAGCTTCAAACCATTGCTTTATCATCACCTGCCAAGGAAAGGCAAGCAACAGGTTAACCAACAGAAAACCATCGGTTTTTGGGGATAAAAAAGACTATCTCACTTCCTCAAAAACAGTACATTATCCCCAGTTTCTTTAGTGCTTATACTTTTGCTGTTATTCGTCAAGCAGAAGAGCAAATGAGAAAACGAGTGAAATCACAGAGTATAGTTCTACCAATGCCAGCAACAGGAGTCAGTGTCTTGCATGCATCCCTTAACTACTGCACTTCTTCCCCCTTGTGAGGTAATGCCGTCAGTCACCTCACATGGTGCACTGTAGGTATTACTGAAGGATCTTTCGAGCAGCGTAACTAAAGCCCCTAGCTGCAACCCCTTTCATTTCGTCACCTGTACCTCCATTCATATTCTCTTTCTTCCATCTTACTTTCCACCTTCTCCTAATGACTAACTGATAAGTGCAGCTGCAAGGTTTTCCTCCTCTTACACTTTTCAAACCCTTTTACTGTCAATTTACATTACACCACTGAATGACCTCATAGATCCTAGCACTTGGCCTTTGGCCTAAATTCTATACTTTGTTTTGTACATCTTGATCCTGCCTGTAAACCAAAAGGCACCACCCTGTCTACAGGGCCAGGTAACACTTTCAGGAAGGAAAATTGTTCTCCTGCTTCCAAAATAAGTTTATACTTCCTGGGAGAAAACTGATTTCTTGAAACGATATATATCTGCTAGTAACAGTTTACTTTCCACTCAAGGGAGTTTCTGAGAGAATACTAAACCTCCAACAAAATGGAATTTTTATTATAAAATCAATATTAATAATGCTTACCTGTATAATTTATCTAGCCCTAGATCCCCAAAAACCGCACCAAAATTTACCACATTGGCAACCCTGTTACCTCCTATTCTGTCCACCAGTTGGCAACACTGTCGTTGACAGGTACAAAACCTTCCCTTGAAAATCAGTTGAGATAGGCAGATCATGGGGTAGGATGGGAGGGACTAGATAAATTATACGGGTAAGTATTATTAATAATAATTTTATAATAAAAATTCCATATTAATAAACATTACCTTTATATAATTTATTCAGCCCGATTAACCACACTGAAAAGGAGGAGGGAATCAAAGTACAATTTCCCTTTCGGACAGAATAGGACACAAAACAAAGAAATATATATCATAGGCAGTTAAAAACTCAACCCAAGGTCTAAGATACTAAGAACTCAAAGTCTCCTACCATAATGCCGCAGAACTGCGGTAGTAAAGGACAAGGAGTAAGTGTATAGTCAGTCTGTCTGTACTAAAGTCAGGTGACCAGTCAGACAAAATGAGGAACGCAAGACTGCACCCCGATGACTTTATCAAGCACTACGACGACACCTGCTCTCTCACGAATGTCTGGCGCCAAGAGAGAGGATCGGGTATTGACAACTCTTTCCCTGAAGGATGAGTGCCTGGACTGCTTGGGCGATTCAAAGCTAAGCAAACATTGGGGGTGTATAAACGCAACCCAACGTCGCCAGCAGCGATATTGGCTCATGAGCAACTCCTGACTCGAGCTTTCTGGTGCCAAGAGAAGGAAGAGTGCCGGCAGTCCAACCTGGTCTCATGTTAAACTATCATTGGAGTGTATCAATGCAACAGACGTGTCAACAAGAAACTCAGGGCTACTAAATGTCGCCTGATCTCGCACGAGTGTCTGACTCCTAGAAAAGAGGCGAGACAAAAAGTAGATGGTGAACGAGTCACCACCAGATGACAGGAGACGATCCATCGACTAATTCCCTATCCAGAAGGACAATGGAAGAAGCGCGAGTCGTCAGGACAAGCGTACCAGTGGCTAGTCCTAGGTCGGCATCGACTTTGGGAGAAGCATAGTCACCAGTGCCAACAACCCAGTGGCTGGTCCCATGTCACACTGACAATGGAAGCAGCATGAGTTGTCAAGCAGCTAGTCCTTGTCATCAACACCACCTAAATACCAAAATGCCTAATTCCCATTATGTATAACCAAAACCAAAAACTGCCATAAGTTATAATGTAAAAACAAAAAATATATATATATAAAAAAAAAAAATAAATAAATAACATACAGGTAGCAACCAAACGTAAAACAGGAAGACTACCTAATTCTCCTGTCTGACGACCTGTCCTGCCATCACCAACGGGCCTAAGGAATGAAGGTCACCTAGAACTAGAGAAATATCTCTCTAGTAAAAGGAGGCAAAAACAGAATTAGAACTCCAAGTCGCCACCTCAAGCACCTTGGCGACAGAGACGTTCTTCATAAAAGCTACTGATGTAGCAACTGCTCTAATACTGGGTGCTCTCGGCATCTGGCCCTCACAGGCAGCCGAACCACCAGTGCAGTTCACCCACTCTCTTGGCTGTAGCCAGCAAGACAAGGAAGTGTGTCTTAGAAGAGAGGTCTCTAAAATCGGCCGTATTCAGAGGCTCAAACGAAGGGAACCTTTAGACTTTAAGGACTTTATTAATGTCCCATGTCGGAGGAGAACACTGCAGACTGGGTCGGCCAACTGTCGCGCCACTCTGGAGGAGAACCCTTCGTGCTTGGAGAATCTCCTGACAGTCTCCAGGCATGAAGATGAGCATGTGGAGCCTCTGATGGAACTGATGAAAATGGGGTTGTTTGAGAAGATCTTGTCTCTCTGTCAGACAAATGGGGGGCTTCACCAGAGCTTCCAGTAGGTCGGGAAACCACTCCTTTTGTGGCCAGAAGGGGGCGATCAAGGTGAGATCCAGACGCTTGGTTGCCCTCACTTTGTTGAGGACTGACCTCACCAGAGCGAACGGAGGAAATGCATAGGCTTGAAGGCCTCCCAGTCCTGCAAAAGAGCGTCTGTCCGGGCACTCTGAGGAGTCTGATAAGAGGCAAAGAAGATCTGGCACCTAAAATTCAGTGGGGCGGCAAACAGATCGACTATGACAGGCCACTTCTTCCTGAGGCTGTCGAAGACTTCCTGGCAAAGTGTCCATTCCGACCCTTGAACTTCGTTCGGTCTCGACAAGGCGTCTGCTAAGACGTGATGGCCCACGATAAACTGAGGGACCAATGTAATCCCCGTCTTCTGCCCAACACAGGATTGATCGCGCTTCTTGAGCGAGAAGGTCCGACTGTGTGCCACCTTGGTTTCTTAAGTACGAGACTGCTGTGGAGATGTCGACGAAGATCACGACAACCAACTCCAACAGTTGATCCTGAAATGAAAGGAGGCCTAGGTACACTGCCCTTAGTTCCTTCCAATTTATTGACATGATCCTCTCTTCCTCTGACCAAAGGCCCGAAGTGGCTTCGGAGCCCAGGTGCGCGCCCCAACCTTGATCAGAGGCGTTTGACCAAAACATTAGGTCCGGCGGAACTGAAAGAAGAGATGTCCCTGACTTGAGGCAGTGAACTTGCATCCACCAATCCTTCCGACATTGTGGAGAGGTGGCGACTATCGTGTCCTCGGACACGAAATCCCACGACTGGCGAAGTGTCGACTGAAGGGACCTCATTCTGAGACGACCTCCGGTAACCAGTTGGATGAGGGATGACAAATGGCCCAGGAGAGTCCTCCAAAGAGAAACTGGCTGCATTACTGAGGACAAAAATTCTTCGACCAGACACAGAAGCTTGTCTATTCATTTCGGAGCAGGAGAAGCCCTCAAAATCTGGGAATTCAAAACAAACCCCAGATAAGTCATGATCTGGCAAAGGGATTAGACTGGACTTGTCAAAGTTGATATGAATGCCCAACTCGACACAAAGAGACAGAACTAACTATCTCCCTCGACCGGAGACATTTCTCTAGAGATTCGGCCTGGACTAACCAATCGTCCAGATACCGAAGCATCCTTACATTTAACTGATGCAGAATAGCCGAAACAGGAGCCATCACCCGAGAAAAGACCTGTGGAGCAGTGGTGAGGCCGAAACAAAGGGTCTTGAACTGGAAAACTCCTGAGTCCGTGAAAAACCAAAGGTAAGGTCTGCTCTTCGGATGGATGGGGATTTGCAGATAAGCATCCTGTAGATCGATGGAAATCATCCAGTCGCCCATCCTGACGGATGAAAGAACAGTCTGAACCATCTCCATCCGGAACGGCACCCGAGGCCTTTAGAACTAAAACACCCGTGAGTAAAACCCGGGAGAAGGAGGAGCTCGCTCTACAGCATCCTTCTCCAAGACAGCCGAAAGCTCCTTCTCCAAGGCTTGACCCGATTGAGTGAGGGGAATAACTGCTGAACTCGAGAGGACGATTGGAAAGTGGAGGTCTCGAAACAAAAAGGATCTTGCAACCTACCTTCAGGACCTCCACCACCCAACCATCCACTGCTCTCTCCTGCCAAGCTGACCAAAGGCAACAGAGACAAGCTCCTACTGCGGTCTCCAGGCAAAGGAAAAGACTCCTACTTCCGAAAATTCTTACGAAGAAGAAGAAGAAAAGACTCCTACTTCCAAAAATTCTTAAGAAGAACGAAGAAGAAGAAGAATAAGAAGAAGAAGAAAGAAGAAGAAGAAGAAGAAAGAAGAAGAAGAAGAAGAAGAAGAAGAAGAAGAAGAAGAAAGAAGGAAGAAAGAAGAAGAAAGAAGGGGGGGGGGGGGGGTGGGGGGGGGAAGAAGAAAAAGGTGGGGGACAGAAGAAGAAGAAGAAGAAGAAGAACGAAGAAGAAGAAGAAGAAGAAGAAGAAGAAGAAGAAGAAGAAGAAGAAAGAAGAAGAAGAAGAATAAGAAGAAGAACGAAGAAGAAGAGAAGCAGAAAAGAAGAAGAAGAAGAAGAAGAATAAGAAGAAGAAGAAAAGAAAGAAGAAGAAGAAGAAGAAAAGAAGAAGAAGAGAAGAAGAAGAAGAAGAAGAAGAAGAAGGAAGAAGAAGGTGGTGGTGGTGGTGGTCCACCTGGAGGTTGAGCTCTTCCCCTGCCCTTAGAGCCATGCCAAGAACCTCTCCCGCATTTCAAAGAGTGAGCACCAGAGGAGGAAGCCGAGGCGCCAGCACCTGAGATGTACTCTGGAAAAATGAGCCAGGAGGAGGAGATTTGGGCTGGAGCAAAAGGTACAGATCTGGCACTAAACTTACGCTTACTCCTTGAAGGAACGGGAGGAAGACCCTTGATAAGGCCCAGTGAGCTTGGGAAGAGGCATCACCTTGATGTTCCTTCAAAACCTCAGAAAGCCAGACAACAAACGGTTTCTCTGAATCTCCAATACAGAGGAGGGTAACTGCGACAAATACAGGCTACGCCTTAGAGAAACAAGAAAGGCCTCCATTGAAGTGGCAAGCTCGTTCTGATGTACAGAAGCGATTGAAATAGACAAGCAGAATTTCTCAAAAAGAGGAGCATCGGGAGGAACAAACCCGGAGTCCTTGATATACATTAAAAGACCTCCGAGGACCCACATATTGAAGGACTGAGCTTCTTGTAAGGGGCTCATAACAGACTCCATGGCAATAACGTCTTCGATTGAGACAGAGACCGAAGCCTTGGAAAGCAAAGATTGACCCGAAAGTCGGACAAATTCAGGATTTGGTTTGGGGGGTTGAGAGAATGAAGTATCATCCGCCACCTGAAAAACTCCTCTCCGGTGTCGTAGAAGAGAAGAGAGCTTCCTCTTCCCTTCCCCGATCACCTTCGAAAGTTTAACAGCGATGTCCACCCTCACTCTCGTGAACCTCTGAACAAAGGGAAAACTTAAAAATTCCTGTGACCGGGAAAGACCGTCAGGAAAAATCCCTTCTGTGATACAACAAGGCGGAGGCTGCTTCTGCTCTTTAGGCCTCGCCTGAGGAAGAAAACTCAAAATTAAATAAAAAAGTTTCTTGAACTCGACATCATGACCGCCGTTCAAAGAAACATCAATATCACACAAATCCACGTCATCATCATCATCATCGTCAGATCCTAACTGAGAAACTTCCCCTGAAGTAAGATCCTGACGACTAGCTATCTTAGGTCTAACACTAATACCCCTCCCCCTTCTCCTAAATAAGCGCCCTTTGGCACTGTTACGTGACTAACAGGGGACACATTGGGTAAAGAATCGTCAGGCACCTGCCCGGACCGGATCCCCCCTAGGCCTACGCCACGACGGGGTTCACAAGCCGGGGTATCTGTCGCACCGTTACCCATGGTGCTGTCGACAGGTACCTGACGAGGAGCTGAAAATGAATCTAAAAAGAGTGTTAGACATTCTAGTAAAAGCTTCTTCAAAATTCTCTGAAAGCTTGTTAAACTTGGCTGAAATGTCTATCTAAACCAAGCTGTAATTTTTCAAACTTTTGTTTCCAACTAGTTTCCATCGCCAAAACCTTTGAATTATCAGAAACGACTTCACTATTTACTGGTTGTACAGGTGGCAAAGCATCAATTAATTCGGAATCGGAATCACACTATACTGAAACCGAAGAGCCAGAACCATGAGCGCACAAATCAAGGAAATCATTAGATACAGGTCTAGCTACCGATTTCTTTTTCTCCTTAATAAATCTGTTATGCTGCATGATTCTTTGATGTTTCATATAGGCTAAGTCGTCAAGTCTTCGTCAGACCAAGGCTTACATAAGTCACAACGAGAAGTCAAGTCACAAACCTGTCCACGACAAAAGCTACAAATGTCATGGGGTTCATACTCCCTGCTACTCATCCTTGTCCCATAAGCCGGGCAATTCCTGATGTTGCTGGCAGAAGGAAGCATCAAATTATCTTGGCAATCCATTGCACTGTTGGACAGGTCACAATTCCGGGTCGCGCAAAAATTCATAATATAATGTAAATACCACAATAGAAATAAAAGTTAATTCACTATTTCGTGAATGTAATACGTGAGTGGTAATTATTAACAAAGTCGCATTAACAATTAATGAGAGCTTTAAAGGCATAAAAAGGTTTAGGAAATTTATAAAGAGCGGCCGTGACGTAAACAACACTGCCGCTCGTTAGCAACCGATTTTCAAGGGAAGGTTTTGTACCTATCAACGACAGTGTTGCCAACTGGCAGACAGAATAGGAGGTAACAAGTTTGCCAATGTGGTAAATTTTGGTGTGGTTTTTGGGGATTTAGGGCTTGATAAATTATATTAAGGTAATGTTTATTAATATCAAATATGTATAAACATAAATGCAAACAGCAAAAATAGGAAAGAAAGGCATTGTTTAATGTAAAAGGTTTGCTCTTTGTAGGATTACAGGCTTAAAAACACTATACCTACACTATTTTTTGCCAATTAATAACTTTATCATAGATTAGTTAACCTGTGAACCACAACTCAAGCCTCTTATGTGATGCATTTCAATTTTTAAAAAGCTTAAGCCACGTAGAACTAAGTGAAAATTTGTTTGCACCTACCTATTTAACATCTTTTCAAATTCAACATTGTAAAAGCAAATAAAAATGGCCAAGTCAGTTCTGTAGGCAATGATAACATCACCAACCAAGAAATGAATTTGTACGTATTGTCAAAGGCCATATTTACAGAATGTACAGTATCTGACGCCTTTACAGGTTGAAGGATTAACGCCAATTATTACCATATCAGATTTAGATTCACTTTCTAAATTCAGAGAAGCAGAGAAAGACTTACACATGAACTTTGAAAAGGATTATGACAATTGTCTGAGGGTGAAGATGGTTCCACAGAGGTATGCATGAATGAGTCAGAGTGAGGACCAATTGGGGAGACTAGAGGATTTGATGTAAGGGTTGGATTACACCAGGGATCAGCCCTTAGCCATTTATTTTCAATAGAGTGATGGACAGCATGACATGGGAGGTGTGGTGAAATTATATCCTCAGATTGCTCAAAATGGTCCACAGCACAATTTTCTTTAAGAAGGCAACAATTGTAGGAATTTTAGGCACTGGAATTATATTACAAACCAGAAATCAACTTGTGTTTATCTTAAATCTCACTGGTAGTCGCCAAACACAAAGAGACGAGAACTAACCTAGCATTTTTATATAACCCCTATACACATTTGGCCAAACAAGCAAATTAACTTATATAAGATACTTAGCTGGTTCGATGTCTTCAGGAAGATAAGCACACTTAATTACATAATATAACTAATACAGAATGGCAGTGCTCGCCACTACCGGGACCCACGAAATTGTCACGTGTGCACAGTAACCCGGACAGCAGCACATTACGCCAACATTAAGGTGGGAAAAAAAATGGAGGGAAACTCTTGTCGCATTTGCAAAATATGGTCGAAAAATTATCACTTACAATTAAAAATAATTAGTTATCATTAGTAAATCACAAAACTAAAGTAAAATTAATGATAAAGAAATAAGCACCTTTTCTTTTAATGGAAATTAAAATTAAATGTGTCATTTTATGACAGGAGGTAAGAGAGTACCATGGAGCATGTTACATGCAGATAACACGTGTTGTGTTCATAGAGGGAGGGAGGTGTGTTCAGGAAGGGAAGTTGGAAAAGTGGAGAGTAGCACTGGAGGATAGAGGAATGAGGATAAACAGGTAAAAAAAAAAAAAAAAAAAATACAGTATGTGTACCACTATTGAAGGGGATGGCAGGTAGAGTATATAAAATTGAATGGAGAAAAGAGAGAAAGAGTAGACAGTTCAAATACTTGGAGTTTATAGTAGAGGTTGGTGAAAGAATGGATGAAGTAAAACATCAGATACTAGTAGGTTGAAACAACTGGAGGCTGCCTCTAGAGTCCCTTGTGACAAAAGTGTGCCCTTAAGACTATGGTACAGAAAATACAAGTATGACAAAGACAGAAGAAAATGAAAAGGTGCAGATGGAAGTCTAGAGTAACCAAGGAGGATACGACTATGAATGAGAACATCAAAAGTGCAGGAGGGGAGACACGGATGGTATGGACACCTACTGAGATGGGAGGAATACCATACTGGAAGGGATGCTATGAAGATGGAAGTGAAATGTAGATGAGGAGGAAGACCAAGAAAGATGGAGAGACTGTGAAAGGGAAGACTTGAGAGAGAAGAGACTGGAAGCAGAAGCACACCACAGAGGTAGATGGGAGCAGCTCATCCACAATTGCTACCCCAAACAAAAATGGGACTCAACCGAGACGATGATGATCTAGGTTCCCTTTCTAGAACCCCATATGGGTTTCCTGAAGATCTGTTCTGTGAACAGAAAAAATACAGAACTGTACAAGTAAAGGAATAATACATACCGTTCTGGCAATTGGGCTGGAGCCTATGACAACGGCTAACACAGTACTAAAGAAAGTTGTTCCTGGAAATGGTATGCCCTGCACAGCAGCTGACGCTCTACCAAGGGCCTTTGCGACTGAGCTTGTAGTTGAGCCGAAGTCTAAATTGAAGCGGTTCAAGAGTTTCCCGCTTATCTCTCTCACGCGAGTGTCCCACGACCTGGCTGGTTTGCCCTTAGTTTCAACAGGCTGTCAAAAATGCAAAATAATCAATATTTGAAAGTTTTTTTGATGAAAAATGCCATAAGAATGCAGTTTACATAGTTTTCAATGCACCCAAAGCATTAAAAGTAAGGTTTTCTTAGGATTTTTGACGATGTTCCGGCTTACAACGATTTTCGGCTTACGATGCGTCTCAAGAACGGAACCCCCGTCGTAACCCGGGGACTGCCTGTACTACAAATCAATTAGGTCTAATTTTGAAATTCCCTGATGGCCATATTAATATAATACAGTATAATCAACTTAACAAAGGCACGGTACCTAATCTCAGCTGTCATAGGCCAGGCCTAAAGAATTTGTTCTTATGATATGAAATCTTATTAACTTTACAATAAATGGATAAAATGAAAATCAGGACAGACAAAATATTTCACAAATTTCTTTTGGATAAACTATAGGCAAAATTTTACTCACAACTTCATCAACCTCCTCCTCCAGAGATGTTTCGTGAACTTCCTCGTCAGCTCTTGGCACAGGTACCGCTTCTTTCTTTGGCTCGGGTGGTGCGACAACTTTTCCAAACCTCCCTCCTCCACTTTGGTCCCTGGGCGATACAAAAACTTTATTGTATACTATACACTAGTTACACAAGCTACATAGACACACCACTAATTACAAGACTTAATGTGCGTGCCTTATATGCACATACATCTACAGCACAATGAATATGAGAGAGAGAGAGAGAGAGAGAGAGTGGAGAGCGGAGAGGAGAGAGAGAGACGAGAGAGAGAGAGAGGGGAGGAGGAGGAGGGCATCCGGAGAGAGAGAGAGAGAGAGAGAGAGAGAGAGAGAGAGGCGCGCCTCTACTACAGTAGAATGAATACAGTATCTGAGGACTGTGGAGGGGGGGGGAAGCAAGAGTGCATGAGTTTATCTCCCATGGACCCAGCAACCTCTACCAAAACATTTTGACCCCTTAATAGATAACCATGATTATACTCCATCTTCTACTACTTTGTGAAAATGGCCAAGTCCACTAACTTTGATACAACTTATAATTTTGCACTGAATAACTATTAATCAGGCTTTCTTACTGCACTTACAAATTCTTACATAGAGAAACTCTCAATTCACCATTTATATCTTGCTGAATAAGGAGCTATATTTAGCCAGGCTTAAAAGGTTTCTTCGGCACAGTGACAAGTCGTAAATAAATGTACGATGCACAGTATGTGTGCTGATAGGTTTATATGCAACAGCAGTTTTGCTTTAGATATGTAACGTGGCCATGGAAACATTAACATTATTACTTTTCTTCATGAGTGTGTCTGATATACTAAGTTATTCAGGCTGTGATCTGACTGCTTTTGGAGCTGTATCTAATAGGTTTTGATTATGTGGCAACATTAAAAAAACTACCTGTGCTATGCTCAATGGCTATAAATAAAGGAACTTTGCTGCAGAATGATATGGAATATGGTCTGGATTTATTGCCTTATTTCCTAAAATGGAAAGACAATTTGGTGGAAGTTAATTCTTCTGTTGAAAGGTTTGTGAAAGAGGAGTACAAACTTCTTAGGACAGTGTGTTTATTCCAAGTCTCTTAAGCCTGTCAATAAACACTGTGTAACATATCTAAAAGTAAATTAATAAAAGAAGAAATTCATGAAAACAAACAGTACATTTTCATCTTGGTCTCCAAAGTTCAGCTCAATCCTTTTCAAATTCATTTTGATATATCTGACCTTCCAGAACCAAAACTGGAGATAAAATTAATCCCTCAAATCTCTACAAAAGACGAATTACAGAGATAAAACCACTTACACCATTGGCCTCGTAGCTGAAACCAGTGTTAACACAAACATCGAAGTTACGAGATACGCTGGCATCACGCTGTAAACGAGAATAAATTAATTTTTTTTTTCACAAAGAACCATGAAACAATCTGTAGATCACCAAAATTGATAAAAAAAAATCATTGGAGAAATAAAAACAATTCTTAAATTTTCATTAAAAGTAAAACTTGCTAACACAGCAACAAACCATGGCATGAAACAGCTCTGAATAGTAATATTTATCTTTAAACGTATATGTACAGTAGTACAGTTTACATTAAATTACAAGGAAATGTCCCAAGTCAATACCATCCACAACTGAAAACTACATATTGGACAGTAATGCCTTTGATAAGATAAATGGTTCACTTAATTTACTGCTCAGAGAGAGAGGATGAGAGAGACGATAGAGAGAGAAGAGAGAGAGAGGAGAGAGTAGATAGAGAGAGAGAGGAGAGGATGGAGGAGAGAGAGAGAGAGAGAGAGAGAGAGAGAAACGTGTGTTTTAGCCATGACGACGGTTACAAGTAAAAGCAGACCAAGTATTTCAAGTAAATATTTTGAGGGTAGCCAAACACTTGACAGCAATCAAACCAGATTACGCATTATGTAATAAAATACATGGTTTTTCAATTATGTACTGTCCAAAGCCTATTTTCACTATAAATATTCTTGTCTTGGGAGGGGAGGGGAGGGGGTGGAGCCTCTAACACACTTTATCCTATGTACATATACGTATCAAGTCTGGCTGAAATTAATCCTGCTGTTGTAGAGATATCAAAAGTATGACATTTTATGTTGGAGAAAGACTACGGACAAACTCAGATTTAAAAAATCCACCTGTGAGTTCAAGGTTTTTTTTTTTTGCTAAAATATCTGGTTCCAGCAACAGTTCAATGCCCAGTCAATCACTAGGCTGATACCAAGCTAATTTTGTTCAACGATGATGGCTCCTGAACCATAAACCCCCCTCAGCCTTCAAGCGCTGTTGTGTTGATAACCATGAATCCTCAGTTTACATCCACGCAAATTTAAAGGGATTAAAATATTATGGTTTTAATTCAGGCTTTTCGTTCTGGGCAGTCTGGACCTGTACTGTATTAGGTAGTACTGTATAGGCACAAACTAAAAGCCTAAAGAGAAAACAAAATTTGGCTATTTCATGTTCTCTTTCAATCATGCTACCTAGACTCCATCACATCCCCCTAACTTAATAAAGATTACTTGATGAATTTTACAGGCTACAATATTCTTCATAATTTTGGATGTAATTCATAAGCTATTTAGTTTACACAAACTTGGGGTATTTTGTATGTTGAAGTAAAGATGAATAAAATACTATTATTATACGACCTACATTTTTACCTTCTTAAGGCACTCTTCAGAAATTGCAATAAACCTGATCTTCAAGGAAAAAAATACTGTACCCCAATCTTCAACTTTGGCCTGATTTGGTAGATTTTGAATATTTTTGAACAGCACAAAACAGAGAACGTACTGCTTCCTGTCATATGTTGGGGCCTTTCTGCCTAACGTACATCTACAAAATGATGATTTCATGATACCCCTTTTCTCAATATAAAACAGAAGTACAGCCATGTTTGGAAAATCCTGGGTGGAGATCTCAGCTGAGGCCACTATACGTATACGTATAGAGAAATTATTGGTTACCATGCACTGATTAAGACACAGCAACCTAGAATGTTTAGTAAGAATACATTTAGCTTGAACAAGAAGGGGTATCTTAGGTAATGGGGCTAGGGCAGTTTCCTAGAAAAGGTTGTTGCTTATTAGCAAAACTGAAGAGTATAAGTAAAAAATCTTTAAAAAGGTGCTATTTTCTCAATTATCTACCCAAATTGCTTATTTGTCCATTGAGAATAAAGTTTCTGCTATTCCTCGCCTAGAAATAATTAGTTATACCACCAATTTCTACTGTTTTTGAAAAGTATACTTAATTGAAAAAGTGATCTGCCCCAACAAAGATGAAGAAATAAACAATGAACCACATAGCAGTATGCAATTGCAAACAGCTTTCTGCCAAAAAATTAACCTGGGGCTCAAACTTGATGGCTATTTAATATTGCAATTTACCTTTTAAAAAGCCTGAACAAAGAACAAGGACATTAATAAGGATGGATCCTAATATAATATAACCTAAGCCAGCATACCAGACCCTTACCATGCTGGGGGAGGGGTAGGCCAACCCAGACTCTCTCTTATTTAACCTTAGTAACAAAGCTTTAAAAGAGCACTATACGTACATGGACACATACTAAATGAAATGGGTAGCGAGGCTTCACCTCCCTAGACACCCACTCCAACCAGACATCAACATGGGGGGCAGCTATAACCTAACCATGTCTCGCACATGTCAAATTTGTCAAGGTCTTTAGCAAACTGTCTGAGACACCTATTTAAAAATTTATAACCACTGTCTTTGTCAATCCCAGAACCTAAACGCATTGAAATACTAAATGATATTCCCATGAAAAATTGTTAAAATCCACAATGGTTAGAAGTATGTCATTTCGCCTAAATTCAGCTTGACCAAATAACAACAAAGTCCAGATTTACACTTTCAAAAACTCCACTATAGTAGTTTGCAAAGGTCAAGGCTTGCCACAGAATTAGACTACCCTACTAGAACCACCACTAGTAAAATAATGTGTGTGTTCCCTGGAATGGCCACTTCAATAAGCTACAGTTTATACAAACAAGATGGCAACCTATAACTTCGTCTTCTCTTTTTATTGCTCGTTATCCACTAGAGTACGTTACAATCAGTCCCATTTATCAATTTTCTTCAGTTTGGCCCTTGGCCCATAGACACCAACTAGTGTAACAGACTACTTCCTGCATAGTGTAGCTATAAGTAAAATGTCATCAGGTGGCATCAAAGACTTTGGAAATTTCTTTACAATCTTACACGGTGTGAAAAGGAACCATCCCAATAACCTATTCGTTGAAGATATGAAATTATATAATTTACTCAATGCCATGATAAAAGTAACCCTCACTTGCTGATAGCTCCTGCACTTGAAAGGCCATAAATTGGGCTATGGATTTTCTGATAGTTTGTGATGCTGACAAAGCTCAGATTTGTTTAAATCATAAATTACTGGTTAACCTGTTACGCAATACCATACCTACGGGAGGGGGAATCCAGTTGTAAAATTACACTTTTAGCGTGTTTAAGTTCAGGGTCAAGATGCGGGAATACCATTATGTTAGCCTAGGATACATTATCACCAATAGGATAAACTAGGTAGCTAGTACCTATAAAGTTAATCCACTGATCACCAGTGGCACTTTGATCTGTCATAAAATGTCCTACCCAGTGATAGTGATCTGATTTAAATAATCAGCCTATGGGTAATTCTGGGGAATGACCCCACACGGATTGCAAATAATGTTCCCTCGAATAAGACAGCCACTAGGGATTGAAGTGTCAAATGTATTTCACCATGTTTAGTACCAGCCTGGGGGGGAGGGGGGCAGTTACAGTTGACCCCCAAAAATAAAGGTAAATTCTGTGTAAGCAATTTCCAAAGAAATACTCAATGCAGCGTTGTTACCTAAATATACCAAATTTACCCTTATTTTTGGGGGGTCAGCTGTAATTTAACCCCCGGGGCCTATAGTAGATTCACATCAACCATGCATTTGATGTCTTGGCCAGTCCCTTACGAAGCTCCTGGTTGGCTGTTAAGCCAATCACAGGGCTGGGAATTCAGTCTCTCTCAAAGAGTTCACATGGGTAGGATCTACCTGTGTTTCACCACTCCTGAGGGATACATCTTTCAGGAGAGGTGGGAAAACATACATCCTGCCTATATGAACTCTCAAGAGACAGAGTTTCCAGCCCTGTGATTAGCTTATCAACAGCCAATCAGGAGCGTCGTAAGGGACTGGCCTAGACATCAAAGTGCACGGTTGATGTGAATCTACTACCTATAGTACTAAACACAGTGAAATACATTTGATGCCCCAATCCCTAGTGGCTGTTGTATTTGAGGGAACATTCCTTGCAGTCCGTGCAGGGTTATTGCCTAGGATTACCATGATCCGATTTAAACAATCATACTAGGTACTATGAAATTGGCGCTTTCAGCCTTAAGTGCTTAGGGCAGAGGGAAGGAGGGTAGATCTAGTGTACCTATCCGCGGCGGCCCAGAGTATGGCAGTTGCGGGTTTTCTATGCAGTTTTACCTTCTGAACAAGAATTTTAAGTAATATTTATTCGGAAGACTGTAATTAACCCCCAGGGGCCAGTACTAAAGGTAATATTTCAGAAGCACTCCGCACTGGATATTAAAATAAATAATCACCTACATGGAAAGAGCATGTGAAAAGCAATATAAAAAGTATAGTCATTATATGAGAGATTGAACGGGGTGGAATTAAATGAGCTTGATAAGTTTTTACCTCGAATTTTTCCTAAGTCGGGAGAGGTGTTTCCTCTACGGTAATGTTTACTTTTAATGAGCCCTCTAACTTACTTTCTTACGCAAACAAAAGCAGTTCCAGCTACTCATTATTGGCCGAGAGGTGTGACATCGTTATGACGTCATGGATTTCATTACCAATTACGAACGACTTTAGTCGAAAACTAAGTTTCACTAGCATTTCAGCGGAGTAATAAAGTTACCTGTCCAGTGTCCCCTAGTATCCTTGTTTGACAGAATACTCAAATAATGAAGCAAAAAATGGCATTTTGTCTTCCTGTACCTATGGCAGAGGCAGTGGCTGGCCCTTCTGGCATTAATTTTGACAGACACCTTCGATTTCCTACCGATTGTTTGCAGTGCAATGTGGATTACGGTGAATTTTATCATTATTTGTCTAGTGGTGGTAAAAAAGTTGTGATTGAATACGCTCAAAGACAAAATTTCTTTCGAAAGCAAAAAAAACTCAGTGTGTTGTGGAGCTACTATTTGTCGGATGACTACAACAGGAACGCCTTTAGGTGTCATCCGCCACGGTAAGTAGCCTTACTGTAACCCCTGTAGCTAGCGTGCGCAGCACAACATTACCTCTTGCCGTACATGCCGTGCTTGCCAAGAATCTTTAAATATGCGGATAAGGTGCAAAGCGCCGTTCCGCTGCGGCCTTACTGACAGCGCACACAAATCGATCGTCGCTGATATTTAGGGTAGAATATCACGACAGGCCAACCCTCATCACGGTGGACGGGTTCTTATTCACTCGATATTTAATTGGTGAAACATGAATACAATTGCAATCTAAGCATACCATTAAAAGACTGAAGTTTCGTCAACATGATTGTGGAATATATGAAAGCCCCATTACGAATTAAAATAAGCATGTGAGCTCTTCGTAAAATATGTTTTCAAGGCAGTTTTGAAATCCAATATGGCGGCTACGTTTTGCATGGACGGTTTCTATCAGTGAGCGGCCACCATCTTTCCCCAGCCTTCCCAGCACTCATTGAACAATGTTAGCGTATGTATGTAACGTTTATTGATCTTACTCAAGATTGCAGTTGTAATCAGCACAATAAAACTACATTTTGTTGCCTATATTAGTGAAAGTATGAAACTTTTTATTCCCGGGGTGATGGTTGGAACTGAATTCATTCTACCTTGTAATCAGTGGTTTTATCCTTACTGCCATCACAACTGAAACTCCACAGTGCTTATTTGATTGTAATATACACATTTTGGTCTTAATTCACTCCACAGTGCACTCGAACCACATTGCTGTTCGTGTTTCCTAAGCACTCACTCCGTAAACAAAGTTACGAGCAGCAGACGACAACACTGATTATGAGATGCAAAGCTTTATTCCCGATTAATGGTTTACCTTTAACTCAATATTTGAGTTTAACTTCTAACTTCAAAATGTTTATTTGAATTCATGTCCATTATCCCTTTTTTGCAACCAAATTAACCCCCAAAAATTACAAATGTTTCGGATGTATACTTACGAGCGGACGACGTGAGGCAAAATGGCTCATCGTTGCCAATCTAGTGGAGCGTCACACATACGCCGATGCATTACAAACTGTTTCGATGAATTCTAGTTGTCATAGTAATGCAGTAATGATAAAATTGCTGCTCTAATATGTATATATACTACAAATAGATACGCTAATTTCACTTATTTGGCGGTTTGTGTAAGTCTTGTACCTAGTTTTGGAGGGTAAACACATACCAATTGACAACACTGATAAACAATTGAAGAGCGCAAAACGCCGCAAAGAATGCCGTAGTCCCCTTGAATAAGTACGAATAAGTGCTGGTAAGAGGGTGGGTTTACGATTGTTGTGATGAAAGTGCCCCACCGCGTCTATGGGTACAAGTTGGTGTGCAGATTTAGCACATGAAATGGGAAGTTTGTTGACACAAGCGACTCCGTAAACATCAAGATAGCGTCAATCTTCGAAACATTTTTAGTGTAAGTAAAAATTTCTAAAGCGTTTTGGTGAGATTTCCACTGCAGTAGGCCACCTTTCAGTACCATCTGTTTAAATCTTAAAATTTGGCCTTAATTTCTAACTTTGGAGAAAAATACTTACTTCGAAAGGAGAGTAGAGGTCTTTAGCTCCGTTTTTTCACCAACAACAAGAAGTCGCGACTGATGCCCATCTCTGGTGTCAGGATGCGTTATAATGTACTTTTTCGGAGGGTGGCTAGGTGTTGATTGTAGGTGGCCTGCTTGGCCTGCTGTGATATTCTACCCTAGTCGCTCCCTACTTTGTTTGTTGTTGTTTTGGTATTGCCACCATGTTGGTTTTGGTGTTCTTCCGCAGATTTCGGTCGGCGGTCGAGTCGCCATGTTTAGTACTGGCCCTTGGGAGTTAGCCTAATTACAGTCGTCCGAATGAAATTACTTTTAATTCTGTTCAGTGGGTAAAATAACATGGGAAAACGTCAATTGCCATAGTCTAGGCCACCGCAGATTGCTTCTGAAGAAATACCGGAAGGAGTTCAAGTGGTTGAACAGCTGGATGGATGGGAGAATGCAGGAATGAAGGTCAAATGAGGGTCAAGTAAATGGTTAAACAAAAATAAAATAATAAAAATAAACAATGAGGAATAGTGTAGCCAAGGGGAAAATGGATGTAAAAAAATAACCTTTATTACCTAATGAATGCATACATTGCACCTCATGTCATTTAGGCCTAAACCTTAATGAAAACCAAAAGCAATCTAGCCAAGAGTAGGTACCCTAATAAATTTTTTTTTATTCCTGTCTTTTGGTTGGTCTTAAATATTCATACTTGGCTCCTTTAGTAAATAAACTAACAAAATTACAAGCAAAAGTATTTTGATTTTGAAGCAAATCCTACGAACATCAAACAAATTAGGCCTACATAGGTAGCCTACCTAGTAGGTACCTATACTCTGTTTTTTTTCATCTGTCCATCCGCCTGTGGTGTTTTTGTTTGGTAACACTGCGTCCAGGGCTTTAGATAGTTACATTCAACGATTATATCATCCTATTTCGAATATTAACGGTGTAATTCGCATACAGTAAATTATTAAAACGCTTTTCAGTTACTAATGTACACTCATATCCTTTTATTTACCTACAACTTACAATTAGCGTAACTATCTAAAGCCCGGGACGCAGTGTTACCATACAAAAACACCACAGGCGGATAGACAGATGAAAAAAAAAAAAAAAAAAAAAAAAAAAAAAAAAAAAAAAAAAAAAAAAAAAAAAAAAAAAAAAAAAAAGAGTATAGTTAGGTATACCTACCTAGCTAGCTAGCAAGTGACCTGGCCCTTTCAAACTGTATTATCAATATGCCCAGTATATTAAAGTCCCATCCACAAATAATAAAAAAAACAATTAAATCCAATTAAATAAATAAAATACTCACGTACGGCCTGTAACGCAGGATCTCCGAGAAAAACAAGTTAAAAAAATCAGGAGTCACAGAACTCTTGACAAGGAAGAACGAGCGGCTTTTGTTTACACCAGCCGGCAAGGATTCTCGAATTTAGGAAACTTTAATTATTTTTGACCCGGTCGTGTTTCTCATGTCTTCAAACTCCATGATTCAGTTTCGTAATTTATGAAATTTAATCTGATCAGAGCATTAAGGGTTAACATGACTCACATCATATGAAATAAAAAGTAATGATTTTTTCTACGATTACAGTAATCCAAAGTAAAGCTGTTTTTGGAAATTATTTTTAACATAAAAAGATTGTGATGGACAGGGAAGGTTTATTATGAAAGTTTTTGAAACCCCATCTAACAATAGACTCTGGTAACCTGACTTTAAATATAATGATAATGTCATTGTCTCACCTTGACGCTAAATGACATCATTTTGAAGTTATGTTAACATGTGATATTGTGGAGAACATCATCTCTTCATGACTAAATAACAGACATGCCGATATGCCGCCTATCTTTTACTAATATCTATATTAAATACTGATATAACTTATCTGTCATTGTTCCGAGAGTAGGGATTCAAGCTATAACAATGCGGTATTGTATTTTATCAGAATGTTTGATAGTTTGCCCAGTAAGTGAGCAATGCCTGTAAAGAGTTGACAGTCTCATACATTGTTCCTTTTTCCCAAAATGCCATTTTTATGTGTCACGTGATCCCGGCATTTTTAGCAAAATAATTGGAGTTTTTTCACTTTTATTAAGAAAATTGGCAAAAATGGAATTTTGGAGTCAAACTTTTAGAATTGCTTTCAATTCAAAGTGGTAATAAGTCTATAGGATTATTTCAACTCTATGTGGTAATAAGACTACAAGATTCTTCCAACTCAAGGTGGTAATAGGCCTATAGGATTCTTTTAATTCAGGGTGGTAATATGTCTATAGAATTCCTTATAACCTCCCATGTCTCACAAAAGACCAATGTGTCTTTGCATCGGGCCTGGGCTAGTAATTTAGCCATATAAACAAATAAATAAAGTATACATGGATAAGAAAAGGAAGCTGTTCGTGTGGAATAAACTACGCAGACTCTCACGTACAACCATTACACATTTAAGGATAAAAACGAATCTCTTAATCCTCAGAGGATTTGCTCTCAGTGCTGGGAGTGGATTTACCTCTTGGGCAAGGGGCCTAAAATAATCCCTAAATCCGCAAGGGCTGAGATATGTGAGTAGTAGGTATAACTGTTTCTACCCGGCCTTAAAGACCGTGTTCTCTTTCATAGAAAAAGAGAGAGAGAGAGGGAAAAAAACTAGTGTGATGGGCTACATTTAATGCCCTTTTGTAGCCTAGGCTCGATTTAAGTGTAAGAATAGCAAATAATTTATAAATCAAGTGAAATCAACCATGCAAAAAAACGTTTTTAAATTAAATTTTAAATCTTGGGCAAGAGGTGTTAGGCCTATAGATGAAGACAGTAACTTCTAGTCGCATTGTTTTATAGTTTTTCAACATTACTGAAAGTTGCGATTCTTTGTCTAAAATGTCTTGAAAAAAAAAAAAAAAAAAAGTTAAAGCGGAAATATACGTCGGACTCTTGAACGTATAATTATCGGCTATCGCCTTCTGCGGCCGACCCCTTGCACTTACGTAATGCGAGTCAGCTTGTATCCAAGCCGAGGTGTAAGACTGCTTGCTCGTGTGAGCTGAATGAATTCAAAGAATACTTCAATCAAAATGTGAAAGAATGTCTTATAAATAAAAGAATATCCAACAACCTTACTATAAAAATGAGCAACAGTTGCGGTGCAGAATTAAAAAAGGGTTCGATTGATTGGCGTTTTTATTGGATTTTCACAGATAAGACACAGGAAACGTCGGTTAATGTAATCGCCCGGTTCTCTGAGTCACTTGGCAAAGGTGAGTGTTTTATCTCGGTTTTCGTGAGAGTGTCATTCTCGAGAAGAAGAAGAAGAAGAAGAAGAAGAAGAAGAAGAAGAAGAAGAAGAAGAAGAAGAAGAAAAAGAAGAAGACGTGAGATAATGGAGAAAGAACGTGTGAGTGGGTTACTCCAGTGTAGATTAGGCGATAAAGTTTGAACTGGTCTATGAATCAATTTCGTTGATTCACCGATCTCTCTCTCTCTCTCTCTCTCTCTCTCTCTCTCTCTCTCTCTCTCTCTCTCTCTCTCTAATGGAAAGAACAATGAGGTTTTTGTGTAAATACAACAGTTACCTTCATGTACATTTCCCAGTGACTAGCGTGATTATAAATACATTTCATTTCAAAGAAATAAGGGATTAGGCAAATTGCCATTTCTCTTTAACAAAGAACGCATTAACCTTCCTTAGAGGCACTGTTTCCAGATAGTACCATAATTTTGTCCTTGAGCATCTCATAATTTGGAATGGGGTTGCTAGACCTATACCCTTTCTCCCAACAACAGTTAGCAGACTATCGAGAACATAAATTCGCTGCATAAATCGACAAAGACACTACAGAAACTGCAGAATCTAACAGGAAGTCAACCCAGGCCTCTACAAAAATCTGAAATCTCATCACATTCCAATACAGAGTAGTAATCCCTTATCGGCTGGAGAGCCTCCGGTGCGAGCCAATGAGACTTCGGTGGGTCCAGTGGCCCCAGAGAGAAGGCTCCGCCCACATTCCCTAGCTGATAGGACTCAAGGTATAAATAGCGGTCAGGTCACCTATCAGCGCCGCAGTGCGAACTCCCTAAGATTCAAAACCTCGAGTCAAGCAGAGCGAGAAAATGGTAAGACACTATACATTTGTTTTCTGCTGTTTTTCCTCATTCATGAAAGTTAGATCTTAGCGGGAAGAAGCTGACTAGGAAATGAAATTGCCCAGTACAGAGCATACCCTAACCATAGACACTGGCTTGTAGCCATCTCTACGCACCAAAGTAGCTGTCGAACTTAGAAAGTTGAAGCACCCGATTAATAATAATAATGACGTACCAAAATTCATCTTGTATTTCATGATAGCTTCAGAATGTTTAAACAGATTTCTATGCAGCTCCAATTTTTTTCTCATTTCTTAAAAAGAAAATTTACCCGGTCATTCATAATTATTTAAGGTCCTCTTTGAATTCGTGGCTTCGGCATCGCTTCGCGAAGTGAGGAGCCCGAGTTCAATCCCACAGGACCAAAGTAGCCTTGGTCAGTTCACGGAAATATGAATCATGACTTTTTCATTAGGGACAAAATATGTAACCACAGGAAAAACTACGTTTTGCTGTTAAATTATTTTTTCTAATTAAAAACAATTCACTTTTGTAAAAATTTATGCTACTGAAATAATGTATTGTATATTTTGTCAATAAACTAATTGACTATCTGGGAGACTGCTGCCCATAATGTTTTCTTAACCGTTCTCCTCAGGTGGTGCCAACGATCACTCCTGCCCCTTCGTTCAACCCAAAGGAAGATGCCGAAGCCCTGAGGAAAGCCCTGAAGGGCCTTGGCACAGACGAGAAGACCATCATCAAGATCCTCACGAACAGGACGTCCTCGCAGCGACAGGCGATCCTGAACGAGTACAATGAGGACAGGGTAAGTTCCCGGCTGTGTTGTTTATAGAATTCGAATTCATTTCCAATTCCTACACTCTTGGTGTCCATTTCTAAACCCCTGTCCAAATGCTGAAGCTTATCTTTTGCTCATGTTTAGTCTCAAATGTTCAGTTTCACTGGTATTCTAGACTTTCAGTCTCTGTAACGTATTGATAACACACATCTTCTGTAACAATTAGCTTTCCTCAATCTTGGGTATTTTGACTGAGGTTGTATTCAAAAGTACATTTATCTTACCTTGTTTGCTTAATACATACACGCATATCTAAATCTTGCAATTGGTTTTAGTATAAAAACTTTTATATCTCATCTTCTCCTTCTTCTTCTTCTCTGTATTTTGCTAACATCCTGGTATTCTACCTGTGAAGGCTAATGACCAACCGTATTAAAATCTAGCTCTAAAATCTGATTAGGAAAAATGCCCAACAGCAACCTCACTCTATCACATCCCGTTTTTTTTTTTGGGGGGGGGTGGGTGGGTGGAGGCGTGTTCTCACTGTCGCCCCCTTCTGCTCCTACCACATTCGTAAGGCCTCAACTTAACCCTAAACCATTCCAGGACTTGATTAAGGACCTGAAGAAGGACCTGAGTGGAAACTTCGAAGACCTCGTGCTTGCTCTGATGACTCCGATGGACAGATACCTCGCGACGGAGCTGCACCGTGCCATGGAGGGCGTGGGCACAGACGAAGATGTCCTCATTGAAATCCTCTGCACAAGGGACAACCATTCGCTCAGGTAAATCACCTATATAGCCTCTCAAGCTGTTTCTCTCTCTCTCAGGGAAGCGACTTTGTAAGTAAGGGCACTATCGCAGCTTTGCATGTAAAAGTTTGATCTTAGAACGCGCAGCAAGTTAAACCATGGCTTTTGAATTGTATCCTAGATCCTGCTGTTTTAAGTGACCTCATGGTAGATGGTCAGCTGACTGAGCTGGGGTATGAATACCCTTGCATTTCAGCTTGTACAAAGCAGATACCCTGGTTTAAGTCTAGTATAAGGGAGCTCTTGATATCCTAGTCTAACGTCAGTTGTCTTTCCAGTGGCATTTCAACCCGTCCATTCGTTTTAAAAATTTTAATATTTTATCCTTTTGCCTTCATCTCCACAGGAACATTTCGAAGGCTTACGAGGACGTCTATGGCAAGAGCCTCTACTTGGCTGTTAAAAAGGAGACCTCGAGCGACTTTGAAAAACTCTCCTGGATCTGTGCCGCTGCGATAGGGCAGAGGCTGCAGACCACACACATGGCCCCTACTCTTGCCAAAAGCTCTATAGGGCAGGTAAATATCCTTCCTTTTGCATTTTCAATGTAAAAGTAGGACAACGGAGCTTGTGGGTATGAGTCTAGCTAGGCTTGAACAGCTCAGACTAAAAGCAGTTAACTTCGAATGCCCTCCTCTGCTTCCATTTTCCTAATTCTTGTGGTCATAAGACAGGGATTCATAGCTATGTTCAGGTCCGGACAAGACAAGAAATTAATGTGAATTGATGGACAAAATAGAAACAAGCAGAAGCAAGCAGAAATAGATTAAATAGCAACATTAAATACGATTGATAACAAAAATCATGCACCAGTCGGCCATGGAAACATATTCTCTGTAATAGCTCCTCCCAAACTCACGTAATTTATAACTCGTACTAGGCCTAACCATTTGACTTCTTCCTCTCCTCGCAGGAGAAGGAAGGCACGGAGCAGACGAGGACGAGATCCGTAGGATCCTGGCCAACTGCTCCTTCGAGACCCTGCGCCTCGTCTTCGAACTCTACCGGAAGGAGACAGGAAACACCTTTGGGGAGGTCATCGAACAAGAGCTGGAAGGAGACTTCAAAAAGGGAATGTTAGCTGTCTGTAAGTATCCTGTTACTCATATATTACAGGTTTTGGGGACCCAAATATGGGCAAAAAGGGTATGAAAAAATTGCATAACTCCTAAGTACAAAGTTAGGTTAAGTAATTAAGCGGGTAGGTCTAGGACACACGCGTCCAAGTTTTTGAGTTTGCTAATGGTAGTGTTAGTTTGGCTGTTAGGTCTAGACACATCTATTACATTTTGCTAAGATTTGCGTGAAGTTTTATCAAACCAGACTTTAAAAAAAAGACACTTTCACCAACAGACGAGAGCATAAGGGACACTCCAGCCTACTTTGCGCAGGCTATACACAAGGCCGTCGCTGGCACGGGCACCAATGACAGAACCTTGATCAGGCTCCTGGTTTCTCGCAGCGAGATTGACCTCCATTCCATCAAGAAAGAGTACGAAGTTATCTATAACAAATCTCTAGAGAAGGCGATAAAGGTTTGTAGTACGGTGGGAATGTTGACAGCTAAATGTTAAATGTTGATTTGATCGAATCTCAATAATATTAATAAATAATTCGGTTATGAGCTGTTTGGTTTTCGTGATATTAGTTCGGTCAGTTTAATGAGATGTGATACTACATTTTAACTGTATTTTTTTTTCTATATTTACAGGGTGATACATCGGGTTACTACGAAAAGATGCTGCTGGCCCTCATCAATGAGTGAATTATTCTATTTGGAACGCAAGAAGAAGACGAAGAAGCAGAAGAAGAAGAAGACGAAGTTCGACTCCAAATGCTATTTCTGAAAGTCAAGTGATAACCTCCGATTTGTTACAAAATAAAAAGAATTATTATAGTCCTGGCCTTTTAGCCGTTTTTGGTACAAAATGGAATCTCAATAATATTAATAAATAATTCGGTTATGAGCATTGACAACCTACACCAGAGGAAATTAAATTACTGGAACCAAATCAGTTCCAGTAATTTAATTTCCTCAAATATTAGAGTATAAACATGGAAAACTTGAACCATATCTTGTTGGAAATAATCAGGGTAAACTAAATAGATTCCTGCCTTTAGTTTTATGCAACCAAATTAGTGTGACGAATGATACTGACGTTTTGACTTCAAAATTTCATTGAAATCAGGCCCCAGATTAGATGAGCCAATTGTAAGAATTGATTTCAAATGATCATCAGACAAAATTTGTCGATAGTTAGATTTCACATACTTCATTTTGGAACGGAAAATGTTTGTTCACACAAGTATGTTGTACCAAAAATAGACACAAAACTACAAGCAACCTTTGTTTGGCGGGCCGGATGAAATTATGTGGCCCGCGGGCCATAGTTTGGAGAGCCCTGCCCTATAGTATTTTTCTCTAAATGATAAGTCATATGTATACAGAAATTTGTAAAGTGACTATGTCTACGGGCATAGCCAGCCCCCATTTCACAGGCAGAAGCCAGCTCTGTTTCAGGGAATCCCTTTTCACCCTTCGGAGGGGTGAAGTAGAAATTTTGGGACTCCGGTGCGGGGAATTCCAGGCTCCCAAACATAGGTCTCGACCTTCCTGGGGGTGGAAAAACCCATCTCTGTTCTGAATCTCAGTCCCGTCAGACTGATGGACCCGGGCGCCCATACCAAGCATACATACACACACATTGCCAAATATATATATATATTATATATATATATATATATATATATATATATATATATATATATATACAGGGTTTGATACATCGGGTACTACGAAAAGATGCTGCTGGCCCTCATCAATGAGTGAATTATTCTATTTGGAACGCAAGAAGAAGACGAAGAAGCAGAAGAAGAAGAAGACGAAGTTCGACTCCAAATGCTATTTCTGAAAGTCAAGTGATAACCTCCGATTTGTTACAAATAAAAAGAATTATTAATAGTCCTGCCTTTTATTTTTGGTACAAAATGGATCTAAATTGAAATAGATATTTCGGATATCAGGAAAAATGTAATTGATTGTCTCTAAGACGTTTCCTTGGGATTTATATAAACTTTGATCACACGGAAAGGTTCCGTGGCTTGGCGCTAAACTTTGAAAATTTTTTTCGTTTGTCAGTTTCGATTAGAAAATTCACGTGTTGTATCTTCGTTAAAGAAGTTTTGCCAGAGGATGAATATTCATGACTTTATTTTTTGTTATCAGTGAAGATAAATGACACTATCTGCAAAAGAATTATGCTAAAAGAAGATCGATCGATCGATTATGAATGTTTGGTCTAACGGCCTGCACTAGAACCATATGAAAGGGCTGTTGCCTTGTATAATAAGGCGCCCTGTGAGGTTATGTTAGACTTGCGATAATCTTACGCTAAGTCGGTTGGTTATGCACTTCCATACTCATTGGAGTGTCTTGGGGTTTGATGATAACTTACGAAGTCGGTATCTTCTTTGGTTAGGACGACGGAGATGTGTTAAACTCATGATGATAGTTATAACTTCATTCGATCTCTTTCTGATATGAGGTTCTAGTAGAAAACACTGAGTACAAAATATACTTCTATTCTCTGAGATTACATGATGAAGATCAGAGGAAATTTGTACAGGTCTGCCAATGATGATGGCTAATTCAAATCTGACTACAATCTCGTTTACAAATCATAAAGGAAGCAGACAGTAGCTCGAAACATACGAACACATACAGATGACATAGATTGCAAATCACGTTGGCCATTTGAATATAGGCCGCGGTAGTTGTCTCAAGCAGGAAGCTTGGGACTACTGTGTTTTCAAAAACAAATGAAGGACCACAGGTGACGGCACGTCATCTTAGCCTACTTTATTGTATACGTAATCTTAGCATACTTTATCGTCTATGGTCTGATCACATTCCTGCAAGCAATCTGGTTGACTTCTTGGGTCACAGGTTTTAATTAATCATAGTTTTAGTTTTTTATATATAGGAATAAACATATATATTTTTATTATGTAACACTTACACATAGACTAATCTCGATATTATCTAAGACGAGAACCGTTCGGTTTTTATGTACCACAATACCAAAAGAGAAAATTACTATTAAGAATAAATAAGTATTTATTAAAAATTACTTCTTGAAAAGAATATATTAACTCGGGTGCGTCTATATATCATTAAAGCATCCTACTATGAGATTCAGGGCCTCTGTAACACGGTTTTTTCGCAATAACTTTTTATCTATGCATATCATAAATATAACGCTTATTCAGAATACATATTATATCTACACATAAATGTTGACTGTATTCTGCATTACGTAGGTTGAATAAATTTGGTACTTATAATGTAAAAGTGACCTTTTTGAAGACGGGCCAACTTACTCAGAGAAAAGGTTTCGAACGCACTCGTTACGTAACTTATGACAGCATTTCTTCCCTCTTTATCGATGGATGATTGGCTATATGTAACGAAGGCTAAAACCTCTGGGAACAATGACATACAAATGTAAATACAAGCAAAGCAGTACACCTTTATGAACTCTGGAACCTCTCACTGATAATTGTCATAATGAACAAACCAACAAAATATGTTAATAAATACAAAAACACTACGATTATTAGTCTAACTCCCAAAATAGGTTTCCTAAGAAATTACAGTCTACTTTATAGGTCACAATCAGATTGACAAGATGTAGGGAATAGTTGGTAATTTTCAAAAACATAGTAGACCAAGCTTGATTTGAAAACTGCTATATCCAATGTCAAGCAATTTTTTATTTATTGGCTATCTACCTATTTACTGAAAAAAATAGCGGTACCGTATATTGGCTTTAAACCTTCACCAATAATTATCGTCAGAATGATGACTTCATGAGGCTCCACCACTTTCGTCTCGTTATAATTCAGGATAACACTGAAGCCTACCATGGGCACTGTTGGATTAGAAAATTTAACTCTTCTATAAAAACAAATTTCTCAAGTAGTTGTAAGAAGTTGATAAATGATCCTGAAGGATCCCAGCAGTTGGGCCTAAACGTTTTAATCATGTATATGACTGCTATACTGTTGCGGCACTACCGCTACAGTAGTTATTACTACGCTAGCAAACACTATGTATCGTTCCGCCATTCATAAAGTCTTTGGGTTTCAGAGCCGTTGGAGTTTCTGTCTGGTGGATGGGCGGGGCAACATTTCGTCAAAAGGTGTGTTTACCTTGCTTATGTAATGAATGTTTTTCGACTCTTGGCTCGTAATCATTGGCCATGGCGTCGGCTAGATCATTTTTACTCTATAAAAATTAAAACCATCGGGTTTAGGTTATTGATAATGCTGACAAAATTTGTGTGTGGTTGTAAAATATACATATGTCAACTTTCAGCTACATCCGATGCTTTGACAAGGAGCAAAGTCCAAAAAATCGTGTTACAGAGACCCTGAATCTCATAGTAGTGTATTCCATTCAGTTATTGACAGCAACACCACCATTTTAAATTGTTTACTGAAACGGATCCTCTGATATTTCAAGTTCTTTATCGACAATGAGCTCTACCTATTTTGCCATTATTGTCTAACGTCAAATCGAATATGCATTTCATGTCAGTTTGTGGAACCGAGGGATTATCAGATGCTGCAAGAAGATGGTTGGTCTGCAATATCGGCAAAAGTTGCAACCAACAGCGCACTGGAGCAGTTCATTGTGTTATAAAAAGAACGACGCGTATTTTTTGTTCTTTAATTCCTTTTCCTGGTGCTGTTTTACAGATATTATTATTGTATAAAATATAACTATTTCTAATTTTATTTTGAAAGGAGCTGTATAGTATTTCCACCCATTTTATGACCAGGTGTAGAGGAAAATAAACAAATTACAAACACCACTCTGACTGAAGAACGTAGATAGATTAGATGTAGTTTCATTAAACTCCATGACTTGGGATTTAGGGAGAAAATCTACCGGAAAAATCCGTTTATAGTCGAAGTATATTTAGTAATGGTCTAAATTCTCCGAGGTTAGATATAATATTAGTTTTTCATTTGTGTACCTTGTGTTTATACGCACTGGGCTGCGAAATATGTAGAAAAAAATACATCAACATACGCTGAAATGTTTGCATGTATATTTACGTACGTATGTTTTCCCACAATCAACAAGCAATAGCGGCAAACTACACACCTTCCCATGACGAATTCACCTGTCATGAATGAGCAATGAATCAGAGGCTGGCGTGGGTGACTCATACAAGATAAAAAGCAAGCCATAGTGCGTGAGAGGAATCTTAAAAAGATACGACTATCTTATGCTCTGCTTGGGTTATC
>NC_087224.1:9259905-9274905 GCF_015104395.2 Macrobrachium nipponense
ATCATCATCATCATCATCATCATCATCATCATCATCATCATCATGATCCAAGCTTCAAAAAAATATTATATTCATTCGAAAGAAGTATGAGGAAGCATTATTATTATTATTATTATTATTATTATTTATTATTAATTATTATTATTATTATTATTATTATTATTATTATTATTATTAATTATTAATTATGAGACCTTTAGTTTAAGAAAATACTTGAATGTCGGCAAATTGGCTGTGATTTTTGGCTCCTGTTTTGTTTACTTCGCTGTAGTGCTATTATCACTTGTCAGATTGATAAGGGGAACCGAACAGATTCCCGAAAGCTATCCTTGCTGTTTTTAAATTTGAATATATGTACATTTACATAACTTTGGATTTGCTTCTCCATTTGAAGACTCGTGCTGCTATGAGCATTTTTTTAATTATTATTATTATTATTATTATTATTATTATTATTATTATTATTATTATTATTATATTGAGAATTTTTTAAAAGCTTGAGTGTTGTCAAAGAAGCTGTGATTATTATTATTATTATTATTTTTATTATTATTATTATTATTATTATTATTATTATTATTATTATTATTATTATCATCATACGTATGATAAATGGCCAAGAGGCTGTTTGTGAATGAGTAAACCAACCAGAAATTTATCAGTAAGAGACAAGTACAACTTTCACCGGAAGTGATCGATCAGTGAGTACGGACGCTCCCCTACTTACGAACGAGTCAATACGTACTATACTCTGCGTGTTTTTTCATACTAAAACCAAATTCGAGTGCTGTACTGTATTTTATAAAGGTCTTATTAATACGAATGATATAGAAAGTCTACATATATTACGCAGATTATGATAATGAATGACATTTTTACTTTATAATCACTGTCGTTCGTATCTCTGAAAGTTCTAACAGCAGAGAAGCGTCTGTAGAATGGAGCAGGCGAACACAGAACTGAGAATAGAGTCCCGGAGCAGCGTATCTTGTATAATATGTTTTCATCCGAATAGTTTTGAAGTTTTATGTTGCAAAGTATTTTTTCTGTTCCGTCTTCCATTCGGTCTTTATAATTCTCGTGTTCTTCTCCTCCACAGACTCTTCTGCGTCACTGTACCTCCTCCAGTAGCTGCAGCTGGCCCTTGAAGGTAGACCGCTTCCCTTCGTCTATAGTTGAGTTCCCATTTGCCAGTGGCATCAGGCCCCAAGACCCCCCCCAACAGGGCTCCGTCCTCCTATAGTCGTCTCTGGGTCTCTGGTCAGCAGGACGCGAGAATCCTGCTGTCGCTCCCAGGTCCAACTCGTCCCTCTCGACGGGAGGGCCCCGTTTGATTTCGTCCGTCGCCACTTCGTCAGCCCTCTCCCGCGTCCAACTCGTCCCTTTCCCGACGGCATCACCATGACCGCCCTCAACTCCCTGTTTTCCTTCACTTCTCCCGCCGTCAAGAAACTGCTGGGCTGGAAGCAGGGGGATGAGGAGGAGAAGTGGGCCGAGAAGGCCGTCGACTCTCTGGTCAAAAAGCTCAAGAAGAAGAAGGGGGCCATCGAGGATCTGGAGAGGGCCCTGTCCTGCCCCGGCCAGCAGTCGAAGTGCGTCACGATTCCAAGGAGTCTCGACGGACGTCTCCAGGTAAGGGGCCGGGGCCGTTTTCAGAGGTTTGTTGAGGTCTGATTAGGTAGCGGTCATCAAGGTCCCCCTCCACCTTTTTTTTTTTTTTTCTTTTTTTAAATCACCGTCTTTTCATTAGGAGTTTTTACCTTGCTGTGATCTGCTATTCAGTCCCCATATTATGTCGCAGTTGGACCACTACGGGCTGCTCTGTGAGCGAGAGCCCGTGCTGGCATAAGGCCAGCGTAATCAGAAGCAACACGTTGGACGACATTTAGTTATTACAGTGGCTTAGTAAGAAGCCCTTGGAAATAACGGCTGGATAGGTCATTTGCAGGCTTTTCAGTGACACATGTTGCTGATTTACGAGAGTACTGTTAAATAGATCTTTTGGATTTCGTCTGTCACGTAGAATACACTCGAGGAAATCAGTGGTATGAAATGATACAGTATTTATTTGCAGAGCTTAAACCGACGTTAGGGATTCTCTCCTAATTGTAACTGACTCGAAATGTGGCTCCCTCACGTCAAGAGAGGTTCGGTAACTGGCCCTTGTTGAGTGTTGATTAAGTGGGCAGATGTGTCGGCCAGGTGGTCCGCTTTTTGGGTATTGCCAGAGAGAGAGAGAGAGAGAGAGAGAGAGAGAGAGAGAGAGAGAGAGAGAGAGCGAGCTATGATTTGGTCATTGCTGTTATCAAGAATTAAGTGTAGCAATATCGTACGCATGACTTCGAGGTAGTGATGGTTATTTAAAATGCAGAACGTGATCTGTTTGGTCTGCTATTGTGATGTAGTGCCAAGGTTTGGTAAGGTTTTGTATATTTGTTTATTTGTCAAACTATCACATCGCATGTTTTATTGTGTTTGGAATTTAACACGTATATGTGTATGTGTGGTAGGTGAAATGTTTTCATAGTTTAGATGTGTCAGTTATCCTGTGAAATCCTTAATCTCGCTCTCTCTCTCTCTCTCTCTCTTCTCTCTCTCTCTCTCTCTCTCTCTCTCTCGATAACGTTTTTATATGGCCTTACTATCCCCAGTTAAATCTCGTGTTTCATCTGCATCCGGAATTCAAACCGGGTCCTATCAATAAATTTTTGTGTGTGGGGGGCGGGGGCGGGGGATGTGTAAGGGAAGGATGCCAGCTGTCATACTGACCCTGGTCTCTGTCGCTGCATCTGTGTTCATTTCTGGTAGATGACTTTCGGATGACGTGTTTTCTGAGTCACTCTGGGGAAGGATGGGAGAATGACGTCTTCAGGCGATAATCGACAAAAGAAATTGCCTGTATTTGGTGTAGTATTTCGTAATTAACATCCCCTCCCCCAAGGAAGTACTCCTCACACTTCCCTCACCTTGAGGAGGAGGTATTGGGGATTGCATACTTGAGGTGAGGGAAGGTGAAGGTTACCACTTCGAGAGATTTGCCTCTCTTTTTAATTTTTTGTTTTTTCCTTTAGCTCTAACTGCGGGCGACAATAATTGTCGACAGATATATTGGTACAGAAAAGACTGTTCTTATCCTTAGAGATAGAGAGAGAGAGATTTGACATATCCGTGAATTTTGGCTTTTCCTTCATAAGTTTTCGTTAATCTCTGTCTCTCTCGCCTTTTTCCATAGTTACTTCCTGTCCCACTTTGTTCCAAAATACATGTTCGGTTGCCCCTCCCGTCGGACAACGAACAACTCGATCAGAACCTGAGACGCAATCTGCGTCCCAACTACCTTTTGCAGTTTCCGGCGGAGTGGTCGGTCGTCTTGCGTCAGCGTACGTCAGCGCTGTTGTTTTTCTATGTCATATCCGTTCTGTGAGTGTCATCCTGTCTCGCTGTGCCACAGACAAGTACAGTGACACACACACACGCACATCCGCTGGCACCCACACACACTTCCAGAGACGTGAACTAAGGGTTCTTCAGCTTCTTCTGGTGATTCCAGACCCTCCAGTGGATTGTCTAGTACGGCTCCATAACCCCCTTTGATTAAGTCCACTCAAGTCTTCACATTATAACTTGATATATTCACTTCATTTTATACTTTAGATACGAATAGCTATAGTACATCCAGACCAACCGTGCATCTGATGTCTAGGCCAGTCCATTACGACGCTCCTGATTGGCTCTTGATAAGCAAGTCACAAGGCTGGAATATCTGTCTCTCTCGCGAGAGTTCATGTAGGCAGAATGTATTTTCTATCTCTCCTGAGGGATACGTCTTTCAAAAGTATCTCTCGGGAGAGTTGGAACGTACGTCCTGCCTATGTGAACTCTCGAGAGAGACTGAGAGTTTCCAGCCCTGTGATTTGCTTATCAACAGCCAATCAGAAGCGTCCTAAGGGACTGGCCTAGACATCAGATGCACGGTTTTGTGAATCTACTGTAGCAATGGAACATATACAAGAAAATCAAAAGCATTTATAGTTATAGTCATTTATTTACCAAATGTACCCATGTATACATGGACACATTAAAATCAAATATATACAAATATCCAGAGATCAAGACCCATACCCCAGGCATGTGTTTATTATAGCCCCAGGGGGTATGGATACCCCCAATTTAGGACCCCTGACATAAACACCCCCTCGCATTGAATTGGTGTTAGTTACAAGTCACGTGATTTTTTTGTTGGGGTGGGGTGGGGGGGGGGGGGACTTTTGTTTTGTTGTCACTGCGCATGCGTGTATTTACATTTGGCAGACCCTTGCATCTGGCACAGTCGTGACGTCACTGTGACTTCAGTCTCCCCCTCCTCCCCCCGGACTTGGGTTGGGTGCCTGGGTTCGGTCCACGGGCGAGGCACAGTGCCCCTCAAGGAGGTTCCCTTCAGTCACACTGTACCTCTTTTTGAGTTAGTGTTTAGATGAGCAGGTTTACATAGTGTTTAGATGAGCAGGTTTACATATATATATGGTCGTTTGCGAACTGCTGTGGCGTTTAAAAGTTAATAAATATAATTTCTCTCTCTCTCTCTCTCTCTCTCTCTCCCCCCCTGTTTGTGTACAGGAACTACTATCTTTTACTCTTGCCTTGATATCAGTTTCTCTCTCTCTCTCTCTCTCTCTCTCTCGTGTACAACAACAGGTCGAGGAGGAGGAGGGGGGGGGGGGGGCGTGGGGCAGGGGCTGGAGTGATGAATCAAGTAGCAGGGAATGAAGGAAAGAAGAAGGTTTCTTCTTCTTCTTCTTCGTCGTCGTCGTTGGAATGAGTCAGAACTGCCGCTGATGATGATGATGATGATACAGTTGTCACCAGCACCAACCCACCAACCATCAGACCGGTATCATCTCTAGCGGCTCACACGGTTCTTCGGTGACCCCAAGGACGCTCTGTGTGTGCGTGTGTGTGTGTGTGTGTATGTGTGTCTGTGGGTGTTTGCGTCCGTCCCTTTAGCCTGGTGTGGTGGATATTGCTTCTTCCTGTGTAGTTTACCACCTTCTTTCTAAAAGGAGTCTTTTGTCATTAGTTTCCGCAGAAGAAAAGTATTATAGAGGTGGCTACTTTTCCTTTCGCCCTCAGATCTTGAAAACTACTGAGGGTAGAGGGCTGCAAATCGGTAGGTAGATCACCAACCCTCCGGTCATCAAACGTACCAAATTGAAGCCCTCTAGCCCCAGTAGTTTCCATTCTATTCAAAGTTAAAAGTTGCGCCCGTGATCGTGCGGCTGTAGGGGCAGGGCCACCACCGGGCCGTGGCTGAAAGTTTCATGAGCTGCGCGGTGCGTGCAGCATTTATACAGAGACCTCCGAAGGAGGAGATGTAAAATCGACTGCAATTTCAAACGATAATTTCTTCTTCCTCTCATTATTATTATTATTATTGTTATTATTATTATTATTATTATTATTATTATTATTATTATTATTATTATTATAATACTTGTACCCTTGGTTATTGAACTCTGTAGTCATTACAAAGGCGGTTGTATATATTTATTTGGGTTACAGTGTGTACACACCTGCGTCTCACATGTTAGCTGTGGTGTGTGTGTGTGTGTGAGTGTATGTGAGTGTGTGTGTGTGTGCTAGTGACGTAGGTGTAGCAGGTGTAGATGGTGTAATTACAGGTGTTGGGGTGTACCACAGTATTTTTTAATAATAATAATAATAATAATGAATTATTGTTGGTAATTACAGATATGTATATAATAGAACATAATAAAACTCGAATCCCTTTATTCCCTCAAGCGAAAGGGTTTTGGCTTTGCTGAATCTCGCACCCGTTCCCGATGTGGAAACTGAGAATGACGTAATGCCCCCCCCCCCCCCCCCCCCCCCCCGAAACCAGTTTGGCATACACCGAGTATTTTTTGTCCTTTTTTTTCTGTTTCTTTTTGAAAGGAGTTATGTTCAGAGGAGGGTGATGTCACCTGTATCTGTTTGTCAACATTTTGACTCGGAAATGGTTGGACGGGTTTGGGTGAAATGGTGTTGTATGTGATTTTGTTGCAATAGACTTGTTATAAATCACTTTTGCCACAGAAATTGTTACTAATTATTCTGTTGTCTTTGTTACCACAGAAGTAATATTATCCATTACCTTTTTGTCACAGATACATTGTCCATTATTCTGTTGCTTCAAACTATTTTAAATTACTCAGTTGCCACAGAAACTATTGATTATTTTATTACCTACTACTTTTTCCTCTGCCTTAGAAATATTATCTATTATTTTGTTCCAGATTAATTATTCTGTTGTCTTAGAAAATAGAAATATTGTCCATTGCATTGTTACCACAGAAGTAATATTATTCCATTATTACCTTTTTGTCACAGATATATTGTCCATTATTCTGTTGCTTCAGACTTATAAATTACTCATTTGCCACAGAAACTATTGATTATTTTATTACCTCTACTTTTCTGTTGCCTTAGCAATTACTTTATCCATTACATTGTCACAGAAATCATAATATCCATTATTTTGAATGGATTTTATTTGTTTTTGTAAAAACGTGATTAATGAAATAATATCTTTGTGACATAATGTAGGTATATCTTTGTGAGTTAATGTAGATGTATACATTGAGTGTGCACGTGTATGTATTGTATACATACGCCCGTGCACGGGGGCGCGCAAGCCATGTGTTTAATAAGGAAGGAGTGGCAGGCCGCTTCTGGAGTTGTACAAGGTTGCCGCCATATTAGGAAGCTTTTATCCAATGCCCACACCTCCCCCCCTCCCCCCTCCCCCCCCCCTTCCACCACCCTGTCTTCCCCGTTGCTTGGGCTACGTCACAGCATTCCTGAAGTCCTTGGCTCTCTCTCTCTCTCTCTCTCTCTCTCTCTCTCTCTCTCTCTCTCTCTGTAGGATTCTGCCGAATGAGAGGCGCCTGGTGGAGGAGGAGTAGTGACCCTTTTGGAGGGTTGAGGGTCCTATTTTAACAGAGCATGAGGAGTCCTGAGGACGTTTCTCTCTCTCTCTCTCTCTCTCTCTCTCTCTCTCTCTCTCTCTCTCTCTCTCAAATGCCGAACGGAGATCATGTCATTGAACCTCTCCCGTTCAGAGAGTATAGTTTTTTGTCGAGTAGTTTTCACCTGACTGATGAGGCGAGGGAATTACCTCGTCGAGGAAGTTGAAGTGGAATTACCTCGTCGAGGGAGTCAAAGTGGAATTACCTCTTCGAGGAAGTCGAGTGGAATTACCTCGTCGAGGAAGTCGAGTGGAACTACCTCATCGAGGAAGTCGAGTGGAATTACCTCGTCGAGGAAGTCGAGTGGAATTAGCTCGTCGAGGAAGTCAGAGTGGAATTACCTCGTCGAGGAAGTCAAAATGGAATTTACCTCGTCGAGGAGGTCGCAGTGGAATTGTACCTCGTCGAGGAAGAAGTGAGTGGAATGAACTCGTCGAGGAAAGAATACCTCTCTCTCTCTCTCTCTCTCTCTCTCTCTCTCTCTCTCTCTCTCTCTCCTTTTGCTCGCAATTACAAGGAATTTTTTTATTTAAAATTGTATATTTTTCTATTTTGTAAGATGTAGGAGTATGATGTAAAGTGGCCCTGGGAGGGGGGGTCCTCCCCCCCCCCCCGCCCGCACCCCTTTTCAAGTCAGTCGTGCAGAGTACGATAGTTTTTTTTTTTTTTTTTTTTTTAAATGTTACACGACAGTCTATGTTTGAGATTGGTAATGAAAAGTTTAAGTTTTATTTGATGTGTAGTCATATAATATATATATATATATATAATATATATATATATATATATATATATAGATATATATATATATATATATAATATATATAGATATATTATATACTAGATTAATTATATATATAATTATTATATATATATATATTGTTAATCATTTGCCCTTTGGAAACTCAAATCACAGTCATTTGTGAATACACTTCGACCAAAACATACTCACTTCATGAACAATCTCCAACAAAAAATCTCGTGTGACAGCGTTTGAACGAGCCGAGTCATACTGTCCCATTTCGAGACAGGTCCACCAACCATCCTAGCGTTGTTGACCCTCTCGTCGGGTCGTGGTCAGCCCACCCTGTCTTAACAATATGACCTCATGGGTCCCAGTGGTTGGCATTGGGCCTAAACTCTGTATTACAGTTCTTAACTGGGTTGATATTCTTTATCTTAATGAGGATTAAGCCCCTAATACGGTAACCCATCCAAGTCAGCTCGCTGTCAAAAATCAACCCAGAATCCATCGGTACCTGACGCCAGATTCGAGTCCTTGTCGATCCCTTTAAGAAATATAAAAGTAATGACCAAAATATATGCAGGTAAACAAAGGTGTGAGAACACTTATTATCTTTATGTCGACATGTTTCGACTTACTCGCAGGTCATCTTCAGGGTGAGGCTCGACTCTTCTCCGGGATTCGAACGCTGGTCATCTCAGATATGAGTAGAGAGTGCTGTAATACCAATTTGCACGTCGCGAGGACCCCGACAGTGAGAGAAGAGAGAGAGAGAGAGAGAGAGAGGAGAGGATGATTGGACCATAGGATTGTTTTAAGTGGTCCCTATTAGGTCCACCTCCTGACTCCCCGCCCATCCCTTCTCGTATGTTCGACCGTCTCTCTCTCTCTCTCTCTCTCTCTCTCTCTCTCTCTCTCTCTCTCTCTCTCTCTCGTTAAGGAAATGTACGAGTGTTAAACTCGCAACTGAACGACAAGCGTTAGATCCACACACACACACACACACAAACAGGCATCAACACACACACACACACATTGAAAGACATTAGCCATCTCTTGCCAAATATATTTGGGTATGGTTGGCGGGCACGTGCGTTTGTTAATCCTTCTCTCCCCACGTTTGTGTGTGTGTGTGTGTGCATGCATGTGTGTTTGGATTGTGTGGGCATGTGGGCATATGGATGGCAGGGGCAGCAGCAGTTGGTGGGACGTCGTGTGTCACATTGGGCATGTGCCAAAGGCATCGCCACACCTAACAGCCAGCCGTCTGTCTTGTCTGTCTTTCTTTGTGTATATGTGTGCCCTCACACCTGCCCGGACCGGGTATTACTTGGTTTGGGGTGCTTGCCCTTGTTGGTGGGTTCCTCGACGAGGTCATCTCAAATCCCTCGGAGGGGCAGTGGAAGGGGAGACCTTTAGGAGGTCATTTCAAATCCTCCCAGATGGGATGAATATTAGAGCCTCGATGAGATAATCCTCCCGTCTCTTGGAGGAGCCGAATAGGATGGCCTCGACGAGGTAACCTACCACCCTTCGGAGGACCAGAACCAATCAACAGATATCTCGAACCAAAACATTGAGGACTTTTTCATTCATTTTTTTTTTCTAAAAAACCAAAACCAAAATATTGAAAGGCTATTCTCTCTCTCTCTCTCTCTCTCTCTCTCTCTGTCTCTCTCTCGCAAAAGACACAGTCCAGCAGTCAGTTCCCCCCTCCCCCCTGGGGTGGGTTAGACTTCTTTCTTGCCCCACTGAGGAAGTTGTTGAAGAGAGTTTACACGGAATGTTTAACCTGACTCATCTCCTCTGAACCAACTCGAAGAAGGCGAAGGAAAAAGGAGAGAGAGAGAGAGAGAGAGAGAGAGAGAGAGAGAGAGAGAGAGAGAGAGAGAGAGAGAGAGAGAGAGGTAGTTTTTGGTTGGGCGTGTGAAGTGTCAGGGAAAGTCTGGAGTTCATTTTTTTTTATTAATGAAGCGGTCAATTGATTCACTAGAGTAGAGATGTTTTAATATATTTATATATATGTATATTCGTGGTGTATACTAAATTTAATATGAATATTTATATTCGTAGTATACAGCACTGTGTAATATGAATATTTATATTGTAGTATATAGTCTGTGTAATGTTTAATATTCATAGTATATACTTTATGCAATATATACATATTTTTATTTACAGTGTATACACAATATATGTATATTAATATTCGAAGTATATACTCTATTTAATATGATTGTTTATATTTATAGTATATACTCTGTAATGTGTGTATTATATTCGTAGTACATACTCTATGTAATATGTTTATATTTATAGCATATACTCTGTACAACACCACTCACTCAACATGTCCCTTACTTCTGGAACGGTGACCCAGCTCGGTCAAAAACGACCAGGTGTAAAACTTCCCATAATCGTAGTGTCTGTCAGTCAGTGAAATCATTTGCACACAACAATTTCACCTGAAAATCCCACTCGAAAGCTCCTTCCTTACCTGGCCAGCTACTGATGACAGCTTGTTTCCAAGTTGCCATCGAGCACTTCTTTGAAAGGGCCACCAAGCTTGGCATAAATGTCACATAAAGTTGATGCCCACCTGTGGTACGAGCCTTCCTTTGTTTCTCATTGCTCATGGTTCGAGAATCCCTGAGTCGTGAGTGTGGAGTGAGGTTGTGTGTAGTATCCCTGAAGAGAGACGCTGAACGAACGCTCTGACTCCCACATTGACTGAGCTCGAAGCTTGCTCTTAATCTGCTGACGACTGCCTCTGAGGTCAGCTGATTATCCCGTCTTTGGTGACTTCTAGGTAGAGTGGTTACATTGTCCATTTTTTTTCTTTATGAAAGCTCACTACTATCCAGGTGTGCTGTGCTTGGCTAAGCTAACCAGTCAATCATTCCTGTGTGTCCAGCTGTGGTCAGCTTTTGTCCTTGCAACTTAAAGGGTTAACTGTACATTACAGGACATTCTACGTCTTTGATTCATCTTTGATTAAGGGTTATTCATGATTTGATTAAGGGTGCATTTATGCCAAAGGTCAGAATGTGTTGTATATATATATATATATATATATATATATATATATATATATATTATATTATATATATATATATATATTATAATAAAAGACCCATAAAAACACCAAAATATAGAGAGAAAAGTACTATATTTCAGAGACTGCTGTCTCCCTTTTCAGGTAGATTCATCTTCCTGAAGAGGGAGACAGCAGTCTCTGAAATATAGTACTTTTCTCTCTATATTGTGGTTGTTTTATGGGCTCCTTTTATTAGATGGAATTCTGTTGTTACAGAACATTTTTACCAGCACACACATATATATATTATAATATATATTATAATATATATATATATATATCTATATATAGATATATATATATATATATATAAATATATATATACTATATATATATATCTATAATGTATAACTAAATCACGAAAATATGGAACGTGATGAATATATAAATAACAACAAAATCCACGAGGGAAAGAGAAACGATGTAGGGCTGCAAGGCCTTTCGACTTTTTGTCCTTTACTAAGTAAAGGGCAAGAAGTCGGAAGGCCTTGCTGAACTGAGGGCTGCAAGGCCTTTCGAATTCTTGTCCTTTACTAAATAAAGAAAGGCCTAGTTGAACTCCATCATTTCTCTTTCTTTCGTGGATTTTGTCATTATATAATATATATACACACGTATAAAATTTAATTTTCAGTCTAGCCTATTTTCTTCCGTCTATCAAGCATCCTTTTGTGTCCCATTCACTCCACTTGGCCAGATCGCTGACAGATGCTGTCGTGTGCGTATAAAATTGTCATTACGTTAGAAGACCCACGTATTGTCAAGAGATTGGCAGGTTAACAAGATACAGCGAACGCTGTGGATGTCAGCTGACGTTTATATCTCACGGTCACGTCAAGATACTCTCTCTCTCTCTCTCTCTCTCTCTCTCTCTCTCTCTCTCTCTCTCTCTCTCTCTCTCCCAAACCACCTAGATTAAACTACTTTTATGCGAACGTTAGGATTCATATATTTTCCCGACGTGATTGATGATGGGGGATGAAAAACTCAAGTAGGTATGATATCGTAGTATATTATTATTATTATTATTATTATTATTATTATTATTATTATTATTATTATTATTATTATTATTATTCTTAGCACGAGGCCATATACTATACGTGGAACATTCAACCCAGAGGCATTACAATAGATACACAAAAAACTACTAGATACACGAGTTTAAGTTATAAAAATGTTAATTGACAATATCCACGCAGTTGCTGAGGTAGCAGTAAAAAGTAGTAATTATATATTGGTATTGACTGTATTATTACTGAGAATGATAGTAAAGATATTAACAGATTGCCTACTTTCTAATTTCTGCTAGGGACGATAACTTTAAAGATAATAATAATAAATAGCAATCACTTCAGTAATAAAATACAATAAAAACACCATCACATATAATAATAGTCATTAAATCACTACCTAGTTTGTAGTAATAACATTAATAATTAAATACAATAAAAACACCATCAATTATTATAATAGTCATAGAATCACTACCTATTAAGTAGTAAGCATATTAGTAAATAAAATACAATACAAAAAACTCCATCAGTTATTATAATAATAATAGTTAAAATCACGACCTGTCTGCCGATATATCTATATACCAATTGCATCGAACTTTCGTAATGAAATACAATAAAAAAAACACCATCCATTATGTAATAATAATAGTTATAAAATCACTACCTATCTGCCCAGATATCTATATACCAGTTGCATCGAAATTTCGTAATAGAATACAATAAAAATACATCATATATTTATGACATATATATATATATTGAGAAAATTTTCAAGGTATGTTATAAAGTAACTTTCCATCTACTTGTAAACTTTGCATTCACTTCTCACGACGTACAAACTCAGCATAAAGTTCATCTCGGAAACTTCAACCGTTTGATGGTATTCGCATTACACGTCCAAACTTCGCTTCCAAACTTCGATTCCATAAAGTAGAGTTGATTCATCGGCCGTTTGATACATTCCGCGGACATTTCTAAATATGTATCTAAATCTCTAGCTCGCATCCACTTTGCCTTCTCTGCTACGCCCATTATGCACGCAGAGAGAGAGAGAGAGAGAGAGAGAGAGAGTGACTCTGTTGTAAGTGCAACTTCTGATAGTGCTGTCCCATCTGCACTTTTAACACTTCATTTATTAGCATAATTAGCGCGAAGTCCGCAGCCTGGCATTGTTGTTTTGGAGAGAGAGAGAGAGAGAGAGAGAGAGAGAGAGAGAGAGAGAGAGAGAGAGAGAGAGATATGAACGCCATCCCCGTATTGTTTTTCCAGAAGTTGCGTTGTTCCTCCGGCGGAATTTTTGAGAAAGTCGAGTTGTTTGTTGTACTTAATGGAGATATTTTGTTATTTTATTACGCTGGAATTAGGACAAATTGTGTTGCTTCTCAGTAGGATTCTTTTAGGGGAATTGTGTTGTTTCTGTCTTTGGACTTGAGAGGAGCTGGGTGGTTTCTCTGTCCAACGAGGGAAGTTTGTGTTGTTTCTCTTGGAAGTTAGGGAGAAATTGTTTTGTTTATATACGTGTTTTTGGTTAATTGTGTTCTCTTCTCGTACCTGAGATGAAATTGTATGTTTCTCTCAGACAATTTTTGAAAACTGTTCTTTAATTTTTAAATTGGGAGGAATTTTTTTTTTTTTTTTTGAGAATTTTTTAAATCTTTTGTAGTTTCATTTTTAATCTGGAAGAATTGTGTTGTTTCTCCTAGACAGTAAAAAAAATGTTGTTTTCATTTTTAACCTGGAAGAAATTGTGTTGTTTCTGTAGAGAATTTTTGTAAATTTGTGTTGTTTCAATTTGAACCTGGAAGGAATTGTGGTGTTTCTTTAGCTATTTTTTGAACATTTTTGTTGTTTCTTTTGAGAAGCAGGAAAAAAGTTTTGTTGTTGCACATGAAGAAATTGTCTTGTTTCTCACTGGAATCATGCAGGTTGTCGAGGGAGTATCTTAAGAAATTGTTGCATTTTATGGAAACTAAGCTCTCTCTCTCTCTCTCTCTCTCTCTCTCTCTCTCTCTCTCTCTCTCTCTCTCTCTCTCTCTCTCTCTCTCTCTCTCATCTTTGAACTGTGGACGAGCCTTCTTACATTTTGATACATTTTTATCTATTTATTAATTTATTGATTTATTTTTTTTAATAAGTGAGATCTCTTCTTTCTGTATTTCCCATTATACCTCCTCTTACTTCTGCTTGAATTTCAAGTCAGTGGCCCCTTTGGTGGCCTTGTTCCATGTGAATAGAGTCGAGTCATCTCCTGAATATAATAATAATACTACTATAACTGATTCACTTAAGGTAGATTCTCGGATGAGCCTTATTCTTACGAGACGTTTGTTTGGTGGCCGCTGATTGGCTGGTACCGGGAAGTAGGCAGCTCCCAGCCAATCAGCGGCCGCCAAACTAACGTCTCGTAGGCATAGGGATCATCCAAGAATCTACCTTATGTGAACCAGTTATAGTAATGATAATAATTGCACTTGTCAAATCGTTTCTGAATAATTACGTAACTCTGCAGAAAGCTCAAAGTTGATGGTATCCCCTGGCGTTGATCTTTGCTTTTGCGACGCCAGTTTAGAGTTAACTTCTTGTGTTCTTGAGTATTTTTTTTTTAATGGTAGAAGCCGACGGCATGGGCAACCGAATGGCCTTATGAGGCATCTTTAGTATATGGAAATTCAGGCGATTATACGCTTTGCTTGAACAGTCAACATAAGTCGGGTTTTCAGTGTGGAGTAGTGTAAGCAGGTAGAGAGTTCCGGAGCTTTTTTTCGGGGAAGGAAGAATTATCATGGAATGTTGGGGGTTTGAGGGTTGAATTCCTACCATTATGTGTTGGGTTTTGGTGGTTAAATTCCAGCCATTATATCTGGAGTTCTGTAGGTGAAATTCCAGCCATTATAACGTGGGTTTTGGGGGTTAAATTCCAGCCATTATATCTTGGGTTTTGGGGGTTAAATTCCAGCCATTATATCTTGGGTTTTGGGGGTTAAATTCCAGCCATTATATCTTGGGTTTTGGGGGTTAAATTCCAGCCATTATAACTTGGGTTTTGGGTTTAAATCCAAATTCCATTCCATTATTTCCTTGTCTTTGGGTTTTGGGGTTAAATTCCAGCCTTAT
>NC_087224.1:9279905-9287405 GCF_015104395.2 Macrobrachium nipponense
TGTGACCTGTGTGTGTATATATCTATGACCTGATATTTGTGTTTGTGACCTGTGGTTTTGCGTGTCTGTGACCTGTGTGTGCGTATGTATGACCTGACTTTTGTTTAGTGACCTGTGTTTTGGTGGCCTGTGTATGCTTATGTATGACCTGATCTTTGTTTGAGACCTGTGTTTTTGTGTGTTTGTGACCTGTGTGTGCTTTGACCTGATCTTTGTTTGGGACCTGTGTTTTTCTGTGTTTGTGTATTTGTGTCCATTGTGTGTGTTTATGTGACCTGAGATTTTTCTGTGTGACCTTTATATGTGGTTGGATGACCTGTGTTTCTGCCCCACGTCTGTGACCTGTGTTGGTTTACGTGACCTGGCTGGCCCCTTGAACCTCGACCAGACCTCGATTTCTGAGGGGGAAGCAGAGTATTGTCATGGCTATATCGAGTATGACTGCTGAGAACAGCGTTCTGGTTCATTGGTCCGGAATTCTCTTCCTATGTGTTTCCTCAACTTTGAGAAAGGTCTTGGGGAGTCGGTTCACTGATGGGGAAGGGGTGGGGTCGGGTGGGGTTGGGGGTTTAGTCAGCAACCTCCTCAAATACTCCAGAATGCTTTGACAACTTCCTTGTTCCTACAACACCCTCCAACCTCCTCCAATACCCACCTACTTACTCCAACATTCTCCAACCTCCTTCAACACACCTTACTCCAACACCCCCACCAATCTTCTCCAACACCCCTCTAACCCCTCCCCTCCCCCCATCATCCTGCAAATCAATATTTTGCCTTCGTCATGATAACACGCGAGTTTCCTCCACTGCTGCATTGTTTGCATAAACACGAAAACACACTGTCGATTGAGCTGTTTATGTTTGTTCCCGTTGTAAACAACAACAACAACAACAATAATGATACATTCTTTTCTCTTGTCCTGGCCCCACACACAGATACAGATGACTGTGGTTACAGTGGCACGATGAAAACAAATTCTCTATTTTCACTGACGTCAACATCAGTATTGATCAAGGAAACATATCTAAATCATACACTATTGATTAGTCAGTGGTAATGGTAGATTTTTTTTATTCGTTTTTTTTATTATGTTTACTTTTCTTAGCATTTTCCCTTCAAGTGTTTAGATGTCCTGTTGCAATTTAGGCAAAATAGTCTTACATGGTTCTGTCTATGAAATATATCGAGTAACGAATGAGAGAGAGAGAGAGAGAGAGAGAGAGAGAGAGAGAGAGAGAGAGAGAGAGAGAGAGAGAGAGAGAATAATATGTTTTGACCAACTTCTGAATTCGTCGTCCGAATTCTGTAGTAGATTTAATGGACCTGCAGAAATCAAATTTGGTGCCAATACTGTTGTTTATTCATGTGTTTTGTTTATTATTTTGTTGTTCGTGTTTGTTTTAATTTTCTGTTTTTTTTTGTTTTTCTGTCATTTCCCTCTCATCTTTTATTGTTGTACCTCTCCCCCCCCCCCCTTTTTTTTTTTTGCATACTGCTGGGCTGCTGTCCTTATTAGATCTCGGCTTCTCTTGATAAGAGTAACTATTATAACGAAGGCTTATTTTTGATAGTAGATACAAATGAAGGCTTTTATTAGATACTATTATTAACAGTAACAAAGGCTTACTATTATCAGCAGTATATAACAAAGGCTTATTCCTGATAATATATATAATTATCAACAGTAACAAAGGTGCATTGCTGATATTAAATACTATTATCAACAGGAACAAAGTTATTGCTGATAATGTTTACTATTATCAATAGTAACAAGGGCTTATTACTGATAATAGATACTATTATCAGCAGTAACAAAGGTTTGTTGCTGATAATGTTTACTATTATCGATAGTAACAAGGGCTTATTGCTGATAATATAGATACTATTATCAGCAGTAACAAAGGTTTGTTGCTGATAATAGATACTATTATCAGCTGTACCAAAAGTTTGTTGCTGGTAATAGATACTATTATCAAGAGTAACAAAGGCTTATTGCTGATAATAATTACTATTATCAGCAGTAACAAAGGTTTGTTGCCGATAAAAGATACTATTATCAACTGTAGCAAAGATTTATTGCTGATAATGGATACTATTATCGACAGTAACAAAGATTTATTGCTGATAATGGATACTATTATCGACAGTAACAAAGATTTATTGCTGATAATGGATACTATTATCGATAGTATCAAAGATTTATTGCTGATAATGGATACTATTATCGATAGTATCAAAGATTTATTGCTGATAATGGATACTATTATTGACAGTAACAAAGATTTATTGCTGATAATGGATACTATTATCGACAGTATCAAAGATTTATTGCTGATAATGGATACTATTATCGACAGTATCAAAGATTTATTACTGATAATGGATACTATTATCGACAGTATCAAAGATTTATTGCTGATAATGGATACTATTATCGACAGTAACAAAGATTTATTACTGATAATTGATACTATTATCAACAGTAACAAAGATTTATTGCTGATAATGGATAATATTATCGACAGTATCAAAGATTTATTGCTGATAATGGATACTATTATCAACAGTAACAAAGATTTATTGCTGATAATGGATACTATTATCGACAGTAACAAAGATTTATTGCCGATAATAGATACTATTATCAACAGTAACAAAGATTTATTGCTGATAATGGGTACTATTATCAACAGTAACAAAGTTATTGCTGATAATGGTTACTATAATCAGTAGTAATAAGGGCTTATTGCTGATAATAGATACTATTATCAACAGTAACAAAGATTTATTGCTGATGATAATTCCTATAACCTCTCAACGGCAGGTCAAGGGGATCAGTTATAGCATTGGCTTCCGTTGTCCACAACGAGACACCTGAACTCGACTCGAGTCGGGTTGACGAAGTCAAACCTTCTCCAATGTTGCAGTCTTGGCTCGATCCGGTAATAGAACTTCGATGTTCCAGTCTTGGTGGGAAAAAAAAAAAAATTACGTTTCGCGAATTTATTGATCTTGGAGAAGGTGGGGTGGGAGAGGGGAATGGGGGGGGGGGAGGAGTTCAGGGTGGGGGCTAATAATGGGATTGATTCCGTGCTTCTTGCGGTTATCGTGCGGGGGGTGTTTGCGTGCATTGCAATTGCTTGCTTGCTAGCTTGCTTGGTGGTGCGCCGTGCTTTCGTACGTACGTAATATAGGCGTGTGGCATTGTGATGTATATAATGTATGTATATATATATATATATATATATATGTGTGTGTGTGTGTGTGTGTGTGTATAGTGATATATAATTATATATATATATATATATATATATATATAATATATATATATATATATATTAAAAATCCAAATATCATCATCAGTTAGGTGTTCCAAAGGCTTTACTTTAATGCTTTATTATTTTTAAACCTTGAAGCTAAGATTAGAATAAAGATAATAAAAATTATTGTTCTAGTCATTCTGGAGCTGCGATACTGCTTTTGTATTCGCCTTTTTGAAAGCACATGACACTGAATTTGCATGCGGAGTTTTAAGAACATTACGTAGCCACAGTAGCGAGTTTGTTATCCCTGTCAGTCATCTGTGTGACGAACCAGTACCAAGCTATTAAAAGTATATACTTTGCAAGTGGACGACTTCTACTATATTCCATAATGCTTCATCGAACTATAGAAACGAGAAACTATAAAGTAGTACATCTTCTTTTTATACATATGAATTTGTAAGCATACTACGTTGCCTGAACTAGTCTCAAAGCCAAACAAGTAAAAAAAAAAAATAGTTTTTTTTTCTGTACAGGTATAATGCTGTATGAGCCGCGGCACATGAAACTTTCAGCTACGACCCGATGGTGGCTTGTCTAGACGCACGATCATGGCTAACTGTAACCTTAAATAAAATGAAAACTAATGAGGCTAGGGAGCTGAAATTTGGTATGTTTGATGACTGGAGGGAGGATGATCAACATGCAAATTTGCAGCCCTCTAGCCTCAGTGGGTTTCAAGATCTGAGGGCGGACAGAAAAAGTGCAGAAAGGCAGAAAAGTGGCCATCTCAATAGTCTGCTTTTACACAAAACTAAAATGAAGAATATTGACACTGTTCAGCTTAAATTACTTATCGGTGTTATCTATTCAAAGCCAGACGTATTACAGTTGAACCTTTCATCATTGCGACCAACCACAGCTTATCAAGTATCAGGTACACAAGGAGAGTTGATGGAACCCATTTAAATTGCTGTGCCTCGCCAATGGGATCCAACCCAGGGTTCCTTTGTGCCATCAAATTCTTTTCCGTCTACTGTCAGCGGATTTGTTCTGCCCATCTTAGATAGAGAGAGAGAGAGAGAGAGAGAGACCTTACCTTACCTTACCTTACAGACCTTACATCTTGTTCGGGTTGCCCCAGGTCCCTCAGTGTGAGGCACCTCTAATGTCTACCAGAGAGTTGCTAGTACATCTTCCGGTATATTTTGCATCTTCCAATCTTGGATGGTCTGGGATGCAGCTTAGATATTTGTCGAGCTTATTCTTAAACACATCTACGCTCACTCCTGATATATTTCTCAGATGAGCTGGCAACGCATTGAATAGACGCTGCATTATCGATGCTGTGCGTAGTGGATTAATGTCCTGTGTGCTTTCCTTATTTTTCCTGGTATAGTTTTGGACCACTATTAATCTACCTCTGCTTTCTCTTTCTGATATTTTTAGCTCCATGATGTTTTCGGCAATTCCTTCTATCTGTTTCCATGCCTGAATTATCATGTAGCGTTCTCTTCTCCTTTCTAGACTATATAATTTTAAGGATTGTAGTCTTTCCCAGTAGTCAAGGTCCTTAACTTCTTCTATTCTAGCTGTAAAGGACCTTTGTACACTCTATTTGTGCAATATCCTTTTGATAGTGTGGGTACCATATCATATTGCAATATTCAAGTGGACTACGAACATATGTTTTATAAAGCATAATCATGTGTTCAGCTTTTCTTGTTTTGAAGTGCCGTAACAACATTCCATTTTTGCTTTACATTTTGCCAATAGAATTGCTATTTGATCATTGCATAACATGTTCCTATTCATCATCACACCAAGGTCTTTAACTGCTTCCTTATTTGTGATTGTCTCATTATTAGGTCCCCTATATGCTTATAGCTTTCCTTCTCTGTCTCCATAATTTATTGATTCAAATTTATCAGAGTTAAATACCATCCTATTTACCTCTGCCCAATCATATACTTTGTTAAGGTCTCTTTGTAGCGCATTCCTATCATCACAAGTAATTTCTCTACTTATTCTTGTGTCATCGACGAAACTACTCACTACCGAGTCCTTAACAATACTGTCAATGTCTGCAATCATAATAACAAACAGTAATGCAGCTAACACCGTACCTTGTGGCACACCGGATATTACCTTAGCTTCATCCGATTTCTCATCGTTTGCAATAACTATCTGTTTTCTGTTGTGTAAAAATTCTTTTAACCATCCTCCTACTTTATCCACTATATTATGTTTTCTAATTTTCTTCGCTAATATATTATGGTCTACCTTGTCAAAAGCTTTTGCAAAGTCAAGATAAACCACATCTGTTTCATTTCCGCTTTTCATATTTTTGAATATGTTCTCACGGTGGACTAACAGTTGGGTTTGTGTACTTTTTCCGGGTACGAAACCATGTTGTCCTATATTAAACAAATTATTTTTTATTAATGTTTCATAATATTTTTCTTCATTACCCTTTCATACACTTTCATAATATGTGATGTTAGACTCACAAGCCTTTAATTACTTGCCTCTAGTTTTGATCCACTTTTGAAAGTAGGGCTAATATATGCTAATTTGTGCTCATCATAAATCTTGCCTGTATCTACACTTTGTCTTAATAATATTGCAAGTGGCTTTGCGATAGAATGAACTACTTTCTTTAACAAAATAGCAGGGACACCATCAGGCCCTGAAGCAGCTCCATTTTTAATTTCATTAATAGCCTGCACAATATCAGCTTCATTAATATCTATGTCTGCTAAATATTCACTATTTTCGTCCCTTACTTCTATATCGTTATCTTCATTATCAATTCTAGGGGTGAATTCTCTCTTATATCGTTCTGCCAATATGTTGCATATTTCCTTTTTTTCATTCGTTAATCTCCCTTCAATTCTTAGAGGGCCTATTTCTATTCTTCTTTTATTCATCTTTTTCGCATACGAGAGAGAGAGAGGTCACCTCATGTAGCCCCTCCCATTTTGTGATATGAACGAACGAGTAATAATCTCTCTCTCTCTCTCTCTCTCTCTCTCTCTCTCTCTCTCTCTCTCTCTCTCTCTCTCTCTCTCTCTCTCCTTACCCTAACAGTCGGCATATACCTATATACGAGTATATATTCTCTGCAGAGATCAATATATACATATTATATTTTTAAGGCAAAACGCCCATAGTAATCATGCCCGATCCGAGAGAGAGAGAGAGAGAGGGGAGGGGAGACAGGGGTCCCAGAGGGTGTGGTCATTGTTGCAGGTGGAGAATGACTCAACGCAACTGAAGGGACAGTTAAAAGGATAGGTTGAGAGAGAGAGACGAGGACGAGAGAGAAGGATCCTCGGGGAGAGGAGAGAAGAGGAAGGATGAGCGAGAGAGAGAGAGAGAGAGAGAGATACGAGAAGAAGAGGGAGAGAAGGATGAGAGAGAGGTACTACACCCTTTTAGGAACCTTGGATTGAAGACCCTCGGAAGATGGGACTCCTCTTCTGAACCTTGGAGGGAATTGATGGGGAGGAGGCCCTTGGAGGTTCGACGGGCTCTTCGGGACCTTGTGGGGGGGGGGGTGGTCCCCCCTCCCCCCTCCCCCATGGATGAGTCACAATGAGTTGAATGAAATCAATTTCGTCCTGGGAAGGAAGACTTTATACATTCGCGAGGTTCACCTGAGGTTCTTGCTTGGAGAAAGGTTGAGGGGAGAGGGGTTGAGGTTTCGTGAGGGGGTGTTGTTGGTCCCAGGGGGATTTCCCCCAACCCCTCCCCCTCCCCTTGGACAGAGGTCTAGGGTGTAGAAGTTCTCTCTTGTATGTCTCCAGTAATGTTCTGTTCCTTCCGTAAAGAGTTTGCCAACTGGTTATTATTATTATTATTTTATTATTTTTACTTGTTGTTGTTATTGTTGAGATAGAGAGAGAGAGAGAGAGAGAGAGAGAGAGAGAGAGAGAGATGACGGTATTACACGAGAGGGTCCAATTATTATCGGAGAAGCTAAACATGATTTTTATTACCCATAAAATGTTATTGTACGAAACAAAATATAAAAAGTACGACTCTCTCTCTCTCTCTCTCTCTCTCTCTCTCTCTCTCTCTGTAAGGTGTCAGCACCACTGAAGAGACTATCAGTGTAGGGTCAAGACGTCGTGTTAAACTGACCAGTGCAGATGCACGGAATCTATGAATATCAACTTTTCTTTATATAGGTGACTGATTTCAGAACCTTTGGAGCATCCCTTAAGCTTCT
>NC_087224.1:9289905-9319905 GCF_015104395.2 Macrobrachium nipponense
AAATATATAATATATATATATAAACACACACACTCACATATATATCTATCATCTATATATATAGATATCTAAATTATATATTAATAATCTATATACCACGATATATTATATTAATTTATATATAATATAAAGGCGGACACAAAGCAAAAAATAGCGAAACGAGAACTCACCGGTACAGAAGCATAGACAAGACTGAATAAGTTATTATATATATATATATATATATATATATATATATATATATATATATATATATTATATATATATATATATATCTTGGGAAATAATACATTTAATAAAACAGACATCCCAATGTTCACAGTAACAACCGAGCCTGTTCATCGCTCGTAGGGGTGCCCGCCAGTGATTGCCGAAACTGCTCAATGAAAACATTGAACAGCTCTTGAAGATTTTAGTGGAGAGAGCAATAATGGATCGTAATAGGTGTTAATTCCTTAGGGCGTTATTTTTCACGGTGTGTGCTCTCAACTCACCCACTTTTAGAAGTACCTGATGGGGTTAGTTGTCATTCTTGCAAAAGTAGCTGCCAACTTACGTTAGAGAAGTTGCAGCTGATCACAGAAGACGCTAGATGCTTATCCCACACACACACACACACACACACACACACACACACACCTTAGTCCGCGTTATCTGTTGAACAATTTCCACCTTATCTCATCCTTATCTCGCCCAAGCTTGTCTTATTGTTTCTCGCGATGGTCCAAAGCAGTTTTCTTGCTTCTCGATTTTTTTTTATTTATTTCTACGTCGACTCTGTTGGAAGTCCTCAGTTCCAGGGGGAACTCTATTCCTCACACCGTTAGGCTGTGGAGGCCGTCTTCTTGCTTTTTGGTAGATTCTGATCTATTTATTTATATGTTTGTTCATTTTTTTTTAATAAGTGGTGTCTTCTTTCTGTATTCGCCTTGACCTCGTCTTTCTTCCTTCCTGATATTCCATAATATTCTTTGGAAGGTTGAATTTTAAGTCAGTGAGCCCAGAATAATAATAATAATAATAATAATAATAATGATAATAATGATAATAATAATAATAATAATATTAATAATAATAATAATATACTTTCTTACTACATTGAAGCATAAACCATGAAGCCAGCTTAACCTAAAACAGAGTGGCTTCGGAATTCGACATACTATTTGGTTGCTTTTACTGGCAGGCTCTAAATTTCCCTTCCTACTTTTAGTGTTTCGTGGCTTATATACAAGCTTTCTACTTGTAATATAGAATAATAATAATAATAATAATAATAATAAATCTAATAATAATAATAATAATAATAATAATAAACATAATGTCAATAACGTCATTTGTCCCATTTGAATGTATTACTTTTGTTAGTTACCCCATTTTATCATGGTGGTTTCTGGCATCGAGCGGTCCCTTGACCCATTCGCTACTGCAGGCAATTGTGTATCGGACGTTAGTCGACTGCCGTGGGTCCCCAACTGGCAATGGGGAAAAGACAGAACAGAAACGTGGATCGTTGATAGTTAGAAAGATGCTTTATGTGTGCTTTTTTTTGTTTGTTTGTTTTTTTACCTCCGAGAAAATATTTTGGGGATTTTTGTGTGTACTTCCTAGTAAATATTCTTTTTTTTTTTTTACTCAGGAATAAATATTCTTTGTATATGTTTGTGTGTGTGTAAGTTATCTTTATTACTGCAGATTAAATAAACTTCGTATGTGTATTTTTTTTATCGTCGGATAATTACGCTTTGTATATGTATGTGTTTTTAAACTGCCGGATGAATATTCTTTGTTTTTGTGCGTTTTTATTTTATTTCTTACTGCCTGGTAAATGAGAAGAGAAGAGAACAGAGCACATATAGGCGTTGAGCCAAAAAGCAACCTTTCACGTCCAGAATTTATTAGGTAACACAGGTAAGGTCTGCGCACCTGGCCGACTAAAAAATGATAAGCTTTGGCTTTTTTTTTTTTACACAGAGAGAGAGAGAGAGAGAGAGAGAGAGAGAGAGAGAGAGAGAGAGAGAGAGAGAGGGTGTGTGTGTGTAGAATTGTGGGTGTAACTCGATGATAAACTTGAATGTATTTCCTCTAAGTAAAAAAAAACTGTTGCTTAAGATTTCTTTTGTGTTTTTGTTTCGTATCATGAATCATTCGGTCAGTTGCTTTGATAGGCAGAAATAATAATAATAATAATAATAATAATAATAATAATAATAATAATAATAATAATAATAATAATAATAGTGAAAATGTACACGCAACAAATGGCAGATAAAGAAAACTTAAACTAGCTATTTCTCAAACGACCTCCCTCCCCCGGGGAGGTAGGTAAGTAGGTAGCCTAAAGGGGTAGGGAGGGTAGCCCTGGGAGTGGAGGGGACGGGAGGGAGGGGAAGGCGCATGCGCACCTGGGACTAAAAAGAATTGTGGGGGTGGGGGGAACCCCGGTCATTATCATCAGTGCGGTTTTGGCTGCACACCTGTGCGGTCGCGCCCACTGCTGTTGACCAGTGCCCCGGCCTCCGGTGGGCACTGCCTCCCCCCTATTAGGTGGTGTCCCGTCTACGCCCACAAGCGAGGGCATGTAGGTTAAATCAAAGACTTGGGTTAAATGATTCCTGGTTTTTGTCTGTGTCTACGTATGCGTGTATATATTATATATCGAAGAAGACAACACTGGGTAGGGACATTGTTAGGGAGGTCGTTAATGAGAGATATGAGGGATACTTATTGGTTGAGATGCTATAGAAGCTGAAGACTGAATGTCCCTGTTTGAAAGAGTTGGCAGTTTTTTTTTTTTTTTTTTTTTTTTTTTTTTTTCTTTTTTTTTTTTTTTTTTTTTTTTTTGAGTCCATGAGAGGGACATCTTAAAATGACATCTTCGTCGCTGTAGAGATGATTTTACCTGAAACTGTAATTATTTATAGTGTGGGGTTCCGGGTTGCATCCTGCCTCCTTAGGAGACCATCACTTCTCTTACTATGTGTGCCGTTTCTAGGATCACACTCTTCTGCATGAGTCCTGGAGCTACTTCAGCCTCTAGTTTTTCTAGATTCCTTTTCAGGGATCTTGGGATCGTGCCTCGTGCTCCTATGATTATGGGTACGATTTCCACTGGCATATCCCATATCCTTCTTATTTCTATTTTCAGATCTTGATACTTATCCATTTTTTCCCTCTCTTTCTCTTCAACTCTGGTGTCCCATGGTATTGCGACATCAATGAGTGATACTTTCTTATTATTATTATTATTATTATTATTATTATTATTATTATTATTATTATTCAGGAGATGATCCCTATTCATGTGGAACAAGCCCACCTTACAGGCCTTTGAGTTTAGAATCACGCTTCCAAAGAATATTAAGGTGTTCATTAGGAAGAAGTAAAGAGGAAGTAAATGTAAACACAGAAAGAAGAGACCTCTCTGGGAGGCGGTTCCACAGTCCAACGGTGGGAGGAATAAAGGACCTCAGGAACTGAGAAGTTGGACAGCTAGCTGGGCACATTTCCTACATATTGGTGCTTCTGCTGTTCAGCTAATCTGGTTGCTCTCGGCAGATGAAAGGGATCAGGGATCTGTTGTGGATGTGAAAGATCTCTGTCGACGAACTTTGTCCGATGTGACGTCAGAAGCGGAGAAAGCGAGAAAAGTCAGAACTTTGACGCGGTTTCTCCGCTTCTGACGTCACATCGAACAAAGTTCGTCGAGCAAAGCTCGGCCGTGTGGACGGGGCCTTTATGAAACATGACAAACAAGAGACCAAAGACATAACTGCCACCATTAGGAAAAGGAAACTTATACCACAACGAACCACTCTATCTAAAAGGGATAAATCTCTGGCAGAAGAAGACAGCCACACCTGAGAACAGTATTCCAGTAAAGGATTGCATTGGTTTTGCCGCTTATAACGTTTATAACTGATGTGAGGGCCTTACGAACGATACCTAACTTTCGTGTGACAGTTGCTGAAACTTTCGTGAGATGTTTCGCAAAAGTTTAGATGCGAGTCAAATGTTACACCTAGAATAGTTGAAGCTTCAGACTCTTTATAATATTTCTCAAGTTTGCAGACGAGAAGACTTATAATCAAAATAGAGAAGGCTCTTGACACCAGCAGCTAAATGCCGTTGAAGCAGCAACCCAGTTCGTATGGAACAGGCCTGCTTGGAGACCATTCAAGCTTCCGAAAGCAGAGATCAGTTATTATTAGTAAACGGTGATAAATTAGCCAATAAATATATAAAAATGTAGGTAATCTCTGGAGACTTGTGTTTGGGTGGTAATGTATTGCATCTTCCCGCCAACATTCACGTCAGAACTGCTTGACCCCTTGCGTGTGCTAATAATATAGTGGAAGTGTTTATTTATTATTTATAAGAACCAAAGGCCCGGTTGTCTACCCCGGACAGTGGCTATTGTCTGAGCGAGTCAATTTTCGGGTGTGGGGAGAGAGAGAGAGAGAGAGAGAGAGAGAGAGAGAGAGAGAGAGGGGCCCTTGGTAATTTTAGCCACCTCTCTCTCTCTCCTCTCTCTCTCTCTCTCTCTCTCTCCTTGCTGTAATATATTTGTATTTAGCCATTTAGCTATATATGTTCGAAATTGCATGCATCTTAAGATATCTCTTGAGAGAGAGAGAGAGAGAGACTGCTACGTCTTATGCGCATTCCTTTCGGAGGCCTCGTGTTGTGTGTGTGTGTGTGTGTGTGTCTTTGTGTGATTTTGACATTTAACAGGACGCAGCTGGGAGCACTGAGTGTGGACTTCTTGGAGAGAGAGAGAGAGAGAGAGAGAGAGAGAGAGAGAGAGAGAGAGAGAGAGAGTTGGCTAGTGTCCGGTGTTATGATTCATGAAAACTTAAGATAGCTTTGTTAACAGGTCCTTCCTTTCTCTCTCTCTCTCTCTCTCTCTCTCTCTCTCTCTCTCTCTCTCTCTCTCTCTCTGCTTGATACTGGATTGTCTCACTGTCCCTCTGGTGGTCAGGCGGAGAGGTAAACAAGCATAAGATTGAGAGGTCACAGTGCCTCCGAATTATTATTATTATTATTATTATTATTATTATTATATTATTATTCCATCATGATTAAAATGTTATGAGGGCCTCTATGAGGTAGTCCTCACTCCAGTAAGTTCAGGGTAGGATCAGATGCAAACACAAATCTGTCAATCGTACTGTACTCTTTTAGAGAGAGAGAGAGAGAGAGAGAGAGAGAAGACACACACACACACACACACACAGCTGTTCAATCTCACGGAGTCTCCTCAATGTTTGTGGGAGGTCTGACTTCCTGGCAGTGTGGGACAGCTGTTCAGGTCAAGACTATGTACAGGAAGGCTTCGAAGCTGCTCAGTGCCCCTTTCGTTTTAGTTCGACAGCCTTGCTGGCGTTTGTTTGAGATCGTGACCCTGTTGTTAATATCTGTACACACACACACACACACACACACACACACACACACACACACACACACATATATATATATATATATATATATATATATATATATATCCCCTCTTTCTTCTTCCTAATGAAGAAGCCTGCATTTCACGTCAGTGGCCCCTGTGGTGGACCTGTTCCGCATGAATATGGTTTATCTTCTAAATATGATATAATAATAATAATAATAATAATAATAATAATAATAATAATAATAATAATAATAATAATAATATAGGTAGGTCAAACTTTTATGTGGGTACAAAAAGCAAATGTATGCACGTATGCATACATGTATGTACAAAACTAACATAACTTTAGCTGCTCCGTACATCTTAGCTCATAATACGAATATCTTACACCAGTGGGTGTTTACCTCCCTGCTCTTTGCAAGTGGTTTTGGGGTGATGTTAGCCCCGTGCTCTTCTTCACTTCGGTTATAAACCCAGTCCAGCTAACTAGGTATCAGGTGCTTCAATCATTCCTCAGACTAATAGAGACTCGATATATTTGTAAAATAGGAGTCTTTGGAAGTGTGGTAGTAGGTTGAAAAGACAGTAATCATTGCCATCAATACTCATTTCCGTGCGTATGAGAAGCTCATTTGCATAATAATAATAATAATAATAATATGCTTTATTTCGGCTCGGGGCCATATACATTGAATATACAAAATACAGACAGTAGCAAACACAATCTAAATACATGTGACATGATAAAATAGAAAAAGAAAATGAATAATCGGCACTTATCCACAGGTAGCTGAGGTAGGCATAAAGCTAGTAATCATCATACTGGAATAACAGTAATAATATTGGGGGTTTAGAAAAAAAAAAATATGCATTGAGAGTAAAACAGATGGTGCATATATTATATAACTCAAATTTTAACTAGAGACCTTAGGTGGTTACAGTAGTCAGGGTCGAGAGGGCTTAATACATAAATTAAATGTAAATAAAACTTTAACTTGATAGTAATCACAGTAATAATGAAAAATTAAAATATCAGCAATAAATGTAATAATGACAAAAAAACTGCAGATGAACATCTTGCCAATACAGAAAATTAAAGTCCTTTCTGGGGACAAATGGCCTCATTTTTCCCATCTTTACCCACAATTTTTTTGTTTGATTTTGTCTTCTTGCTTGCACTCCTTAGGATGCTTGTATGAGCGAGGTTGCTGCTGTTTCTCACTCGGGTTACCAGACTGGACATTGTTCGCCTAACAATGATTTTTAAATTGTCCAGGTGGTTTTCTATGAACATCTGTGTGGCGGAGTGGTAGCGGGGAGTGTTTGTGAGGCGCCTCAGAATGTCATTGTGCACAACAGTGATGCGTCGCATGGTCTCTCGTATAGTAAGTTTCGTCCAGAGGAACACCCATAGATACTGTAGCAGTACGAGCGAAGAGCGCAGTTTCACGTCTCGGTGACAGAAGGCAAACCTCCTTGCAATCATGTTGCCCGCTGCACATAGTTTGCGACGCCTCTGTTTCAATGTCTGCCGTATCTTTTAGGTCGTCGGTGATAATGTGACCCAAGTACGGAAATTAAAAACGTGCACAAATTCCAGCCGATGGTTTCCGAGGAAAATTTGAGGTTCTGCAATATGCTTAAGCGATCTCGGGAGCAGCGACATGCACTGGGTCTTGGTTTCGTTGTAGATTATATCAAATTCCTCTGCATATTGGCGGCAAGTGTCGATGAGTCGTTGGAGACCTTGCACTGATGGGGAAATCAGAACCATATCGTCGGCGTAACAGAGGTTGTTTATAGTTGTTTCATTGACAGTGCATCCGATTGGGAGCGAGTTCAGTTTGACGTTCAAGGCATCTGTGTACGTATTAAAATCAGGTATGGAGAGAGAATGCCCCCTTGCCGAAGCCCGTTAGGAGCCGAAGGTGTAAGATAATACGTTTCCCATTTGACACAGAATGCTGTGTGGAGAACCAGCAATGTAAAATGCCAATTAGATATAGGGGTGTGCCCCTTTTATGCAGCTTCAGGAAGAGCTTCAGGTAGTTTACTCTGTCAAATGCTTTTCTCACAAAACAAAGGAAAACAGGACGGAGGATGAGGCTGATGATAGGTAGTAGTTCAGCAATTCTTTTAGTATGTAGATGCAGGTGTCGTTGAGTGGTTTGCTTTAAACCGAACTGGGTTGTCAGTGGTGTGTAGAAAGGGGAGAAGTCTCACTAGAAGAACAGACTCAAGTATCTTCGATGCGATCGTTGTGATTGCAATCGGCCGGCGTAGTTGCCAGGGTCAGCTGCATCCTTTAGCTTGTTTTTGATTAATGGTATCAAGTTAACTAAGAGTAGGGAGTCTGGAAGAAACCGATGAATTATGCACGCATTGAATAGGGCAGCTAGCAAAATGTAATTATCGGATGGCAGAGTTTGAAGGCCTCTGCAGGGGAAGACCATCACAGCCGGGCGATTTATTATTAGGTAGGCTGTTTATGGCATCGTGATGTTACCTGGCGTAAAACGGTCTGCAAAATGAAATTGAATGTTGTCAGTAAGGAGGTTATCTACATCCCATTCGGGAGTCTTGATCATTTATGCAATTCAGGATATTGTTGAAGTGATCGCCCCACATATTTGCAATAGCTTCGTCTCCGACTGCTTCCCCTACTCTCTGTGATAGCTTTTTAGTTTTGGGATTTAAAGACTGGATATCTTTCCAAAGACGAGGATAATCACCAGATTCTAAGTTTCTAGACATTGCATCGGCTCTTAGTTTTTTGTTTTTCTTTCATATAACCTGCAGTGCTTAAGAGCAAGTTTGAACTGCGCTCTCGCCTGTCTCATTAGCAATGCAGTGTGCCCTTCCCTGGGGCTACCATTTTGCCTCCACAGTAAAAAACATTTCTCGTGAGTATGTATACAGATCTTTAACCAAGTCATTCCATCCAGGAATATTACGAGAATTACCTTGACGAAATCTGTAGGCAGTCCTGCCCGAAGCAAGCAAAGCGGAGATTATGTTCGAATAGAATTCATTCAGATCCCTCTTGTGGTGGTCATTTCTACAATTTGTGTTAGTACAAAGTAAGGCGTCTGCCGGTTGAACTATTGACCGCAAACCTGGTTTCCGTGGTCGCTCTAAAGTATCTTGGTTTTCTCTTGGTTTTTAAAATCCCAGTTTACGCTGGTGGGCGATCAGTTAGGGGGTTCACGGTAGGGAGGGATGGGGTACTGAATGACACCTGTAATGGGATGTGATCGTAGCCCGTTGCAAGGTCATAGCGAATATTGCAGGTCATAATAGAATCATGAAGTTGTGGGGATGTGATGCAGGGTGGTCCAGCCAGGAAGTTGTAATAGCGTCCGCTCTATTATGTACATATGAATAAGAGGAGGGAGGAGGAGCATAACATCGCTAATTTGGAGAGCAATGATTTTGACAGAAGCGAGTAAGTTCATTATAAAATTGTTTTGTGGGGTGTGAATTAAGGTCCCCTATTATACAAATATGATCAGCTGGAGAATCATGAATAATACTGTGTAACTCCCCTAGGATCATGCAGTAATGATCAAAATTATTGTTATTTTCCCATGGCATATAAACATTGATAATTAGGATTTTAGAGTTCCCTATTGTCACTTGAATCCCCAGCAATCTGTCACTCCTGTAGGTCATCACCTTTATCGTATTGTCTAATGATTTGTGCCACAGGAAAGAAAGGCCTCCTTTTCGGCGACCGGCTAGGATTTGGTCTGTAACTTGCAATCGAGGAATCGAGAAGGTTCTGAAGTCTTCATGAATTGAATCGCATATGGCAAGGTCATGTGGCCAGAGGAGCGTTTCTTGCAATGCAATGATGCCTTTGAAATTTTTACAGAACATGTTTAGGAGAGGAATGTTCCGCTTGAGGCCAAAGATATTCCAAGAGATTATGTTTAATGTATCCATGGCTACTCACGAAGATGGGAGATGAATGCGCTGATCATTTGGGTGGATGGGGGGTTAGCCAGGGGGAGTGGGTCAGTCACTCGCCGTGGCGGGTTGGCTGGCACTTGCGGTGGAAATGACCCTGGTTGGAGTGTCAGTAAGTTTCCCCTGGGGGTGGTTGATCCCGGATTAGTCTGTATCTTGAAAACTAATATATTAGGACCGAAATTCTCGCCTTAAGAACGTCGAGGTGTTGAAATAGGCAGGTAATCCTGTAAGCCACTTTTATGTTTAATCCTGCATGGGAGTTCGTGGGAGATGAGTGGGTCAGAGCCAGTGAGAAACTTGACTCTCTCCACTATGGCATCTAGCGTCACCGATGAGCGCAGATTGTGAATTACTGTGTACATCTCTTCTCATGTGTGGGCGGGCGAGGTGAAATCGACAAGAATGTTGGGCTCCGGTCCGGCGGCCAAACGGGAGGTTCTTCTCTTCTTTCTGCTTGTTTGAATCTGCCAGCCGCCAGACCCCTGATGATCAGTTTCATCTGCATCTACGATGGGGGGTTGGGGGGGAGAGATAGGGTGGGGAGGATTACGAGGGCGTAGTAATCATCACCGGAGATATATCTTCCACCGGAGGTACTGGGGAGGGAGAGCGTTGGGGGATCAAAACAGTCCCCCTCGGAACGGGGCACTTCCGTGTTGCTGGGAGGCGAGGAAACACTGGGATGCTTGCATTCGTAGTAGTCTGGTGGCTATCAGTGCGATTGTCTATCGATCCCTGCACTCCTTTGATCGCATCCCAGATCCGTGTGAGATTATTTGTTTTTCCACAGTTTTAAGACTGTCTAGGGATTCCCTGTAGTCCTTTGATCACGTCCCTAGATTCTTGATAATTTATCATTTGTCTCCTCAATTTTTTCTGAGTTTTTTCCAATTATATCTGAGAGAGATTTTGTTTGCTGTTTTGAAGGCATTTTCTGCCGTGTGGTACACCGCATGTAGGCTTAGGTCAGCAGGGCCCTTTGGTGGCAGGTTGTAATGTCATCGGCGTAGATTTCCACCGAGCAGGTCCTTAGCCACTTAGTGATATACGATATTTTTTTTGTGAGAGGACAAGTTCTTCGCGGATCGCTCCTTGAGAATGCTCTCTGGTATCAAGATCTTTGCATTCGTATATGCAACGTTGATTTCCTCATCGGAGAAGGCATCACTGACAGATTGTATAGCGGACTCGACGTCGGAACGGTTCGATTGGTATTGTAGATAAAAAAGACAATTGTTCGCGAGTACGGAACTTGTGTGTGGGGCACAGGCACCGGTAGGTGGCCAGGGTCACTTGCGCAACGGATGGAGGTTGGTCGGGTGGGACATTTTGCGGTAAGGGGTGAGGGTCAAGCACTAACACATACACTGCATTCTTTTACCCATTTCACAGGACCAATAGGCCTCGAGTAGCTGTGATTTGAAAGATTTCTAAGGCACTGATTGGAGCAGAGAGAATATTAGAATATCTGCCGTTGCACAACACTCTCCGGCTTACACGCCGGGTATTACGTGGAGACACTATTAACACATTGCTTACTATAAGAGGTATAATCACCAAGGGCGAAAAACCCTTCTTTTCTGTGAATAAGCGCGAGAGAGACCTCCAACACGTACGATAAGGGACCCCCGCTTTCGGAAAGGTTTAACGAGTGCCTGTTTTCAAGAGAAAGGATACGCACAGAGTAAATGGACGGAAAATCACAGAATCCAGTCTGTCTGAAAGAACACGATGCAGTACAGTAACCGAGCTGTCAAAAGGCAAATAGGGCTTACGATGGGAGTCACTCACCTCAGGACTTTTGGTCTCGACGTGTTTCCATGAGAGGAGACAGGACCTGGACGTCGGAGTTCATTATGGTATGGGAAGGAGAGACCCTTTCCTTTCCAAATCAAGGAATGCTACATTGATTCCTAGAGGATAGTGTATGTAAAAGGAGTATGGGTGGCGGAAACTGAAGAGGCTAGGAATAGCAGATGCACTCACTGTCACGATTGGGTTATCTGTCCTGGCTACCCGGTTTCAGATAAGGGAAAGGACATTCACGTCCACGTTTCCTTTTCACGTGTTTTTGCTGGAGGAGTTTCGGTCTAGTAGATGTTTGGGCTGGGGCTGAAATGAGTGAGAGGCGTTGGAACTATAGTCTTGCAGTTGACAATGCTCTCAGTTGTAAAGTAAGATGGTTTTGGACTCGTGACCACATCAACATTAAACCAAAAGCAGTGTAGTTGCTTTGTATGTTGGTCAAATTAAGTATGAGACTCTCACCTCGAAAATATACTTCGAAAGGTGAAGAAGAAAAATTCGATGGAGGCAAATGGGCTTTTGTGGAACTGGGTAGTCAAGAAGGTGTTTGTTCATTAATCGTTCCTTAGCCTCTCCTGAGGCTGCAAGTCATGCTTTTGGTGTTTGAGTCTCTCTCTCTCTCTCTCTCTCTCTCTCTCTCTCTCTCTCTCTCTCTCTCTCTCTCTCTCTCTCTCAAGTGGTGTTTGCCTCTTCTCTTACACCATAGTATGGTTCCTTGGCAACAGTGTAACTTCATACTGTGAAAAAAAAGTGCTCACACACACACGCGCGCGCGCAAGTACACATTGTGTATTGTGTTCTGTATAGCTACTACACCCTTCAGCACATGTTCTAGTCCTCGATTTTTATAAATAATCCCGTAATCGTATAACAAAAGTTGTCAGGTTCTGTACCTGTTGACCCTTCCTTGATTAAACAAATGACAAACTGTAGAGAGAGAGAGAGAGAGAGAGAGAGAGAGAGAGAGAGTAGGAGTGATAGAGAGAGATAAGTAAGAGAGACGAGAGAGAGAGAGAGAGAGAGAGAGAGAGAACGAGGGTAGATAGATGGCATCTTGGCCAGGAGCCACGGGGTTGGGTAGCCACTCATACTGTAAAAACACACACACACACACACACACACACACACACACACAGAGGAGGCCACCTGGCTCCCTAGGTATAGTCTTCACCCACAGCTGGTCCAAAGTGTTGACTCACTTAATGCTGCCAGGTGGTGACCACCAGTTTCATTCTCTCTCTCTCTCTCTCTCTCTCTCTCTCTCTCTCTCTCTCTCTCTCTCTCTCTCTCTCTCTCTCTCTCTCTCACAGATGGTCTTGAATGTTCCATGGCCTTGCAAATGCATGCAGTACATGTTTGGGATTAAAGTATTTGATTGTACTGTTTTAAGTTCACTTTGTTGTCACTTGTATTGCATTAAAGTGTCTCCCTGTGGATGTCGTGCATTACTACACAGGTGCTATTCTCATTTTTAAATTTTCTTAACAAGTGAGGTCACTTCTTTCTGTATTTCCCTGTACCTCCTCATCCTTCATCCTAATGAACACCATATTCTTTGGAAGTCTGAATTTCAAGTCAGTTGCACTTGTTGCCTTGTTCTGTATGAATGAGGTTTAATAATAATGATAATAATAATAATATGGTAACATCCTTTTTGTCTGTAATATCAGGTATTATAATAATAATTATAATGTGTAGATGAAGTCTCCTAATACAATCCCATTAAAATACATCAGAATCTCATGTATCCTTGTTTGTGTGCCGAGAAAGCAGTTTATGTCAATTGTTTATGGGTATCATGTTCCAGCTGTCTAGAGAGAGAGAGAGAGAGAGAGAGAGAGAGAGAGGAGACGAGAGAGAGAGAGAGAGAGAGAGAGAGAGAGAGAAATATGATACACTGGCATTCTTAAAAAACTCTCAGTTGCTCTAATGAACTAAATTTCTCAGAAGTGTTTGTAAGAGAAGAGGTGACTATGAGCAAGTGTAAAGTTATGGGGTATAGAGAATTTTCTAGATGGAAGAATTATTGGAGGTGCTTGATTCACACAGATATTTAGGAGTGCTGTTGAGATGATTCAGGGCGAAAAACAGGAATTAGTGAGTGGCTAAAGGAAGGAAGATGACCAGATTTGAAGTCGTATTTGGAAGGTTCAGTTAATGTTCTGCTGAACGTCTTGTATGGGCATTAAATAAAGGTTTATGTGAGACGAGAATGAATGAAAGGTAAGAAATATGGGATGAATATATATGATAGAACAGCTAGTGTAGCTACAAGGCTGGGATTTTGTTCTTGTGGAGAGAATGAAGAATGATATACTACTGGTGACATTGTGGTTTGGAAGTGTTGGGGGAGTGTGGAAGAGGTATTTGAACAAGAGGACCTTAAAATCCAGGATGTGAGAGTATCTGCCAAAATCGGTCCATGTCGGATGGGATGGGAGGGATTGGTGCACTGTTATTGAGTCTTTTAAGTATGTGTCTGGCTAATGCTATGGAAGTTTTCTGCTTATAGGTCATCCATGATTCATCTAGGTTGGCATTGACTGTCTTTTTGATTTTCTCTGGAAGATGAAATTATCTATAAAGTGGCAGAGTGGCTCAGTACTCGGCTCCCATATGCTAGGTTTAAGGATTACTTGTGGTCAACCACCCCCGCCATTCTAATGTAGGTATATAAAGTTATGAGCTCCCTCTCCTTACTTCATGGCTGTTTATGGGCTTATTTGCTGAAGATGTCTGGCATTTTCCTGGTAGTCCCCCATCTGAGCACAGTTCAGTCATAATGTTCTTGTCTATTTTAATTATAGTTATATCAGTGCAAGCTTATACTGTTATTATCAATTCTTTCCAGGTGTCTCACAGGAAGGGCCTCCCCCACGTGATATACTGCAGAGTTTGGCGTTGGCCAGATCTGCAGAGCCACCATGAGCTCAAGCCCTTTGAACACTGCCAGTACCCCTTTTCTGCCAAACAGAAGGAAGTCTGCGTCAACCCATATCATTACAAGAGAGTTGAAAGTCCTGGTATGTGCAACATATGTTTTGCTTTGGAAATTGGCTAAGAAACACGATAAGTATTTGATGGTTTTATTGTAAACACGAGCTTTGAATGAGGCTTATTTGATTATACGCTCCAATGGTTTATTCCCATTGTAATGGATGTTACTTTTCCATTTCAGTTCTTCCGCCCGTCCTAGTCCCGAGGCACTCGGAATTTGCTCCAGGCCATTCTCTTCTGTCCTTCCAGCAGGTCCCTGAACCCATGCCCAGTAGTGTCTCTTACTCACAGAACGAACCCATGCCCAACAATGTCTCATACTCACAAAATGGGTTCGTACATTCCCAAATGGGTGGGGCCTCACATTCCCAGATGAGTGGAGGAAATATCGCCGGGATCAATCAGCCTCCATCCCCTGTTGGAAGCGTTGTCAGTCCAGCAAGCCAGAGCCCACACAATTCTTATGGCAGTATTCCTGGTGAGTGAGGGGAGCTTGTGCTGGAGTTAGCTTGTACATTTATTTGAAATATTGTACCTAAGTTTACAAACTATGTCTATCTCTGGAGTTCTCACCATATTTTTTTTTTGTATGCCAGTTCTACACCTTTCTTTGATTAAAGACACTCTCTCTTTCTCTCTGCATTTATCTTTCTTGAAGAACATAATTCTAGCGAATAACATAGTTATGTATAATGAAGTCCTGTTGTTTCAGCATCCTATACTTTTACGGATGTTTCTCTTTCTCATGTGCCCCTTCATCGAAATCATGAATGATTCTAGTCCTTCACCATTGAAGACCGTCAATTCTTTTATATCCTTTCCATTAATAGTTCTTAATTGTTTTTCTGACAATGTGAAGCCACTGGTCCCGTTGCTGAATAACCACTAGTTCCATGCAATGTGAAAACACCATACAAACAAACAAACAAACAATACATCCTTAGTCTGTACCTTGGTCCAAACCATTAGTTTTAAAACTTCCCTTTTAAAGGTATCCCTTTAAAAGGTATGTCATTGTACCCTTAGGCTTAGCTAAAGGCCATGGACATCCTTAGCAATCTTCTATTAATAGTAATGAAATATTGATACTCTACTAATAGTAATGAAATGCTAGAATTTATAAGTAATAAATAAAATTTGTTGGTCAGTAACAATTAAAAACAATGAGATCTGTATTTACTTACAGCTGATCAATTGATACACAGACGAACCAGTGCCAATTACTTTATGCAAGTGTTCTTGATTAAACCCCCCTTGCAGGGAGACTCCATTTTAAAGCTTTGGAAGGCCATGGCACAGTTTTGAGGATTGAGAACAATTTCATACCATGGGTGACTCAGTTAGCACAAGTAATAGTCAACATTCCCGGAGTAAAGGATCAAATAAAATTTTCATTTTTAAAATTCCCCCAAATGTAAAAATACATGTACAGTTAAACCTATACATCAGATTTGTGATTGCAATAACTGTTTCACCACAGTATGAGCAACGAGTCATTTCACTTGCACGAGGAGAACTTGTTTTCATTTTCATCGTGTGAGTAAAACCTGCAACATTTTGTCTTCGTAGGTGGAGGGAGCTTAACCGGCCTGAATCAGCCTCCTTCCCCAGGCATCAGTCCTGCCAGCCAAGCACCACAAAGCCCTTATGGCAGTATCCCAGGTCTGTTCTGAATGAAGGTTCCTCAGTTGTGCTATGATGACTTCTTGGATTTAAGAGATTTCAGAATTGGTGTGCTTTTAAAGACTTGGGCAGATCTTGCCACCTTTAAAATTGAGTTTATTATAGAATTCTTTCTTCTGACTTAAGTCTGTGTAGTGAGAATGGATGTGCTTACACTAAAGAAAATCTTGTAAAATATTCAGGACTGTCCAAAAGGCAGCAGATAATAATGAATTACTGTAAATCTAGTATGTTTTGATAGGACTAAGGTATCCCAATTTCCAAGTTTGTATAAGGATTTGAGTAAAAAAAGTAACATTTTAACCTATGGATAATTCAAGTTAGTGTAAAAATATTGAGTAAGCTCTTTTTTTTTCAGAAAATTGCAAATTTATTGTTGAAATAATTATCAGTTGCAATAGCAACAGTCAAAGTTGATTAATAAAATGTTAGGTTTATAAATTTAGATTTCAATTAGGTATATAAATAAAGGGTTTGAGAATTGGTTTTCAGTGGTTTTCAATTTCTGTGGAATATCCTGGAATGAAAATGTGTATATTTATGCAGATTGTTGACTCGGCTGTTTCTCATGACACTGAATATATTATTCACCCCCCAAAGCAGATACTCCGCCTCCAGCGTATAGTCCAAGTGAAGACATTAAACAGACACAGCCTGCTGAGCCTATGGATACCGTAGGAACCAATGTCACCCCAATCACATACCAGGTTTGTACTTTCTGTTTTTCTTTCGTTGTTCGTGTAAGTCTCTCATCGAATGCTGAAAAACCTAAAAGTTAGTGTCATTGTAGCTGTTTTACGGGGTTTTTCTTCGCTATTTAAATAGTAGTTAATAGTCTTGTAAGTCAGATACTGTATTGCCTTTTCCAAATGAATGTGTTTTTATAAAGAGAAATTTTCAGTATTGTGAATATAAAACTTTTAGGATGACGTGATTCCCTTATTGAATTTAGACATTATAATTGTGTGTAGTCAAAAGGTCAAGTAGTCCTTCTTGGGATTTATACGTGCAGCGTGACTGATACAGACTTGCTAGTAGTGACAAAATAACTGAAAATGAGTGCAAGGATTTTTGCTTTGGCTATAACTAGAACGTGGAGTAGTTTGCGTAGTGCAGCTGTGGAATCTTGTGATCTCCTGATTTCAAGCGCCCCAGTTTAATTTTCTGTTCCATTCTATTTATTTGTTAATCACCTTTTCCTAAAACTTGTCTCAGCCCTCTTGTGATCATAGTCTGTTGACTCAATTGGTAAGGGGTTTCAACTAAAGAAGATTTAGAAATAAAATTGACTTTTAGCACATGAAAACAGAGCAAATAATATGTTAGATTTCTTATTCACTTGGCATTATTTTCCAGGAACCCAAATATTGGTCCAGTATAGCATATTATGAGCTCAACAACAGAGTGGGGGAGGTCTTTCATGCTCAAACACACTCTGTCATCGTTGATGGCTTCACAGATCCAAGCAACAACTCGGAAAGGTTTTGCTTAGGTTTGCTGTCCAATGTCAACAGAAATTCCACAATTGAAAACACCAGAAGACATATTGGAAAGGGTGAGCGAAATCTACGTATTTCCTTAATAGTGCTTTTGTGTTATAATGCTGAAGTGTAATTGTTGCCAGTTATGTACTGCAATCATTTTCATTTATTCCAGAGTTTTTTTCTGTTTTGTTTCCCCCAAATAGTGATATGATTGTTTGAAGCAAGTGGGTGGGGATTCAAGTTCTTCTGCCTCCCTCTTCAGATTTTTTGTTACATACTGTGTCATGTCAGCATCATTTTTTATAAGTACTGTACAGTTGATTTTGCCTGGTCCATGAGAATGTACTTGATAAATGTCCAACATAAGGACTGAATTTTGATGTAATGCTATATCAGGAGGGCTGTTTTGTAGTCCATCCCAAAGAGGATTGAGAACTTAGTCTGGTTTGTAGATTTGCACTACATATTTCCTATTGCTGAGCCTTTTGATAGAGTAGGAATAGTTACATTTATTACACCTAATAACTATGTTACTTCCCCTTATGATAAACTTGCACAACTATTTTCATGAGTTTTGGCAGTTGCTTTATTGTACGTATTGTATCATTTTTTGTTTTAGGTCAAGATTTGACTTCAGGACTTTTCTGTTGTGCAGTTTCTGCCTTGATTCTCATCTGGTGCTTTACTTCATGGCTAAGCACTGGTTTAGTTTTATACAATCAAGTCCGTGAACGCTTTCTGTTTTTCCATAGGGGTACACTTGTACTACGTTGGTGGAGAAGTGTATGCGGAGTGCCTGTCAGACTCAGCCATCTTTGTCCAGTCGCGCAATTGCAATCACCACCATGGCTTCCATCCATCCACAGTTTGCAAAATTCCTCCTGGTTGTTCACTGAAGATATTCAACAATCAGGAATTTGCTCAACTCTTGTCCCAGAGTGTTAACCATGGATATGAAGCTGTCTTTGATCTTACAAAGATGTGTACAATCAGGTAAGGAAAAGGCCTGTTTTATTCTGCTTAAGCAAGGTGTTGAGTTCACATTTCTGTACACTTAACTATGCTCTTTGTCTGTTTGTTGTTTCTTATATACTTTTAAAGTTTGCTGACTGCGGGATGGATTTTACAGTGCCTATTGAAGACTATGAAGAACAGTAACATTCTTTGAAATTAAGGATAAATCAAAACCCTTTTCTTGTGAGTGATTCTTGATACATTGCTAAAGACACATTGCAAATCTTCAAGCTTCAAGATGAATACTGTCCTCGTCATCAGATGGAATGAAACCGACAATGAGGACTGTATTCATCTAAAGCTCAAGGATTTTCTGTGCATTTTTAGCAACATATGACTATTACATACCCTCAAGAAAAGGTTCTTATTTTTACCTTCACTATTGAAAATACAGTGGTCCCCCCATATTCGCGTTCTCCGGATTCGCGGATTTCTCTCGGGAACATTTCCCTGCGTTATTCGCGGAAAATTCGTATAATCGCAGTATTTTTCTATGAGAAATATCCACAAATTCCTGGGTTTTTTTTTATCAATTTCATCATAAAATACACTTTTTGTGATAAAACTATTAAAAAACCAAGTAAAACCATTTTCAGTGGGTTTTTCTCGAGTTTTAACTAACAAAATAGGCTGTTTTTAGCATTTTTATAGGGGTCCAACTATTCGCGGGTTCTAACTACTATTCACGGGGTTCTGTTATGCATCCCCCGCGAATACGGTGGGACCACTATACTGTCAATTGTGCATACTATAATTTGGTAAGAAAGCAAATTATTTCTATCTTCAGTAACTCTTGAGATAGTGCTAAAATAGCATGATTATCAAACTTATTTAACTTGATATTTTTGTTTCTCAGAATGTCGTTCGTCAAGGGCTGGGGTGCCGAGTATCATCGTCAGGATGTCACAAGCACTCCCTGTTGGATAGAGATTCATCTTCATGGACCGTTACAGTGGCTGGACAAGGTGCTCACGCAGATGGGTGCCCCAGCTGATCGTATTTCCTCCGTCTCCTGAATCCGTCACGCTCTGACCTATTTCCACAGTAAATGATGCATTGTCGGCACATGCCCTTCACGGCTATTTTGTCATTTTCACTGGCTGGTGATTCTGCAGTTTTTTGGTTTTGAGAAAAACATGTTACATCTTCAGTAGAAGAGAACTGCTTCTTTTAGTTCAGTATATGCAGCGATTCTGTTTTGGGAAGGTCAACTCCTGGCCACTGGGTCAAATAGCTCTCTGCAGTACACACCATGCATTCAGTTTTCAGTCCCCAATCTCCCCAGCTAAAGAATGGCACTTGAAGGTGATACAGTACAGAGAAGTACAGATGATATCGAGGTTTGGTTTTTGTTTTTGGAAATTTACTCTTTGATTATGAAGTACTATTAGGAAAAACCTCAGTCGTGTACACAGTTAAAATGAAGACATATCACAAACTGTATTGGTGTTGGTGAACGAAAATGTGACTGTTAACATTCTCCCCAACTTTATGGATGACTGCTTAGCTGCTACCCATTATCTGTCAGCAAAAGTAATGGAACATCCTAGGAACACAATTGTTTAATGCATCCTGTAAACAGAAGCAGCGCTGTCTTAGTTTCATGATATACTCATGTTTTGGAAGAAGAAATTCCCTTGAATTTAGAAATATGTATATGATAGTAAGCCACAGCTTCAGGTGAGAAGAGATTGGAAATGGTTGCAGATCAAAGTATAGTGGGAACATGTCTTTTATTGTTTATTCTTATTGCACAGAAGTGCAAGGCTGCTTTCTTAGACTATTTGATGATTGTACATAAATCGTTGCTTCTTGAATTATGAATAAAAATTTATAGCTGGCATGGAAGGCTGTGGTAATGAAAATACACAAATGACTTTCAGTTCCTAATGAGAATTGCAAAACGTGTTTTCTCTCTCACAGAAATGTTTCACAATTTTCCACATTCTCAAGTATGTCTCAGTTGTATACAACCTAGAAATAAGAAAAAATGACCAAGGGAAATCAGTTTAATGGTGACTACGTCATATTTTAAGTCATAATTGTGCCATAACACCAGTCAGCTTTGCTGCTGCTAACGAAGTACCTGTGCCTCCCAACCATGGGGTCAGTTGGGTTCAGTTCTCATTAGAATACTTCTGGAGTTCTTTTCAGGATTGTACTGTTTCTTGAATGTATAGAGCTGGAACACACTTGAATGCCTAAGATTAAACAGTTGACAAAGTCTTTGTTTTGATTTCTCATGTAAGGGGAATGTTCTACTCTGACTTATCTTGAAAAAAAGGAAAAGTCTTGTCAATCATGGACTGAATTCAATATGCTTGTATGTATGGTTCACTAGTGTTTCGTTTGTCAAGGCAGACAATTATGCATGGGAATTTTAAAATGTAAACTTCCTTCCAATTATTATCACCGCTAATATAAATTTTTGTTGAATTTTGTACTTTGGTCTAGTTAAATTCTCATGAGAATACTACTGTAATGAGATTTGATTTTGTTTATGTTTTTGCTAAATGAAATATTTATTTTTGAAGTTTCAGAACAACTACCAGGTACAGAATTTTAAACATGTCATAAGTGGTTTTCAATGACAATTCTAGCCTGAATTGCGGAGGGTTTATAGACAGTTTCTTTCTTTTGTACAAAGTGGACAGAAAGCCATCATAATTTTATGCAGATTACAGGCTATTTAGTTTCTCGTATTGCAAATGAACAGGCGTTTGTCGTAAGTAAAATGTTGAAACAAAAATATAAAACATGAATATCATTTTATGTGATGTGTAAATAGCAGTTGTTCTGTTGGTATCTCTGCTGGCCTGAGCAGCCAGAGGTTTGTAGGTGAACTAATGGCTTTCTTGAGTACTCCTGATAACTAAATTGAATGTCTACCAGAATCTCGAGTATGCTTTGGTCAGAGGCAGACAGGTTTATTGTATCCTGTAATTATTTTCTATCGTTCCCCTTTCTTTTTCTTGTCATCTTTGAGCCTTTCAGAAGGAAACACTAGGCTGCCACATCCATTGGAATATGTATGATCGTGTAAACAAACAGCCATTAAGCCTGTAACCCTTTAATGATATACATATATCTAAGAGACTGTTCTTGTGCGCGTGCAGTACAGAAAACTTATTCAGTAACTAGACTATGTGGTAGTTTATTTCTGTCAGGGGAACCAGGAACAGAATACAGTACATTACACATTTAAGTAAATGCACTTTGTGTCATGGTTTTACATATATATATATATATATGTATGTATATGTATGGGGAGGATATGAGCAATTCGAAAACTTTGAGCGATGACGTGATGCGTTTTCAAAATGTGTACCAGTTAGAGCTTTAGAGTAAGTGTAGATGCTTGAACGATTGTAGTCACGATGAAACTGCAGATTCTCCGGTTTGTGAAGAGTGGCGACAAATTTGCCAGGATATCCGACTCTCTCGCAGTATCTGTCTCAGTTCCTTCATAGCTCTTCTGTTATGTAAGACGTGCCATTATTATTATTATTATTATTATTATTATTATTATTATTATTATTATTATTATTATTATTATTATTATTATCATTTAAATTTTTTTTTTGTTTGCAGAGCTCTTTACTCCATTTTCTACATCACATTGTGATAACAGCTTTAGAGGAAGACTTTTGGAAAAAGTCCTCATATTTTAACAAGTTTTCTTTTCCATATTGTGTATACAATAAGCTATTGATAACGTTAAGAAAGTCAACTGTGATACTCCTCTTAAGTGTCACAGTTCAGTGGAACAACACTTCATTATGCACCAGCAGTTTTTTGTCACAATTTATGCTGCTTTATTATTGACAATAAAAAAAACAGATCTCATAAGCTTAGAGGTGAGGCATTTTTATGTGCAGATCATTATTTTGGTTAGGTACGAATACGTGTATGTATTTATCTGTATACATATATGCACGCATTTGTACGTGTATTCGTGTGTCGCTGTGTTTAATTTCAAGAACAGACAGGCTCAGAAATGCGTGTTAGTACGGTAGACAGTCGTATAAGTGTTGAGAGCGTAAGGGGCGAGTGTTAGACGGTGGTGTTTGGAATGTCTTGAAGTACCTAATTCGTGATGTTTGTGAATAAAATTGTTGTTCCATATGTGAATTGAAAAATATGTAGATACTATTCATAAGCAGTGCAGTGTATTGCTGATCAAAACGTTTTTTGTTACGATTGCATTAATTGGTAGGAGTGGCTACTACTGTATCTTGAGATTGAAGAGAACAGATGGAGTGTCTCGCTGTTATAGCTTATTCACAAATTTATTAGTTTAATCAATGTGTAGCCAGCAGTCAGTCAGCAGATGTAGAATTGTTCAAAGTTGATCAATGCCAGATTGTGTGAGAATTTGTATGTGCCATATTGTTTATTGCACCTCCCCCTCTGATATTTGTACTGTACCTATTTCTCTTCCATCATCATATGAGTAAAGAGTTGGATGCAGGTCCTGCGTTCAGTATGTTTATTCATCTTTTAAGTTATTAATCTTTGTGAAAGATAAGTTTCAATACAACAATTTTTTATAGAGTTGGTGTCATTTACCCATCCACTTTCGTTGTGAAATTTGCAGATTGGAACATGGAAAAAGGACAGACAAAGTTGGCGCTTATTGTTATATTGTTAGAAGTCTGTTGACTAATTAATAAAATCATTTCGGATTAGCTACCTGGAGCAGTAAAGCTCTGAGCTCCAGTTTCAAAGTAGTGAGGTGCCATGTTAGGTGGTAGATCAGCTCTCCTGCATGGGGCGATCTCTCTCCCTGACTTGCCTGCTACCTCCTTACGTATTACCCCAGTTGGTGAGGAGGAAATCATCAGGCTACATTACCCTGAGTGGCAGGCAGACGTAATTATCTTCCTTGGAGTGTGTTACAGATTCCAAGAAAGAGCTTAAGACCAAAGAGAAAAAAAAAAGTTTAAGTATATCTTAGTTTTACCAGACCACTGAGCTGATTAACAGCTCTCCTAGGGTTGGGCCGAAGGATTAGATATTTTTACGTGGCTAGGAACCAATTGGTCATCTAGCAACGGGACCTACAGCTTATTGTGGGATCCGAACCACACTAAATCGAGAAATGAATTTCTATCACCAGAAATAAATAAAACTGATTCTGCGTTGGCCGAGCTGGGACTCGAACTTCGGTCCACCGGATTGGCAGCCAAGCGCGAAAACCACTCATCCAGCAAAGAACTAAGACCAAAGAGAAGGGAGGACAAGAAAGAGAGAGAAAAAACAAGTGCAACTGAAGCGTATATTAATTGTCATTTCAAATATCAACGTCGTATGTCGTGATCTGTTTCATCTTTTATAAAAACTAATTGCCAACCCAGTTATATTTAACTTGCATTTTTCCATGACAAAAGATACCACCATAGTAACGATTAGCATTTACAAACGTGTCCTTGGAAAATGCAAAATCTAAAAAAACTCCTTCAGTTATTAATTATTCTTGCTGATTAAGGTAGTAGTCACGGTGAAATGTAACCTATAGAGAAAAGGAATAATTAAAAGAATGCGAAGGGGTGAGGGTGTTAGATAGTGTCTAAAGACTTGAGTATTGTTTTCTATGACAGAATTTCAAGTCAAGGCCCCTTTGGTGGGCTTGTTCTATATGAATAGAGTTCATCTTTTGAATAATGATAAAAAGTTCTTGATGTTTTCACTAAAATTTGTCCTTTGGCCACATTGATATTTATCACAAGAGCCAGGGAAGTGTGTTTTTAACCACAGCACTTCAAATTCACTGGTGAAAACGGGCGTTGGTGACAAGGGGACCTTTTTTGCGTACTAAACTTAGCGCTTGTTTCTTGAAAACAATACATACTTGCTTGACAACCTATAATATTCGCTCTTCCTGTATTTATATGTATTTATCCCGTATATACGACTTGTGGATGTTCATACAAAGCTATATACTACTACGGATTTCACCAATGAAAACTGTTCAAGGTTTTTTTTTAAACATGTTCATTGTTATAATTATGAAAATGCAGGAAACCAAAAACATGGACATTTTTTATGATGATTTCACTCAGTATCCCACAAAATGTTATATACGATTCAGCCCTTGGAGTTCAATAATGCTACTCAATAGTGACTGTGAGGATATTCGTCGGTAGCCTCTGTTGCCTTCTGTTGAATGAAAAAATATAAATACATATAAAAATAAATGAAAATAACTAATAAATATGTAGTAATACATAGGTATTTTTAGAATTAAAAAAACTACTGAATATGTGGAAAATCTTTATAACTAATTAACATCACTTTCAATGCGTGGGATGTCCTTTCCCCTACCATGGGAATTTTTAGAAAATATTATATTTATATATATATATATATATATATATATATATATATATATATATATATATATATATATATATAATATATATATATATATATATATATATATATATATATATATATATATATATATATATATATATATATATATATTGTATAAACATTTTTTTATCACTCGTAAAAAGTCACTTTCAGGTCGTGCTGCTGACACGATCTTTAGGAAACTCAAAACCAGGACCTATTGTGTCTAGAGTTCCACAGGGTAGTATTCTTGGTCCAATATTACTTTTGGTACATACAATCAACATGACTGTTGGCCTGGAAAACAAGTGTTCATTATGCCAATGATGTAACACACTTATGAAAAATGAAGCTGTTTCAGCCCCAGTCGGGATATGGCCGAATCAGTAAACGGTGTAGTTGGTGGGCTTCGTGAGACTGAACTCGAGTAGAATGAAAACACCATTGATTAGTAGCAGATTCGTGTGGATGGGACTCTGCTGAATGAGTCTGAAGCTTTAACTGTTCTAGGTGTAACTTTTGACTCTCGTCTACCTTTTGAGAAACTTCCAGTAAGGCAGTCCAGGTATGGTAGAATTTAATAATACTTTCTCTCCTCTTTGGTTTCTTATACTGTGAGAAAAATTAATAGAGATAAGCTAGGGAGATGGAGATCGTAAGTAGAAGACAAATAGAGATTATATATTTATTAAGTTTTCAATAAGTAAATTAAGGAAATTATTTACTTAAGCATTGGACATTCTTTTAAAGTATAATGATTTTGAATACAATGCAGCCTGTAAAAATATAGGAAGCCATGGACTTACGCCTATTGTGCTTTGTAGTTGTATTACTTATGAATGTCATCTTTTACCATAATTACTATTTTATTTGAAGTAAATATGCAGTAGAAAACACTGAAGATACTGGAAAGGATGATAGATGCTGGACTGAGAGAAGAAGTACAAATAGGTAAGGAGCAGATGGGATTTATGAAGGGAAGGGGAACAACAGATGTTATATTTTGTCTGAGGCAACTAATGGAGAAATTCGGGGAAAGGCAAAGGGACCTACATATGGTATTCATTGACCTTGAAAGGGCTTATGACCGAGTCCCAAGACAAGAGGTATGGGTGAGTCTGAGGGAGAAGATGGTGCCAGAGAAGTACGTGCTATTTGATACAAGAGATGTACCGGAATGTATTTACCAGAGTGAGGAGGAGCAGTGTTGGGGAGACAGAGGGTTTTGAGGTGAGAGTAGGATTTCACCAAGGGTGGGCTCTGAGCCCATTTATCTTTAACATGGTGATGGATGTTATAATAGAGGAAGTAAGGGAGACAGTACCATGGAACATATTGTATGCGGATGATATTGCTCTGTGCGCAGATAGCAGGGAAGATCTGGAAATGAAATTGGAAAGATGGAGACAAGTACTGGAGGACAGAGGAATGAGAATAAGTAGATCTAAGACAGAATATATGTGTACCACCACTGAGGTTGATGATAGAGAAAGTATTCAGCTTGGTGGAGAGCAAATAAAGAGAGTTAATAAGTTTAAGTATTTGGGATCTTTTATTTAATGCTGGAGGAAGTATGGAAGAAGTAAAACATCCGGTACAGGCAGGCTGTAACAACTGGAGAGCGGCCTCTGGAGTTCTTTGTAACAAAAGATTACCGCTTAGGTTAAAAGGAAAATTTCACAAGACGGTGGTAAGATCAGCAATGCTGTATGTTACGGAAACAGCAAGCATGAAAAACAGAGGAGAAGAAGATGGGTTTGGCAGAAATGAGAATGCTTAGGTGGATGTCTGGGGTGACAAGAGAGGATAGGATCAGAAATGACTACATAAGGGTGGACGTATCAAAGAAAGTGCGGGAGGGGAGGCAATGGGGATGGAGGTTCAAGGAAGAAGAAGAAGAGGGAGACCAAGAAAGAGATGGATCATGGAAGGACTGTGTGAGAGGAGACTTACATGAGAAGGGAGTTGATGAGGCAGAAGCGCAGGATAGAAATAGATGGAAACGGCTCATCCGAAACGGCGACCCCATATAAAAATGGGAACCAGCTGGGAAGAAGAAGAATGCAGTAGAAAACAGAAATATTGTATAATTTGTGGTAAACTCGTCTATTTTACCCGTTTGAAAACCAGGATACTTTACGCTGCCAAAAATATGCTTCTTTATTAATTTTCAACTTTAAAATATTATAAATAGTTGTTCCAGAGAGAGAGAGATAAAGAGAGTGGGGCAGATATTTGTGCATATTCACCAAAAGATTGACATTTTAATCGAGGTACATTTTTCAAGCGATCCTTGTTTACTTTTGGCCTTCTATACGAAAACAAAGAAAACGAAATTCCCACCTTACTCGGTAAACTAAATTATTTAATTTTCTAATTGTGAACAATGTTTCATCCGAGTCTATCACTGATATGTGTGATATCTGAATCGATGTGTTCGTCACTATTTGACCATATAATTATGCACTGTTCCTCGGCATCATTATTAACATTTTGAGGCTGTGTGTCACATATTATAACACTATTGTCTGCATTGATGTGTTCATCACTATCTGACGATATAATCATGCACTGTTCTTCGTCATCATTATTAACATTTTGGGGCTTCGTGTCACATAATATAACACTAATGTCTTGCTCATTTTCACTGTTTTTTTTTTAATCATCAGCTTCGTCTGAAGATGAGTAATCTTCAGGAAAAAAAAAAAGACTTTTAATATGTAATCATGTGAATCATGTGAACCCACTAATTCATTGTCGTCCTGAGTTTCACAAATTTCAACTTCAGTTTCTTCTTTGGAAAATAGCAGTTTTCTGGAGGAAAAATTCGATATATAATCACGCGATTTGCGGCCACTCATGTTTTCTTCATTTATAGGCCATCTGCTGTATATGGTCACTATAAAGTATCGAACGGGATAAAACAATGAACTTATATGCATGATAATGGATTGGCGATCTGGGAAGAGAGAATACTTAGTCCGCATAATTATGGTTGCCACTTGATCTTTACGAGTTTTGCAGAGATGCAAGTATATATAATATAGAAGTTTCATTGTCTATGAAACGTGAGCTCCAAAGATATATTTTTGTAACTCTGGACATTACCTTTGTACATAGCAAATTAATTAAAAGCTGAAAATCCTTCGTTGAAAACACTGAGTATCGCACTTGTTTAGCGTACTACCTACTAGCGATAAAAACTGTATGCCCATAGGAGATTGTGGAGGTAATTGATCACTTGTTTACTGCACCTATTCGTATGATATGATGATCATGAACTTCGCACGTAGGGATTTGAACGATTTATATAAATTTCGTTATACTTAAGGTACATTACTAATATATATATATATTATATATATATATTATATATATATATATATACGTATATATATTATATATATATATATATATATATATATAATATAATCTATCATATATATATGGGGATACAATCCACAATGAAGTAAAATCCTTCTGAGGTTTAAAATAGTACATATTTCTCGTACAGGATTAAAGCTTTCGACCATCAGCTGTGGTCTTGTTCACATTTTAAGTGAACAAGACCACAGCTGATGGTCGAAAGCTTTAATCCTGTACAAGAAATATATATTTTGAACTATAGAAGGATTTTACTTCATTGTTGATTGTATCCCCATTTACTTAGAGGTACGACATAGTACCTGGGCTTCTGCATATACTAATATATATATATATATATATATATATATATATATATATATATATATATATATATAGATATATATATATATATATATATATATATATATATATATAGATATATATAGATATATATATATATATATATATATATATATATATATATATATATAGATATATATAGCTATGTATATATATGTAGTATATATATATATATATATATATATATATATATATATACATATCTATACCACACATGTACATACATATATATATAATATATATATATATATATATAGATATAGATATATATATATATATATATTACTATATACATATTCATACATACATATCTATACACACATGTGCATATATATACATATATATATATGTATGCTATATACATACTATATACTATATATGTATGTATATAGCATATAGGGATTGGACGGATTTTATTTATATAAATTTCGTTATACTACTTAAGGTACATTACTAATATATATATATATATATATATATATATATATATATATATATATATATATATATATATATATATATATATATATATGGGGGATACAATCCACAATGAAGTAAAATCCTTCTGAGGTTTAAAATAGTACATATTTCTCGTACAGGATTAAAGCTTTCGACCATCAGCTGTGGTCTTGTTCACATTTTAGTGAACAAGACCACAGCTGATGGTCGAAAGCTTTAATCCTGTACAAGAAATATATATTTTGAACTATAGAAGGATTTTACTTCATTGTTGATTGTATCCCCATTTACTTAGAGGTACGACATAGTACCTGGCTTCTGCATATACTAATATATATATATATATATATATATATATATATATATATATATATATATATATTATATATATATATATATATATATATATATACATATATATATATATATATATATATATATATATATATATATATATATATATATAGCATATGTATATATATATATATATATATATATATATATATATATATATATATATATATACATATCTATACACACATGTACATACATATCTATATATATATATATATATATATATTATATATATATATGTATATATATCTATATATATATATGCTACTATATACATATTCATACATACATATCTATACACACATGTGCATATATATACATATTATATATATGTATGCTATATACATAACATATACTATATTACATATTCATACATACATAATATACATTCATACCATATATATCTATAAGTCATATCACATTACCGTGATTCATATAGATACATCGAGCTACAAATGTCCTTTAATATCTAATTAACTCTACCTCGGAATTAATATATTTTCATATATGCTTAACCGAAGGGGAATTTTATTAGGCGATCATAGAATTGTCGGCGCCCAGGCGCGAACCCAGGACACCATACAGATCCAGGAACGTCAGTGAAGCTTTTACCCACTCCACCACCGCAAGAGGCTATAAATTAATGCCGTCTCTCACCCTCAAATACCTTTCGCACTCAGGTATTCGCTGATTTAGAGCCAGCATTAACCCACCTCGACCTCGGCAGTGTTGTAGTGGTGGAGTGGG
>NC_087224.1:9322405-9434905 GCF_015104395.2 Macrobrachium nipponense
AAGCTGTCTTTCCAAGCTCCAGAAGCATTCCTGGAGAACCACCCATTGGATTATACTTTCTTCTTAAATCTTAATGACTCCAGGATTCTGGAGCCTTTAGCGTTCCAAAGCCTCCAGAGACACACACACACACACAAACACACGCACACACACACAAGCAGGCACACAAGCACACAACAAACACTAAGGCGCCCTAGGAAATTAAAATATAAATATATATATATATGTATATATATATATATATATATATATATATATATATATATATATATATATATATATATATATATATATATATGTTATATATACTACATACATACATACATACATACTGTTACGTATATAGGGCCTTGTGGAGAAGCTAGATACGTAAACAGAAATGATTGAGGGATTTCAAGAGGGAATTGCTTGAACTTACCGTAAACTGATAGTTATGATTTTTCTTTCTTAGAGGAAGGTCGCCAGAAAACTCAGCTCGTTACTTTAAACCTATTTATTTACAAAAAGGCCCGTGCTGGCCTGGAGAAAAGTTAAATGATATTGGCCCCCCACGTTGGGGCTTATAGTCTCATTCAATTCAAGCTGATTTTCATTCACGTGGGTTAATGCACACTTGCGGACAGAGAGACGGCACGTGACTCATGGAATCTGGAAAAGAATCCCAGATTAAACGACATGAAAGAAAAAATGACTTCTTGCTTTGATTAATTAATTCTCTAATATTGGGGAAGGTAAACTCGAATGGTTCACTGAGGTATGCACGAAAACTAGGTCTTGAACAAGTCACAAAGGGGAGCACGTGGCCCGATGAGGACAAAGGGCTTCTGATGTAGAAGGGGTAAAATAAGAATTGGAAATGAATTTAGCAAGAGTCGTATGGTAGTAAAAGGTGCTGGGTTGAAGTTTACACTTTCAGACGTACCTTTATGCAATATTCTGGGTATCCTTGTAGAAGAATGCGGTCCGACCTCTGTTCAGGTCTGGGGTCCGGGTCCACCAGTGCGTCGTGGGTAGGCCTAATTCTGGGAGGCTGGCAATTTGACCTCTGTCCGAGATAACGTCTCGCGGCCGACTGAGAGCGATACTGCTTGCTTTCGAATCACGGGGCTTCCAAAAACCGCCTCGAGCATTGCCTGAAAGGTGGTAAACACAACGCCAGCAAATTGGGAAGGAAAATAGGTCTTATTGTAGAAGTCCCTAAAATCCATCTCGAAGCCTAGCTACTCTTGTGACCTGCCTCTCTTACCCTAAGCTTCCGTCAGACCGGAAATATCATTCCTACGACATCCCCCACTCTCCCAACAACAGTAGCTTCAGGAGACGGCATGGCTGCTACTTTTATAATTAAACATAACTAAAACTCTGCTGGGAAGGCGAGGCGTTCTATAGACGTAGCAGCTCCCCCTGTTAAGAAGGCATTCACTCCCTTTCGGGCGTGAAGGTCTTGGCTTAAATAAGTTGATCGCCTCGACAACCCAGTTCTCCTACTCTAACTTGAAGTTTTTGAGCAGCGATACGGCTGACTACAATGGCCTACCTAACTTATAGGCAAAGATGCTAAGTGTACTAACTTAATGTAGGGATGTAATCTAGCCTAAGTAATAACTACGGGTTGTCTGTGACGACAGTCTACTCTACCCCTAGATAAGGTTACTTGAAAATTCTACTTGCTACTAACCTAATGCCCTGGTACTAAATCATTAGCCTAACCTACTCAATACAGTTAAATGAAGACGCAATCATTCCAGAGTGTGGTACGCACAGCAGTAGTTCAGCGACGGAACTGTTAAAATACATAATGAGAGGTAATGATGCGTGGGGATGATGAGTGGTTAATTTACCAGGAGGGAAATGCAATGAGGTAATTATATTTAAGTGAGGGTTAGTATTACAATGGCTAGGGGTTAGAGGGTTAGTGCTACTGGCAGAGATCAGGCTGGCTACCTTCTCTGGGTAGGTGCCAGGATCATTCTGCAAATGAATGTGACACTGTACCTCGGGCACAGGTGTCAAGGAGAGCATGTGGCTCTTTTGTTAGTAGTGATTTGTGGTGGGGCTAGGACCCCTAGACCTTTTGAATTTTGAGGGAGACTTCATGTCTTGCCCTAGGAGGAGGTCATAACCTCCTGGGATGTAGCTTGCAACTGCAAGGGTACAAACTTTGGAGAAATGAGGTCGGGTGACTCTCATTGCACGGTGAAGGATCAGCTTGATATGGTTGATACCTTCGATGGTGATTAGTTGTCGTCTATCGACGGTAGCCCCTCGGGGGATTCTGTCTTCCCGTATCAGGGAGATTTGAGCGCCAGAGTCGTCGTAGGCTCTGACGTGGCTTGGCTGATAATGGCTTTGGAGGGGTGCGACGGTTATAGGGCCCTTAGCTGGGGGTCCATAGAGAGGAAGGATGGGGACTGCCATTGCGATGGCAGGAATATGGTGGTTTGCGCACCCTCCATAGTTGGCAGACATGTGACCCTTGCGGCCACAGTCCCGGCAGAACGTGTTCCAGAACCTCTTCCGTGGCACTGGATGATAAGACCGAGATGGCCCCACAGGTTGCGAATCTGCGGAGTCACCAAGGCTGGCAGTGTGCTCTGGCACAGGTGAAGAGTCCTCTCTGGCCGTGATTTGAGGTGGTGAGGTAGCTTGGCCCTGGAGTGGTGTGGGGGAGGGACATCCCCAGAGGAGGTCCCGTCCCAATAGGAAACCTACTCCATGCCGAATCGTACGCACCACACCTAGGCGGTGAGGTTTGGTGCACCAAGGAGTGGTGACCTGCAGGACGACTGTGGGAACGGTCTTGGACTGCCCTTCGACCCAAGTCATGGCCCACCTGATGTGCTCGTCAACTGTGGCACTGGCTGGCACTTGGTCCCCGGTCTATGGACACAGATCGGAGCCGGTATCTACCGTAACTGGCAGAGTCACAGGTAGGGTAGAGCCATCCAGGGGTGCCACTGTGACTGACGAGGTCCACACCCGCTCAGGGTGAGACCTGGACTCGGGCATAACGGCCGAGGGGGTTGTGGCACTGATCAGGTGGACGTGCCGGGTCGAAGGCACGTGCTTTGGGGCACCCGGGATATCCGGGGGAGTAGTGCCCTGTAGCCCCACAGGCTCTGCAGGAGTCCCTCTGCTGGGCTGGTTCTCCGGAAGGCAATCTGAGTGGTCTTGAGAGGAGGCTGCGGCACCGTTCGTGGCCTAGGAGGGTTCCGAGGGGGTTTGTGTCTCTCAGCGCTCTTGAGGCGGCACTCTGCTGCGAGGTGACCCACTTTCTTGCAAACGTTGCAAGTCCGTGGGTGTCCTTGGTGGGCGTCCTTTGGCCGAGTGGATCCAGAGAGATGACCGGGTGGCACTATGCGTCGGTGGGTGGTGCTGTGAGAGGGGTTGAAAGTCTCCCAGTCGTCAGCCAGGCGACAAGCTTCTGCAAGTGTCTTGGGTTGCTTGTCGTTAAGGTGCACTGCGAGTGGCCCAGGTACACACTGGTAGAGGTCTTCCAGCATGATCCTGTTTAAACAGGTCCTGGAACTCGGTGCATGACATGGCCTCGAGCCAGCGCTTTCCGGCTTGGATTTTGTGGTAGAGTAAATCTCCCCAGGCCCAACCAACTTCCTTTGCCTGACCTCTGAAACGCTGCCTCCACCTCTCCGGGGTGATTTCATAGGCCTTTGTAATGACCCGGCGAACTTCCACCAGGTCCCCTCGCTGACGCTGATCCAGTGAGCGGAGGGCAGTCTTAGACCTTGCCGTCCAGGTGCTTGGTGGCAAGTAGGGCGGCCCTCTCTATCTCAGTGGTAGGGTAGTTTCCGAATAAGGCTTCCACTTCCTCCAGCCATGCCTCGGGCTCATCCTCAGTCCACTTCGGGATGAGAGCGTTAATGCTGGCAATAGGGTTGGACGACACTGTAGGCGTGGGGCTGGGAGCTGGCTGCATGGCTAGGGCTTCGGCATTCACCTGTCGTGCCTTCTCCACCTCGAGCTCCTTCTCCTTGAGAGCCAGCTCATGCTTCCTCTCTTCTTGGGCCTTGCCTTCCTCTCTGCTTCTTTTTCCTTCCTCTCTGCTTCTCTGGCGGTCTCTCTTTGCAGGAGCAGATCATCCACCTGCCCCTTCACCCACTGGGTGAGTTCCTGCCCAGTGTAACCGGCAGTTCGTGCCCAGAAGCCATGAGGGTCTGGAGCCTTTCCAGCTCCATGGATACATGTGGTTGGGCAGCAGAAGCCATTTCCTTAGGCTGCAGTGGAGGCTTGGATGAAAAAAATCTTAAGGACTGGGTGCTCTGTGCACTTTGGGGAGTGGCACCTTCTGATGAGGCGGACCAAATCAAATGGAGTGTGCGGCGCACGGCACACTAAGGGGGCGTTTCCGCAGGACGGACACGCAGGTTTAATGGCTATCTGTACGGCCTGTACAGGTGCAATGGCACTTATGGAGGCTGGAGCACTGGTATCGTGCTGGTGTGTCCCGGACACTACATGCAGTATACTTAAATATACTGAAGTGAAATGGCACTGCTCATGGCAGAGTGTAATAGTGGAGGAGAGAAAGTAAAAGGTGGGAGTACTTCAGCAGCCAGTCGATGGACAGTGTCAAGAATTAGTGGCACTGTAAAATGGTAAGACCTGACGTGCACTGGTGGTGGCCAGTCCTAAACTGGTAACGACTTCCCTGTCTGGAAGTAATGAATTTGCGTGGCACACTGTGCGAATTGTGCTTGCGGTATACGCAAGTCTTTTGTGATAAAAGAAAATGGAAAAAAGACCACTCGGGCAACGACAGGTAATGGAAATTTTAGGAATGCTCAGTCCCTCGCTGAAGTACTCGATAAATGAAATAAATAAATGCTTGCAAACTGCAATGGACACAGGCGCGTACGTATCACGCGGTGTAAATGAAAGACACAAGAGACTAAAATAATGTTAATTCTGCATGCTATAATTAATGGTAAGAATGTAGCACTCTTGGCTTCGTGAATACTGTGTTCTGGTTTTCTCTCTCTCTCTCTCTCTCTCTCTCTCTCGGAGAGGGTGAAAAATGATATATGAATGAACTCCCTTTTATATTTAATTGAACTACTAATGTTAGTTTAATATGACGCAACTTGCATTAAATGATTTACTTACGTTAACGTTTTTTAATGAAAGAATTGCTTTTGGATAAACGTTTTTATGAAAATGATAACGCGCTCGTGGTGAACGATTTTTACGTTAATGTAGCGGCTCGCGCTTACGAAATGATTTGCGTTTCAATATGAATTTTACAACGACGCGTTTTACGTTAACAATTCTTGTGATTTACTCTACTTGAGATTTACGTTAACTTTATGTAAGATTACTAGGTCCCCGTGAACAGTGAAATGACGGTAAGGATTTTAAAACGATGTTAGCAAAACAATTGTAAATGAGGTTACGTTAAGTGCGAAGTGAAAATGAAACTTCGCTCAGCGCGCGAGTGAGCGATGCGAGGTGAAACATGTGAGGAGAGCTGACCAGCGCGGGGCGAATCAGCTGATTCTCTGTAAATGCGAAGGCAATTTACAACACAAAATACTACTTTCTTATTCAAGGCGAATTACGTTAATTTTTCTGGCAGGACGATAGATACTAGTACCAAGATCGATATTATTTACGTTAAAACTTTGAGACTTACGTTACTTTGCTTAAATTGTTTACATAATGTTGAAAGAGGAAACAAACATGGCTGCCGCTGTGAATGAGACGAAGGTTGGTTGAGACCGCGCAGGCGCGAGAGAGCGCGAAGCTGAATTAGCCGAGAGGTAAGCGGTTACCAACACTTGGAATGAAAACTAAGTTAAAATGGATTCCCTAACATATCACAGACAAAAGAATTGTACACTTCTTTTGCCGTAACTATTAGTAAAACACTCCTAACTAGCTAGGCTTTCAAACACAGCAATAAACCCTGGCAAAGCACTTCCTAGTTTTGATCTGGTTCTTTCTGGCATCTATCTGCACACGTGCTGTCTCGTCCGACGAGCACAATGCGATTTATAAAATAACAGAATTCGCTCGGCGCTCTGGCCGTTACAATATAATAATATTTCTACCTTCACATTTGTTTAAAACACTTCTAAATAAAAATCCTTAACGTACCTTAAGCTAACATAGGTTATAAATAATCATATTAATGAATGGAATACCTTACCGTGAGTCAGTGTGTCTTCTTTCCCTGCAAGTGTGCTTGATTTACGCTTTGTAAAATAATTTACAGTTTACGTTTTACAACGGATAACGCGATTTACAAGCTTTTTTTAAGCAAGCTAGGTTCAATCCTGGCAAGATTCGCCAATGTTACGTATATAGGGCCTTGTGGAGAAGCTAGATACGTAAACAGAAATGATTGAGGGATTTCAAGAGGGAATTGCTTGAACTTACCGTAAACTGATAGTTATGATTTTTCTTTCTTTAGAGGGAAGGTCGCCAGAAAACTCAGCTCGTTACTTTTAAAACCGTCATTTATTTACAAAAAGGCCCGTGCTGGCCTGGAGAAAAGTTAAATGATATTGGCCCCCCACGTTGGGGCTTATAGTCTCATTCAATTCAAGCTGATTTTCATTCACGTGGGTTAATGCACACTTGCGGACAGAGAGACGGCACGTGACTCATGGAATCTGGAAAAGAATCCCAGATTAAACGACATGAAAGAAAAAATGACTTCTTGCTTTGATTAATTAATTCTCTAATATTGGGGAAGGTAAACTCGAATGGTTCACTGAGGTATGCACGAAAACTAGGTCTTGAACAAGTCACAAAGGGGAGCACGTGGCCCGATGAGGACAAAGGGCTTCTGATGTAGAAGGGGTAAAATAAGAATTGGAAATGAATTTAGCAAGAGTCGTATGGTAGTAAAAGGTGCTGGGTTGAAGTTTACACTTTCAGACGTACCTTTATGCAATATTCTGGGTATCCTTGTAGAAGAATGCGGTCCGACCTCTGTTCAGGTCTGGGGTCCGGGTCCACCAGTGCGTCGTGGGTAGGCCTAATTCTGGGAGGCTGGCAATTTGACCTCTGTCCGAGATAACGTCTCGCGGCCGACTGAGAGCGATACTGCTTGCTTTCGCCAATCACGGGCTTCCAAAACCGCCTCGAGCATTGCCTGAAAGGTGGTAAACACAACGCCAGCAAATTGGGAAGGAAAATAGGTCTTATTGTAGAAGTCCCTAAAATCCAATCTCAAGAAGCCTAGCTACTCTTGTGACCTGCCTCTCTTACCCTAAGCTTCCGTCAGACCGGAATATCATTCCTACGACATCCCCACTCTCCCAACAACAGTAGCTTCAGGAGACGGCATGGCTGCTACTTTTATAATTAAATATAACTAAAACACTGCTGGGAAGGCGAGGCGTTCTATAGACCGTAGCAATACATATATATATATATATATATATATATATATTATATATATATATATATATATATATAATATATATACACACACACACATATATATATGTATATATATATATATATATATATATATATATATATATATATATATATATATATGAGGTTTCGCCCTTGCCAAGGGGCTCATCAGGTGGGTTAGCCTTCTGTATTTGAAAATACAGAAGACTTGGCACCCCACGACCTCCCCCCCTTTTTAACAAATGCATGACCCGGCTTTTTATTTTTTTAGTTTTTCAGTTTTGGGAGGGGTGTTTTGAGACACTTTCTTCAAGGTCTTCTGTGTTCCCATATGCTACATCAGATTTCGCTTCACAGGCTTTAATAATAGGATTCTTCATTCCACTTATTTTTTCTGTAGCCATGTTGATCATTCCACTGTCTACCATTATTCCTGTCTGTAGCCATTTTGTGGGAACTTTGCCTCATGCTGCCATTGTTGCTGATTTTCCATTAGATCAGTCTTTGCATTAGTAATACGCTTAAACTTTTCTTCAAAAGCCTTTTGTAAAACTTCTGGTTTGTCTCTGTGCCTGTCTGGATGGTACTTCATGGACAGGTCTTTGTAGGCTTTCAAAATTTGAGGCTTGGTCGCAGTTTGGTGAAGACCCAAAGCATTGTGATGGCTTTGGGTTTCCCATATCTTCAGCTTATTCTTGGCCTCATTCAGCGCTTGCAGAGTCTCTGCAGATCTCTTGAGCCTGTTGACAATTTCAAAGTCTTCCACGGCAGCCCCAAAGAGCTCTTGTTTTAGAGGTGCTCCCGCGAAGTTGTGCACTTCCCATCCGCCGAGACCCTTGTCGATGGCCATGCAACAGTCCGCTATGATGGCCAAGTCATCTGAAGGGTGACCACAAGCCGCCAGAGCCTTAGCCCGAAGGATGTGCAGCAGAGCCGATTCTTCGTTGGTGAGGGAACCGTTGGCCAAGGCCTCTGAGAAGACATTGAAGGCAGCATCATTCCAATCATTCATGTAGGCGAAGAGTCCTTTGCCTATGAATGTCATTTGTCCTTTGTCTTCTTTCCGTTCCTTCATTTCGCTGCAAATCCTCCTCATCTCCTCCAGATCTTTGCTCATTTGGTCCTTTTCAGCCTTGAGAGTTCGTAAGAGCATTTCTTGGCTGTTGATTCGCATGTCCTTCTCGGCACACTCCTTCCTCAGCCTCTCAAGGTCAGCCACCATCTTGGCTGCTGGCGCTTCCTTTTCTCTCTTCAGGGAGTCGATTACTCCTCGCTTTTCTTTCACTAATTCCTTCAACTTTTTATTTTCGGTCTGGAGATTTTCTAGCGCTCGATTTTGACCCTCAAGCTCTAATGCGAGTCTCTTTGCTTCGTCCTCTTTGAGCTGAGTTTGAGCTTGGGCCTCAACAAGCAGATTTTTGTAGTTTTTCTCCATCTTTTCAAACCCTTTCCAAAGACTTTCATTCTCTATTTCTAGGGCGGTCATCTTTTCAAGCCTTTTCAGATGTTCTTCATTGTCTCTTGTAGAAGCAACCTTTTGCAGCCTCTTCTGTTCTTCAATCTGTCTTTCGAGAGCAGCCATCTTTTCCGTTTTTTCTGCATTTTGCTTTCTTACTTTGCCGAGCATATCCCTGGCTTCGGCCAGGTGGCGTTCCATTCGGGTCTTGTCCAGCCTGATTTGGTGCAGCTCCTCCTGCAGGTTCTTTACTGCAGCGTTCGTTTCCTCTTTCATGTGTCTTTCCCTCTCCTCCTTCTCAGCCTTCATCCGTTCGAGGTCTCGCTGTATCTTGGCCATGTTCATCTTTAGAGTCTCGTTCTTATCTTCCAAATCTTCAGTTTTTCTGTCCTTCCAGATCTGCTGTAATCTGAGTTCTTCAAGGTCTTCCTGCATTGTATCAAAGTTTTCCTGAAGAACTTCGTTTCGCATTTCCAAATCTTTGATTACTCGTTCCTTCTGTTGCTTTTCTTCTAAGAGTCTTTCAATGGCCTCCTTGAACGACTCTCTTTCCTTAGCCAGAACGTTTTCGATCTTAAGGAGTACAGCCTCCTCATGAAGGTGTAGGAGGTTTTTGGCACAAGCAGTCTTTTCGTTGATCAGTTCCTGGTTGAGCAGCCTAATTTTTTCATTAAGATCTGCTTCCTTCCTATTCTTCTCCTCGATTATCTGGAGGAGGTCCTTGGTCTTTTGGTCGAATTCTTCTAGTTTATTTCTAAATGAAATAGCAGAGTTCAGTTGGGTTGTCCAAACGAGGTGCATCCTGGTCGTGGTCGTGGTCGTCGTCTTCTGTCTTCAAATCAAATTCCAAATCAATAGAGGAACTCTCGCTGCCGCAATCAAGATCAGAGGTGGCATTGAAAGTCATCAGATTGGAATCCAAATCACAAGATGATCTGTCGCTGCCGCCATCAGGTTTGGAGCTGGCAATGAAAGTCATCAGATTAGGATCCAATTCACAAGATGAACTGTCGCTGCCGCCATCAAGTTCAGAGCATGCATTGACAGTCATCAGATTGGAATCCATATCACAAGATGAACTCTCGTTACCGCCATCAAGGTCAGAGCAGGCATTGACAGTCATCAGATTAAGATCCAATTCACAAGATGAACTCTCGCTGCCGCCATCACGATCGGAGCAGGCATTGAAAGTCCTCAGATTGGAATCCATATGATGAGTTAAACTCACACTGCCGCCATCAAGTTCAGAGCAGGCAGGTGATCCAAATGATTTTAAAAACTCAGTAGTAATAATAGCCATAAATGACAATCTTCCAATATTCAAGAGCATAACAAACACTGATAAACAATAATTCACAAGAGCCATTGTTACAGTATGCTCTGTGACTCGCTCGTTTTGATGGTTAGTTTTAAAAAAAGCCTGAAGGGGATTTCGGTCTCCAAGAAGCAGCGGCTGAAGAAGCACAATTTGGATTCCGTTCTTCCTTCCTTGATACTCTGGCTCCAGCGTCGTCTTCTTCAGGAGCATACTGAAGTCACGGGGAGTAATTGGCTACTGGAGACCTGGCAGATCCTGGAGGAAGAAGAAGACTGAGAAGAAGAAGGAATTTCTGGAGACACAGAAGAGTTTGAGGATCCGGGAAGCAATTTCCAGAACTATAACCCAGTACTGGATTTTCCCTGAAAAAGCGGGACGCCATATTTTAAAAACTAACCATAGAATCTTCTTGAGATAAAGTCTCTTTATGTTTCCCACACCCAAATTAAGTCAACTCTGATAATATTCTGGATCTAATAATATTAAAACTTAAAATATTGTAAATTTTCTCTAATAAAAGATGGAAAGAAAAAATGACTGGGGGGGTGGGGATAACATTGAAGTAACCTATACCTAACCTAACCTATGAGTCTTCCCTGACATTAATATTTCGCCCTGACTATGAGGACTGGTCTCACAGTCCATTTATCAGATTGTCCATGAAATTTCCAACTAGATATAAAAATATTTTTCGTTCCAATTATCCAAATTTCTCTCTTCTCATTGCCAGAGACGCCTTTCTACTGGGTCACACTGAAGATTCAAAAGAAAGTAGGGGATACTGATATTTCTTGCAACGTAATACATTCTGTAACTATTAATGTCAAGTAATGTTTTTGAAAATAATCGTAATTACGTCCATTTATACTGTAGTATATAATACATACATGCATATATACATACATATATAAACAAATACACACATATTTATATATATCAATATACCTTTATTTATCCATTTATCATATTCCAAACTTTCGTGATTCAGTTATATATATAATATATATATATATATATATATATATATATATATATATATATATATATATATATATATATATATATATATGTGTGTGTGTGTGTGTGTGTGAGTGTGTTATTTGTTTAAGTATGTATTCATGTGTGTATGTATATACTACAGTATAGATGGACGTTGTGAGAGGTGGACAAAGAGGCAGGTAGAAGTGTACTGATTTTTATTACAGTCAGGGAAATATAAATATACAGCATGCGGACGGAAATGTGGTCACCGACCCGTGAGAGAGTAAAAGTGGGTCGGCGAGACCCCGATTTGTGTTTCTTTAGAGACATAAAATACAAAATATAAAGTAAACATATGTGGTTATACAAGCTTTATACACTGACGGAAAGCCCGCTGAATGTCTCTCCAGGGGAAGTAAGAACAACGCGAATGATGAATTATGTACAGAGAAAATTATGAATAAGCGTTGTCCTTACAATACTCCCCCCCACCCCCTAAGGACAATAATTAGGGTAGTTGATTGTTGGCTGACTTCTTTGTACTTCGGGTAGTTGCACTTCACTCGCGGAAGCGAGCTGGACGGCGGAGGCGCCCTCGGGTGCGTGATATTAGTTGTTGTGTTAGATCCTCGGGGTTTTCCGGGGACGGGATGCCTCCCCTGAGGTTGATGATCCTCGGGGGTTCGACCGTCTTTCGAGGCGGCCCCGGCTACGGCTAGGAGGTTTGGCGATCGAAGGAGTCGCTTTTTTCCGAGGAAGATTGAGGCGCCCTGTGGAATCCGCGTCTGTGAGGTCCTCATTCCATGATGAAGGCTGGTTTTCATAGGCGATCGATTGTGACCCAGTCCTCGCGACCGTTGATGGATAAGAGATATGCCTTGTCAGTGCGTCGTAGGACGCGGAAGGGACCGCGGTAGGGTCTCGTTAGAGGCGGGCGGCGGGCGGTCGTCCCTGACGAAGACGTGCTTGCACGATGATAGGGCCTTCGGGAGGAACGTTTGGTTCTGTCGGAGAAGGTTTTGACGCAGGGCGTGAACTTCCCGGCGGATTCCCGAAGCCTGGCGATGGAGACGTCAGCGTCGTCGGCATTGGTCGGGAAGAACTCGCCAGGGACTGTTAATGGCTCCCCGTATACCTTCTCCGCGGGTGATGCCTCGCCGTTTGCCCGCGGGGCAGTCCTGAGACCGAGGAGGACCCACGGTAGTTGGCTCTTCCAATTTTCGTCGGTGCAGCGCGCCATCAGGGAAGCCTTGATCGAACGGTGGACTCTCTCCACCATGCCGTTAGCTGCTGGGTTGTAGGCGGTGGTGGCATGTAGCGACGTTCCCATTAGGCGGGCCAAGGCAGTCCACAACTCCGACAGGAAAACTGGTCCGCGGTCTGTCGTGATTTCTTCCTGGCACTCCGAATCGACTGATCCAGCTGGCGAGGAGTGCTTCGGCACATTGCTTTCGTGGTCGCCTCCGACATCGGCGTTGCCTCGGGCCATCTGGTGGAGCGATCGATTACCGTCAGGAGGTACCTGGCGCCTTCCGACGGGGGCAGGGGGCCAACGACGTCTATGTGGATGTGGCCGAATCTTCGTTTCGGCTGCGGAAATTTCCCCACGCCTGATTCCGTGTGCCGACTGATTTTGCTAGTTTGGCAAGGCACGCAGGTCCTGGCCCACTCGAGGGAGTCCTTCCAAATTCCATGCCAGACGAACTTCTCCGTCAGGAGGCGCACCGTCGTCCGGCCCGAGGGGTGCGAGAGTCCGTGTATGAACGTCGAACACGGCTTTCCCTTCCTTCGGGAGGCTGGGATCAGCGGGCGCGGCGGCCCGAGCTGATGTCGCAGAGGAGTGTCATGCCTGCGGGTCCGAAAGGCACGTCTTCCACTTGAGGGCGGTGATAGCAGTGCGGTATGCGGCAGTCTCCGGGTCGGCGGCCTGTTCCCGGGCGAGGTCTTCGTAGTCGACCCCGAGACGCACGGCGTTGATTTCTATCCTCGATAGGGCGTCTGCCACGGGGTTCTTCTCGCCAGGACACGTACTGGATGGTGCAAACCGAACTCTGCGATGGCTGCTAGGTGCCTCTGTTGTCTCGCTGACCAAGCGTCCGCCCGCCTTGGTGAAGGTGTGTACCAAAGGGAGGTGGTCCGTCCTGATCGTAAAGGGGGAGCCCTCGAGGAGGTAGCGGAAATGTCGCACTGCTTGGTACACTGCCAGGAGTTTCACGGTCGAACGTGCTGTACCTCGTCTCGGCGGCTGATAGTTTTTTTGCTGTAGAAGGCGAGTGGCTGGGGCTCGCCCTGGACCTCCTGCTCGAGGACAGCCCCGCAGGCGACGTTGCTGGCGTCGGTGGTGAGGCGTAAAGGTGCAGCAGGGTCTTGGTGGCATAATGTCGCCGCTCTGGCGAGGGCCCTCTTCGTCTCGTTGAAAGCCTTCTCTTGTTCGGCCTCCCACGTTAGGGCCTTTGGTTTCCCCCCTTCAGGACCTGTGTTAGAGGAGACATGGTGCGGGCGGCGGCGGGGATGAATCGGCGGTAGTAATTGACCATTCCGACGAACTCCTGCAGGGACTTGACCGTGGTTGGTGTTGGGAACTTCTGCACCACGCCTACCTTCGAGGCCATGGGGCGCACGCCCGTCGCGGAGATCTCGTGTCCGAGGAAGTCCACCTTCTCGGCGCCGAAGGTGCATTTGTCGAAACGGACGACCAGCCCGTTTTCCTGCAGGCGCTTCAGGACCGCTTGGACGTGATGTAGGTGCTCCTCCAAGGACCTGGAAAAAATCAAGATATCGTCGACGTAGCAGACGCAGAAGGGCAGGTCCCCCAGGATGCTGTCCATCAGGCGCTGGAAGGTGGCCCCTGCATTCCTCAGGCCGAAGGTGAGTAATGGAAAACGAAGGAGCCAAACGGCGTGATGATGGCAGTCTTGGGGACATCCTCGGGGTGCACTGGAACCTGGAAATAGGATTTTAAGAGGTCCATTTTTGTGAAGACCTTCGCCCCATGAAGGGCCCCTGTCAAATCCTGCATGTTTGGCAAGGGTATTGGTCGGGGATTGTAGCGAGGTTGAGTCTTCTGTAGTCTCCGCAGGGCCTCCAGGTGCCGTCAGGTTTCTGTACCATGTGCAGGGGCGACGCCCAAGGGCTCGATGCTTTCTTGCAGATGCCCATTCGTTCCATCTCCGAGAACGCCTGCTTCGCCTCCTGGAGGCGGCCTGGAGGGAGTCGTCGGAACTTCGCGTGTGTTGGGGGGGTGGGGGGCCTGTGGTGGCTATGTGGTGGAATATCCCGTGCTTGGGCGGCGCCCCCCGTCCTGCCGCCTGACGAAGTTCCGGCTTGAAGACTTCGGGAAACTCCTGCAGGAGGTTGCCGTATTTGTGGGGGGCGATGGTACAAATTGTAGGGGCGCCCGGGCCTGCTGCTAGTGGAAGGGAAAGGCATGTCCCCATGTCGAGGAGGCGTTTGCGGCCCACGTCCACCAGGAGGCCGTTCTGCGCCAGGAAGTTCTGGCCCCCAGTAGCGGGATCCTGACGTCCGCGATTGTGAATTCCCAGACGTAGTTTCGCCCAAGATGGATATCTCGAGGGGCTTCGTGCCGTAGGAACGGATGGGGGTCCCGTTTGCGGCGACGAGGGAGGTTGTTTTGTCGGGCTCGCGGCTACGGTCTTTTCCTGACGGCGGGAATATCGAGTGCATTGCCCCCGTATCCACCAACATCCTCCGGCCGGAGATCGCGTCGCGGACGTAGAACCCTACGGGTGTGTAGTTCCGACGCGGCCGTTGCACGGGTGGCCGGCCTTGGTTTTGTTTGCCGTCGTCGTTTTTTGACTGTTGGAAGGTGCAAGGGCTTTCGCACCTCCTGGCGAATCTCCCGAACCTCCTCGGTTGGGGAAGCGGCACCAGGCGTTTTCACCTCGCTGCGTGTGGGAGGACTTCCCTTGGGATACGGCGCCGATCTCTTGCGTTGGGTCGTCGTCGTCTTCTTCCTTCTCCTGCGGCCATCGACAGCTGAAAGGATCGGGGGGGGGGGGTCGGCGAGCCTTCGCGGCATTGTTTGACAACGTCAGCTTCTTTGCCTTCTCTAGTTAGTTCGTCGTCCTCTAGGGTGTGCGCGTCGGTCAGCTGCTTTCGGACGTCCGGCTCGAGTTGCCGCAGGAATATTTCGCGGCTCAGGCTGATCTCTACCTTTTTTCCGTCAGGGCCTATTTCGGGCAGACGGACGAGGCCCACGACAGTGTCCCAGGCATCTTGGGTGTCGGCGCCGCGCATGGGGTTCGCGACTAGGTCGAGGGCGCGGGCGGCCCTTTCAGCGATAGGCACGGAATAGGCTGTCAAGAGCCTTTCTTTTATTCTCGTCGAGCGTGACAAGTCCGATTCGTGCTCGACCGGTCAGCCAGTTAGATATTCGGCTGAGCACCTCTGTCGGGAGAGCCGCTGCGACGAGGTCAGCCTGCAGCACTTTGTTTGTGAGCCCCGCGATCCGGAATTGCCCTTCGGCTCGGAAGAACCAGGAAGACGGGTCAGCCGTTGTGAAGGGGGGCAATTTGACAGCTTGAGCGGCCGCTGTGTCAGAGTCCGTCGCTGGGGCGGGGGAGGCCCGGGTTTCCCGCGAGGTTTCCCGCGAGGTACTGTTTGCGCCCATTGTCCCTCTCTCACAAAAAAAACGGTCGACAGAGTCGTGAATGGCGGGCCAAAAACCGTTTGAGGAAACGCCTGAACACACCTTGGCAGGTATGCCGTATTTAGTCCGTTAGAGGCGTTGGTTATTTCCACGGTAGGAGCTTTCAGAGATCTATACTGAGGCGCCGTATGAGTCCGTTAAAGATCTCTGAAGGTGAGCGGCGGTAGTGAGTCCCTTAATGGCTGAGCCAAAACCGCTTGGGTCACCGTCACTCCGGGGTCACCAGTTGTGAGAGGTGGACAAAGAGGCAGGTAGAAGTGTACTGATTTTTATTACAGTCAAGGGAAATATAAATATACAGCATGCGGACGGAAATGTGGTCACCGACCCGCGAGAGAGTAAAAGTGGGTCGGCGAGACCCGATTTGTGTTTCTTTAGAGACATAAAATACAAAATATAAAAGTACACAATATGTGGTTATACAAGCTTTATACACTGACGGAAAGCCCGCTGAATGCTCTCTCAGGGGGAAGTAAGAACAACGCGAATGATGAATTATGTACAGAGAAAATTATGAATAAGCGTTGTCCTTACAACGTAATTACTTTTATTTTCAAACACATTACTTGACATTATTAATTACAGAAAGTAATTCGGCGGCAGACCTTACCTTACAGACCTTACATCTTGTTCGGGTTGCCCCAGGTCCCTCAGTATGAGGCACCTCTAATACCAATAAGGCCTATTTTCTATAGGCTCTTCATAGTGACCCTGGAAGGCTTCTCTGTCAGTAAGAACAGAAGAAAAATGAATAATAATTAGTGCAAAAATATTATTCCCAAGCCATTGACGAAAGACTGATGCGCAATATTAAAAGTCACTGAAAATCACAGTACTGACGAAATTACGCGACTGTTTATCGGCACTGTTCCTTGAGAGTATATCGTGACTCTTAGCCAAATGAGTTTTGAATACCACTACTGCCTTGTTACCCGCCTATGGGTATATGGGTATCTGGGTTGTGTATGTTCGTCGTCAGTACCGTGTCTGTATATATATATATATATATATATATATATATATATATATATATATATATATACATATATAGTATATATATATAGTATACATATATATATATATATATACATATATACAGTATATATATACATATATATATACATATATATATACATATATATTAGACTATATATATACAGGATATATATATACATATATATATACATATATATATATATATATATACAGTATATATATATTATATATATATACTATATGATATATATATATATACTAGTATATATATATACAGTATATATATACAGTAATATATATATACAGTATTATATATATACATTATATATATACAGTATATATATATACAGTATATATACAGTATACTATATACATATACAGTATATATATATACATATACTATATACAGTATATATATATAGCATATATAATATACAGTAGATATAGATCGTATATAGATAGTAGAATACATATATAGAGAAATATATTATATAGTAGATAGATATACAGTACAGATATACATTATATATATACATAGATATATATATATATAGATATATAGTAATAAATATATATCATAGATATATACTATATATATATAAGATATATATCATATATATATAGTTATATATATATATAGATATATATATATATATATATATATACGTATATATATATATATACATACTATATATAGATATATATATATATATACATCTATATATATATATATCATATATATATATATATTATATAGATATATATATATATATATATATATATATATATATATATTTATATATATATATATATATATATATATATATTTATATATAATCTATATATATATTATATATATATATATATATATATATATATATATATATATATATATTATATATATATTATATATATATATATATATATATATATATATATATATATATATATATATATATAATATATTATATATATATATATATATATATTATGACGGGACTTGAGTGAATCTTACCTGGTGGCTAGGTGTGGGATGTTGTCGGTCTGTAATCACTCAGTTATCCCTCATAAATTAAATATATCACCACCAACAAAAATATTATGACTAAGTTAAGGAAAAGAAACTAAGGATAATGTAGAATAGTTTAACATAACTAATAAACACCCGCCGATAATTTCATAGTTACACAAATAATTATTTACAGAGTTTTTTTTTACAAATAGTTGTGACGTTCCGTCATAGATCCTCCCCCCAAAGAGCATCCTACATAGGATGGCTAGGATGAGAGACAGCGGGAAGTCTGGATAATGCGTCTGCAATTTTGTTTTGATGTCCTGGGATCGCTCGGAGCTCAAGATTATATCTTGTTAGATAGTACGACCAGCGTAACAATTTGTCGTTCAGTAGTCGTGATCTATCCAGGAAGGTTAAAGGTCGATGATCTGTATAGACGATGACCTTGTGGTTGCATTCTAAATATGGAGCAAAGTGACGAAGAGCAGCTATGTTGGCAAAAAGCTCCTTTTCTATGGTTGCCCATCTAATTTGTGAACCTTTGAATGAGCCTGAGAAAATAAGATACCTGGAAAACAAAGTAGTCCAGTGGCGGCTCATCTCCAGACTTGCAAGCTGATGACATCTGTAGTAGTACTGCACCGTATCCCGAATTGCTTGCATCTACCTGGAGTAAAAAATCTTGATTGAAGTTTGGGGCTTTAAGAATGGGTTTAAATATAAATACTCTTTTAAGATTATTAAAGAGCTGTTGATGCTTTTCTTCCCAATAAAAAGAGATCTTTGGAGATGTTAAATTATATAAAGCTGTGATTTCAGAGTTCTTAATAAAGCGAGAGTAGTATGAAGGTATTCCTAGAAATGATTTTAACGCTTGTTTGTTGGAATTGGATAATCAAGTATACTTGCAATGTTGGCGTATTTGGGCATGGTACTTCCACCTCCGATGGTATGCCCTAGATAAGTTACCTTGGCTCTCCCAAAGGCACTCTTGGCCAAATTAACTGTTAACCTTGAAGATCTGAAGCGATGGAAGAGTTCTTCGAGGGTCTGCAGATGTTTCGTCCCAGTCGTCACTAGCTACCACCACGTCATCCAATATACTGTAAGTGTCTTTCATATTTCTTATTACCTCTGACATCATCCTTTGAAAGGTGGCAGGCGCATTAGTTAAACCAAATGGCATGACCTTATAAGAGAATAACCCAAATGGAGTTATAAATGATGAGATTTCTTTAGCAGATTGAGTTAGAGGTACTTGGTAATAGCCTTTCATTAAGTCTATCCGTGTAAGAATTTTCTTATTACCAATGCTATCAAGGATATCATCGATTCTAGGTAATGGGAATGAATCTTTTACGGTTACCTTATTTAACTTCCGATAATCAGTACAGAGTCTTAGTTGATTATTAGGTTTAGGTACTAGGAGACAGGGTGAAGCCCATGGTGAAGAGCTTGGTAAATACTGTACCTCTTGTTTCAACGAGTCCAACTTCTTGCCCACCATACGGTAGTAGGTCTGGCGTATGGGAGTAACACCTGTCTCGATGACGATGTCATGTTGAATGGTTTGACTTCCCTGCAAGTTGTCAGAACATACATCACGAAACCTGGAGAGCAATTGAGATAGTCATTTTCTCTGAGGAGATGGTATTCCTGTAAAATAACTGGGCAAGGATTTTAAAATCTGACTGTTGGTGTTGTCTTTCCAGTTAATTAGTTGATCATCTTTAGGGAGATCTAGGAGCAATTCTGAGGAAGTTTCCTCTAGTGTAGTACTTTCGCCTCAGAAGAAACAGAGATTACTTACCATTTGAGTAGGTGCTTGATATGCCTTCAACAAATTCACATGCACTAGTTGCTTTGATCGTCTACGATCAGGAGTAGAGAGAACATAGTTTACTTTAGAAATTCTTTGAAGCACTTTGTAAGGTCCCATAAATTTTTCACGTAAAGGGGAACCGGGTATGGGATGATAGACAAGCACCTCATCTCCTGGCTGAAATACACGAAGCTTTGCCTTTTTATCATATAAGCGGGACATCTTCTCCTGGGAATGCAAAAGATTAGTATTAGCAAAGACATGAAGCGATACAATTTTATCTTTTAGTTCCTGTAGATATGACAAAATGTTTGTAATCTCCTCTTCCTTGTTGTGAATTAGATTTTCCTTCACCATACAGAGTGGTTTCGGGGCTTTCTTCCGAACATTAATTCGAAAGGGGACATCAGTGGACTCTTGTGGCACACTTCGTATAATATACATCAGAAGATCTATGTCTTTATCCCACTGTCTGAAGTTTCCTGCATGTACTTCCGAAGTAGATTTTTAATAGTTTGGTGAACACTTTCTAGGGCACCGTTACTTTGGGGATGATAAGCAGAAGCATATATGTTATGAATATTGAATTCTCTCATAGCTTGTTGAAAAAGCTTACTAGTGAAGTTTGTGCCACAATCACATTACAATGTCTTTGGAAATCCATACGTTGTGAAAATTTTGACAAGTTGACCAATTATAGTTTTAGCATTTATATTCTTTATTGGCTCTGCTATGGGATATCTCGTTGTTGGGCAAAGCACAGTAAGTAAATACTCATTACCTTGCTTAGTCCTAGGCATTGGGCCAACACAATCTATGATAATCCTCTCAAAGGGAAACTTTGGTACGGATATGGGCTGAAGAGGAGCTGGTGGAAGTCTCTCATTGGGTTTGCCTGTAGTCTGGCAATGATGACCTGCTTTAATAAATTGTTGAATGTTCTTCATCCCAGGCCAGAAGTAGTCGTCAGCTAAGGTAGAGTAAGTCTTGTTGACTCCAAAATGGTTCACATGAGAGTGGGCTAATTCAAGAAGAGCTGGAACCTAGAGAGAGTGGCTACAACAAGTGATTGACAGTCAAAACCATGTTGTGGTTGCTGGTGCTTTGGAGGACGTAAAATGTCGAAAAAGCAAATCCTTATCAAGATAAAAGTAAGGAGTTTTGGGATGATCATCTGGGTCTGCAACTTTCTTCCAAAGAGCATTAAGGACAGGATCTTTATTCTGCAAGTCCTTGAAGTTTTGGTCATATTTATAAGGTCTAATGTCTTCTCTACTCTATTTCCATTATCTATAACGGTAATACTTCAGAAGCACTCCGCACTGGATATTAAAATAAATAATCACCTACATGGAAAGAGCATGTGAAAAGCAATATAAAAAAGTATAGTCATTATATGAGAGATTGAACGGGGTGGAATTAAATGAGCGGTATTTCTACAGAAGCAATCCGCGGTGGCCTAGACTATGGCAATTGACGTTTTCCTATGTTATTTTACCCACTGAACAAGAATTTAAAGTAATATTTATTCGGACGACTGCGATTAACCCCCAAGGGCCAGTACTAAACACGGCGACTCGACCGCCGACCGAAATCGGCGGAAGAACACCAAAACCAATATGGCGGCGATACCAAAACAACAAACAAAGTAGGGAGCGACTACATATACGCAGACGATCGATTTATTGTGTGCTGTCAGTAAGGGCCATACAGGCGGAAATGCGCTTCGCGCCTTATCCGCATATTTAAAAATTCTTGGCAAGCATGGCATGTACGGCAAGAGGTAATGTTGTGCTGCGCGCGCTAGCCACAGGGGTTACAGTAAGGCTACTTACCGTGGCGGATCACACCTAAAGGCGTTCGTGTTTTAGTCGATCGGACAAATAGCTCCACAACACTCCAGTTTTTTGCTTTAGAATTAAATTATGTCTTTGAGCATATTCAATCACAACTTCTTTACCACCACTAGACAAATAATAAAACTCACCGTAACCCACATTGCACTGCAAACAATCAGTAGGAAATCGAAGGTCTCTGTCAAAATTAATGCGGAAGGGCCAGCCACTACCTCTGCCATAGCTACAGGAAGACAAAAATGCCGGTTTTTACTTCATTATTCGAGTATTCAGTCAAACATGGATACCAGTGGACACTGGACAGGTAACTTTATTACTCCGTTGAAATGCTAGTGAAAACTTAGTTTTCGACTAAAGTCGTTCGTAATTGGTTATGAAAACCATTACGTCATAACGATGTCACACCTCCTCGGCCAATAATGAGTAACTGGAACTGCTTTTGCTTGCGTAAGAAAGTAAGTTAGAGGGCTCATTAAAAGTAAACATTACCGTAGAGGAAACACTCTCCCGACTTAGGAAAAATTCGAGGTACAAAACTTATCAAGCTCATTTAATTTCACCCCGTTCAATCTCTCATATAATGACTATACTTTTTATATTGCTTTTCACATGCTCTTTCCATGTAGGTGATTATTTTAATATCCAGTGCGGAGTGCTTCTGAAGTATTACCTCTATAACAATTGGTTTAATTGAGGTCATTTGAATAAGAGCATTATTTAATTTATTGGACTCACTTTCTATAAGAACATCAGGATCAGATACTACTGGATTAACAATGGCCCCTGCAAGATCATTACCAATTAAAAGCTGGATAGATGAACAATGCAAAGGATCTCGTGAAACTGCAATTAAAAACCTTACCTTGATAGTAAGGACACTGTAAATTCACCTCTGCCAAAGGCATGGATTTGGTGGTACTGAGGTCAGAAACGGTAACATACTCATGTCTCAGTTTGAAGTCCTGTGAGGGCAGAGCTACCACAGTTTGGGAGGATCCTGTATCCCTTAAGCAAGTCACTGGAATACCAATCACGGTGCCTTTACAAGTGAAAGGTTTGAAGACGTCCCCATCAAATTCTTGAGCAGCAACATGAAATGTTTTCTTATTATCCTTCCTATTAGGGTTCGGAGAATTCTTTCCAACATCAGACTTCTTGCACGAAGGATTAGGACAGTTCTCTATGTGATGCCCTTCCTGCTTACAATAGGAACAATATGCTGTGGATGATGGAGAAAAAGTAGACTTGTTAAATGGTTTAAATGTTTTATGGATCAAGTAGTAATCATCAGCTAAACTGGCTGCTTTCAACAAGTTGGTTTCTCCCTTTTCGAGAATGAAGGTAGCAATGTTACTTGGCAATTTCCTAATAAACTCTTCCATTAGGATAAGATTTTTTAAGGATTCAAAATCTGAAACACCTCTTTTGCAAACCACGTTGTAAATTGCCTAACTTTGTCATTTTATAAGAGTGGCGGAACTGTTGCCGATAACCTTCAGCTGTGATGGCATAAGCATCTAAAACTGCCTTTTGTTTTAATCATATCATACTCCTTTACTTAACCATCTGAGAGATTACATATGCCGCCTTACCTTTGAACTGATTTCTGACAACCATTACCCATTGCTCCTGAGGCCACTTCAAGGTTTTAGCAGTGTCTTCGAACGTTGTAAAGAATACCTCTGGGTCCTTTTCATCAAAATCAGGAAGTAGCTTCTTTGCTTTGAGTATGTCGAACTTACTGGGTATCTCTCCATCAGTTTTCAGCTTAATCTGTATATTTGCCGACTCCTGTTCCTTTTGTATCTCTAGTTCAGCCACTTTACACTTGTGTTCATACTCCAATGCAAATAGTTCCTGTTGCTTTTGAAGTTCTATTGCAGTCGTTTTCTGTAGTTTCTTGTTGCTTTTGAAGTTCTATTGCAGTCGTTTTCTGTTGTTCTTGTTGCTTTTGAAGTTCTTGTGCAGCCGTTTTCTGTTGTTCTTGTTGCAATTGTATTTGAAGACGCAACTTTTCTATTTTCGGATCTATCCCAGGGGTGGCATATGCTCCAGTAAGGGATCGCAATTCATCGACGTCCTCATCATCATCTTCGAAGATTCCCTTATCTATTAAGAATTGCAGGATTTTACCAATAATGACAGCTTTCATATGTTTTGGATCGACCTCAATACCACATCTCTGGGCTACAGACAATAATTCCAGTTTCTTGGCATAACATAAATTCAAAATTTCTCCTTTTATATCGTTCATAAAGTTCTCCGAATTAAACGACATTCTGAAGGATTACCCCAAGTAATGCTAATAGAGCGAGATTATATCAATGTCTTATATTCACATAGGTTATGCCATTAATTTAACACCAAGAAATAACTAAATGTTAGTAAAAAATAATGAAGTTTACAACAATTTCTCAAGACAATTTTAAAGAGACCGTAAATAGAATGCCCAGTCTGAAAATAGATTAACTGAAATTGGACGGCCAACATAAAGGCAGAGATCAATTAGTGATCAAAGGTCTCACGATAGCACACAAACATGATATCTAGATTAGCACAATATGCATGTAAGAGGTAGTTTATGGCAGAAGAGAACCTTTATTTTGTCCTCGTAAAAATAAGGCGGGAGTAGAAGGGCTAAGCATAGCACAGAACCCAACCAATTAATATATATATATATATATATATATATATATATATATATATATATATATATATATATATATATATATATATCTATGTATATATATATAGATATATATATATATATATATATCTATATATATATATATATATATATGATATATATATATATATATATATATTATATATATAGATATATATATATATATATATATATATATATATGATATATATCTATATATATAGATAGATAGATAGATATATATATATATATATATATATATATATATATATATATATATAATAACATATAAATATAATATAATATATATATATATATATATATAATATATATATATATATATATATAATGTATATATATGATGAAATCTTAAAACTAAAAAGTCCATGGATAATCACAATTCCTAATGAATGAAACAAAATTACACATTCTTCAAAATAAATAGTTACATTTCTTCGTCAACAATGAAAAAAAAAAAGATAACATATCATTCAATATTTTGTGTAAGAAAAAAAACCTAAATTGTCAATAACAGAATTTAATCTCCTCGGGACTGACTCCACCACATCTGACATATCTTGGCTCCTCTCAAGATTCCCCCACACAGATAAACAGTGGCTGATGAGTAAATGTTTTGATTTAAGGGCAGTGCCGTCCCATTCTTTAGTCATAATGGCCCATAGGTTCTCGATGGTATTAAGGTCTGGTGATTTGGCAGGCCACTTAATCCGGATCATTTCAGGAATGCCTTTTAAACCACTCCTGGACGACAAGCTGATATAAATAGATGAATTGTTCATAGCTACGCATATGGGGATAGGGTCAGGAAGCAGGAGGGCTCTCACAGAGGGAATCAAAATTTCTTCCAAAATTTCAACATACTGGTGACCATTTAACCGTTCATGAATATTGACCAAAGCTCCCGGTGCCACATGCTGCCATCCAACCCCCACACGCTGGTGTTGATTCTGCCACTTCGAAAACATGGCAGCATTTATCCTCAAATCTAAAAGAGGGGGAGAAAAAACACGATAGACCTGAGTCTCAAACAAAATATCCACGTAGCTGATACTTTAAAAAAAAAAATTAAAATAAATAAAAAATTAAAACACCATTAGACTAAACAGCGAATGATTAGCCTAGGCCTAAGTCAGATATAATATTTACGTAGACTAATAAAGTATTATTTTGGACTAAAATAAGGAGATTAAACTTAGGACTTGCAAGTGTCAAGTTAGATTATCCATATACCCTAATGCAAAAATTCTCTTAAAACTAAAGAATGTATAGGCCTACAGTAGGCCTAAGTCTGAAATGAAATTATCCACCTAGACTAAACAATGATCAGGGATTTCTCATTAATCTAATGAGGTCCAAGAACACCTACATAATAAATGATGTGCATTATCGCCATTATTATTACATGATGAACCACGCCATAACTGAGGATCAGGTGCACTGTTGGATTCGACCATCGTCTAACATTCGAACACAAGCAAACTGACTTAGCTTTTTTTGCCTTGGACGCCAACAATAAAGCATTCCTTTCTTGTCATTACAGAACGTTTTCTCATCACACCAGATACCATTTTGCCCAGAAACTGCTCTCCATAGGAAGGTGTTGAAGAACGAAGCCAAGTCGCTGTTCTTTGTAACTTTGGTACGGAAAGGCTTCGTGGCAGGAATTCTACTTTCAAGACCGTCTTCCTCTCAAATGCGTCTTATGGTGGAGTTTGATATGTGGAGGTTAGTTTTTCTTTTACCTATTGTTGATGATGTTATTGGATGCTCCCTTACAAATGCAATCATCTGCCTGTCTTCCTCTTCTGTCATGCAGTGAGGTCGACCAGATCTTCTTTGATTTCTAGTCCTGCTAGGCGTACTTCGTCATATCTCTTCAGCATCTATATACAGTTGTTCTATGGCGATTAAACACGTGCTATTTGCTTACACTGAAATTTGTGTCTGATATAATTCAATTGCTAACCGCTCCTAACTGATTCTGATGTCTCGGTTCGCTTTCTAATCGGCAGCTGATCCATCTAGATAAGACTTTACGTAATCACTGTCAGCTGATCCATCTTGATAAAGACTTTACGTAATCACTGTCAGCTGATCCATCTTGATAAGACTTTAGTAATCACTGTCAGCTGATCCATCTAGATAAGACTTTATGTAATCACTGTCAGCTGATCCATCTAGATAAGACTTTACGTAATCACTGTCAGCTGATCCATCTTGATAAGACTTTACGTAATCACTGTCAGCTGATCCATCTAGATAAGACTTTACGTAATCACTGTCAGCTTGATCCATCTAGATAAGACTTTACGTAATCACTGTCAGCTGATCCATCTTGATAAGACTTTACGTAATCACTGTCAGCTGATCCATCTAGATAAGACTTTACGTAATCACTGTCAGCTGATCCATCAGATAAGACTTTACGTAATCACTGTCAGCTATCCATCTTGATAAAGACTTTACGTAATCACTGTCAGCTGATCCATCTTGATAAGACTTTACGTAATCACTGTCAGCTGATTCATGATAGAGGTGCATAACTACTGTTCCGTGTTTACATACTACTGTCTAAGTTTGTAGAAATCACAGTGTTTGTTCGGTGGTTGCGACTACTGCTGGGGGACCTGGGGTCAAGTGGCCCCCCCCCCCCCTCCCCCCCCCCCCCCAATTGGTAGGCACTGGCTGGTGATGGGATTATTAGGGCAAAGTCCCCCTTACCCACCCTAGTAGGACACGGCTGGTGATTCATAGGTTGGGTAGATAATGTTACGTTTGTGTGTCGTGGGTTCGGAAATTTCCGAAACCGAAGCCATAGCTGAAGTAGAATCCGAATGGCCGGGTCCTAGAAGCTAAAATCAGAACTACCAATCACACACAACTTCTCCGTTGAATCTAGGTGCATTCATGGTTGATTATGTTTAATGTTGCAGAGATTTTCCCTTTGCATTCTATTGATACTTGATTGGTTTTATCCATCTTCGCTGAAATAATTGATAATACACTATGATATTAAATATTTGTTTCCTCATTGCTCGAAATATACATTGGTAATGTTGGTAATCCTGTGTTGAACGAAAATTTCAAATTGTTTCGTTTCTTTAGTGTAAAGCAATTACTATACTTTGTTTTGAAATATTTACTATTAACATAATTTTTTTCTTATAATTGTTATAAATATCATAGGTTTGATATTGTGAATTATGTTAGCTTTATTTTGCTTGATAGAGCTTTCACTGTAGAAAAAAAAAAAAAAGTTTTTCAGCTGCGTGTTGTCGTTGTTAGTTAGTGAATTTAGAACAAAATCCTCTGAAATTTGTCGCTTCATTTCTGGAACTTGCTGTACACCGTACCCTTATATCTTACAATTTAGGGGCTTTGGTGGGAATATGGAGGTTTTCAGATGTGGAAAACCACAGAAACAGGCAAAATACTAATAACTTCTCATTCAGACTAAGTTTACGGAAAGTTTTCAAACTGATATTGTGCACTAGAGTAAGGGGTCAGGTACCCCTAGGATAGGTTTAAGTTAGGTAAGGTTTGTTAAGTCGCTTCCAATGCTCGAAATGAAAACACTAGGATTAGAACATAGCAAAGTGAATTTTCACACACATTGGTAGTACGTAGGAAAAGGATTACTACTTTAAAGTCCAAAATGCAAAAATGCTTATAGTAATAGGATTGATTAGCCAGGCTATGCTACTTAAGTTTTAAGTCTTCCTAGCCTAAGCCTATTCCAAATATAGGCCTTTGATAATTTGATGATTCCCAGTCCCCTACTCACGGCTTATAATGAATAAATTACAATGTAATTGTAATGATAACCTAATTAATAACATTCTCACAAATAAAATAAAATAAGGAACATAGGCTATGACGTCAGTGTCACGTTACCCTATTTGGCACGTTTTCAACCTGGTATAGGTCTAATTAAGTTTAAACCTATCGTGCATAGGCCTACTAAAGCAAAATACAATAAGATATCGATTATATTAAACGATTTATGGTAAAATGAGTTTAATAAATATTTATATTTAAGATATTAATGAAAATTGCTTTACCAAGTCAGGAGTTGTTAGTAGGTATTAGTAGGCAGTTGTTGCCAACCGTAGGGACATGTCCCTAAACCGTAGGTAACATTTAACTTAATTTTTCTTGCCGTAGGGGACGCCCTAGCAAAATTTTTCTGAAACCGTTAGGGACTTTTAAAAATTTTTACGAAATATATATTTTTGTCTAACTGCCCTTTACCTTCAGTGCTACACCACTATAAAATCCATATGATAAATTATCATACCTACTTTTTTTTAATCTAATTTTCTGATAATGCAACGTTCGGAATGAACATGTCTTGCACTTGTAAATAATAAACGTTACCGGGTGGTATGTAGTCTGGATGTACACTGACTGTGGTGGTGTGGTACGCTCATGTAAGACTCCATAAGGTTTTTGTGAAGACGATTTTCTAGCTTATGACTAATTGACTGACCTGACTGAATACTCTTAGATCATGGATAAAGCTAGACCGAGCACACCGAAGAAAGTAAGACAGAGGAGAGGAGAACTCTCGAAAAATGAAAAATCGCCTCCTAGAAAGCAGCGATTTAGACAAGAATGGTTACAGGTATGGTTATGAAAGACAGTGTGTTATTTACAACTCGACAAAATATTAAAATGGCTAGGTGAGACTGTATGATAGGTTAGATCAAGATAATTTCGAATAGGCCTATTGGAGTTTCGTAAGGGATCAATGAATGGTCACATGGTGTGGCAATAGTCCATTCATTTATGATCATACAAGAAAGAATAATAACCTAGGCATAAAGTTAGGCCAAATAGGTATACGTAGGCTCTTTGGTTTGGCCTAACTTACAAAGATCTACTGATTTCTGTTACTAGGCTATTTGCACTAGGCATTATTGTTTTCATGGGGAGGGGCCCAATAACCGAATTCAGTTTACTTTCCATTTGGAAATAGACAAACTTTCCACACACACACACACACACACACACACACACGATATTTGTAGACACCCACCCACCTGTGATAAGCCTATAGTTTGTGAAGGAATTAAGCAAAGTCTTACTCATTTATTTTAATTTTTACATTTACTCTTTTTCTCTTTGTATATTGTAGGAACATAGGAATTGTTCGTGCCGCTGACATATAAATTGAGAAAATAGCTCTATTTTCCTTGTATGAAAAGCCAATATCGAGTTTACGTTATATTATCCATGATTCTATATGGCTCTGGTTTCAGAAAGATGAATTTTCGTGCTATATTTTTAGTATGATTTTATGTATATGTATTTTTGTTTATTAATCAAATTAATTTGTGTAATACCCATGTTTTCCTTTTGATTGCAGTATATAACCTAGTACGTATATAGTTTGTTAGGTTGCGGGCCATTGGGACCTACTGATAAAAAAAGAAATTTATGATCATATGACAATTGCTCAAAGATTTAACACCACTGTAGAGACATTGAAACATTCAGTCCCACAGAGGGACATTTGGCTGCAGGAGTAGGGACAGTCTAGGGACTTTTTGCTACAGTTGTGGGGGCATGCTGCCTGTAGGGTTGACAACACTGATAGTAGGCCTGACAGAAGCCAAACTTGAAGGATCCCAACTTATCTAACCTTACTTATATTTAACCTTCATAAATATCAAAATAAGTAACTGAATAACATATAAATATACAGTATAAGTGAGAAATAACAAGTATAAGGAGGAAATACCTGGAAATATCAGGGGTAAATGTGGTCGAGAACTCGATTCTCGAAACATTCAATGACAAACGAAACGCCATCGTTTCTGTCAGTTTAGTTCATTCAGTTTATTTTGTTTAAATATTATTTATAATACCTTCAAATGTATAGATGTTATTAATTAATAATATGTAAATTAAGTATTATTATAATTAAATGCACTATTTTAATCATATTCAATGGCAACTATATAGTATTTTTATTGCTTATAATAATGTTATCGAAGATACAGCTCCACCGCCGCCAGCGTCCCCCGAGATAATCATCTCAGTGGGGCGTTTATAGATGTGTATTTAATAAACATGTATACATTATGTAAAATACGTACCATCTCGCATGTATAGGTACTACATACAATACAACTATATATGCAATATATATTATTCCATTATTCATTTATATATCGTTCTAAATGCCTCAAAAAGGCATATTTACTATATATAGTTCATAAATACACCAGGGTGACCAGATTTTGAAAATTTAAATAAGGGACACCTAAATTGGAGAGGTAGTTGAACTATATATATATATATATATATATATATATATATATATATATATATATATATATAATATATATATATTTGTGCTGCTGTTGATCCATGCTGTCGCACATCCCTCAGTCCACCGTGGCGTAATGGTAAAATTCTTCGAGTATAGTTTGCAGTATGCTTATCTTCGCTTTTTGTTGTTGTTTGGGGGGAGAGAGCCATTGCTTTAAATCACTGTAATTTTGCCACTCTGGCTAAAAGTACATATTTTCTCTTCACCTTTTGGTTACACTTTTTATCAGACATACTGCCTTATGCTTAAAAAATCTAATACCTGTTTTGTTCGTCATTATTTTGGGTCTGCTTTAGTTATATGACCATACGACAATTCTTCACTCTTACCTGTAGGTAGAGGGAAAGATGGTGTTTTAGTATTGGATGTAATATTCCATTTCTCGTCGCCGAGGTTCCGGGATGAAGGGCGATAATAAAGCAATATCTCTTGCTTGTGTTTATTGGCTTAAACTACATTGAAGAAGGCGGGTAGTTGAATATACAAAATACAATAAGCGTATATAATAGAATCATAACAAACTATGAGCATCGAAGCTCGATACATAATAAGGAATCATATCCTGCATACATGAGGTAGAATTTATAAGATCGAAGCCTCTGTGTCGGACTCGATACTAACACAATAATAATTGGTTATACTTATAACATTTACACATTATGCAACATAGTCAATAGCTTTGAATGAACGTGTCTGCGGAGCTAAGATTTCCCGCGCTCGTTACATAACGTCTTGCATACATAACAATACCAAGAACAGATTTGTTCGTTCTCTGCCCACTGCACTGTTGCCAATTTTGGGCGGGCCGCCTTTTACCCGGTATTTTGCAAAGTTTCACTAGTATATTGTATTTTTTTCAAATATTGAAAATACGGGACAAAAGGCGTCCCGGGGAGGGTCGCTATGGGGACATGGGACAAATGTCATAAATATGGGACAATCCCGTCAAATACGAGACATCTGGTCACCCTGAAATACACATTAACGTTTGAATATACATGAATGCATGGAATAATAAAGTATATTTAATGACACATTTAATGGATGTATACATAAATACATTTTACATCATATAAATTACCAAAGTAACACTCGGCAAGGAAAAAAACTTAAAAATACAGTTTTTTTAAATCTCGGACATATAGCTATTGTTCAATAATGCCACACCTGGCAACTCTTGTAAGGGGGTGGAGCTTCAAAATCATAGCGTTTGTTGCTTTCTAGATTTCCATCAACTTTACACCATAAAGATTCTGTTGAGAGTCCTATAATCATTTATACTGAATGTAGAAAAGGCTTATATTATTCGTTAACTGTTGGTTTGGTAACGTCAGTTCAGGGTAGAATATCGATCATCCTTTTTTAAAACTTACTGTGAAACCTTATTCATAAGTAATGTTTGACATTAAACTGACGTAAAATTCATACGTAATTAAAGACGGATCTTAAGCAATGAGAGAAAGGTTTTAAAATTTGGGCAGTACTTGTGGAAATCGTGAGGAACAATACAGTAAAGAATGAAATATTATGACGATAGAGAGAGAGAGCGCGCAAGCATAGGCCTATCGATAGAGATACTTAATTCATTATATTTACTTTGAGAGATTGAGTGATAATATTTTTCAAGTTGTTTTAAAAGTGGAAAAGAGAGAGAGAGAGAGAGAGATAGAGAGAGAGAGAGAGAGAGAGAGAGCGAGAGAGAGAGAGAGAGAGGAGCAAAATCTGCTCATGTGAAAGTTAGGCCTATTTATAGTTACTTAATTTCATTGTATTTTCTTTGCGAGATTGAGTGGTAATATATATAGTATGTTTTAGAAGTGGAGAGAGAGAGATGAGAGAGAGAGAGAGAGAGAGCAAGAGAGAGAGAGAGAAGAGAGAGAGAGAGAGAGAGAAGAGAGAGAATTATATTACTGGCGACGAACTTGTGACGGGGAAAAGCAGAAAAAAGAAAATATAATGAATTAAGTATCTCTATCGATAGGCCTATGCTTGCGCGATATGATATGACTGCCAAGATCGTGTGGCACTATGCTAGATAAAATTTGAAGGATCTAATATTTAAGTTAATTCTCTAAGAAAGTCATACCCTAATCTTGGATTACATTCGACAGTTGCCGTAGCATTCAAAGATTGTAAAAAGACATGGAAAATTTTAGATACAGGGTGCGGTCATTTTTGCTTTCTTGATATAGTCTTTACTTTGAAAATCTAGGTTTCATCCACAAATCATTCACGAAAAAAGCTGTGTTGAGAAAAATATTTATTACCACAAAAATAACTCAATATGTATTGCACAGGCAATTAAAGTTTTATATCGTGGGAGATCTTTCAGCCTCGCGGCAAAGAAATGCAGTCGTGTAGGGCTGTAGGCTACTACGAACTGCTTTGTAATGGGAGCATATAGCCAGAAATCTTTGAGCTGACATGCTGCTTAAACCATTGATTAAGATTTATGTTTAAAGACAGTAGCTTTGTAAACAGCAACTAGCCATTCGATCCATGTCAACGTCAAAGTAATCAAAGTGTGAAATCCGTTATGTTACCCAGTATCCAGTGACTTGCGCTTTCACCTCGAAGTTCTAGGGCTCCTCTTCACATCATAGAAAACGCTCTTGAGGATGCAACTAGATTTGTTCAACCTACCTTAGCTGTCGCAACATCGAGTGCCATTAACGTCAACTAACTTTAATTGATTGTAGAAACTAAAATAATTGCATTCACCACTTACGATGATGCAATATATCCCTGTTCATGAAGCAAACGAGTAAATATTGTCGTCGTGATACATAGTAGTAAAATCAGAAATTCACATTCTATCTAACCAGATCTCTATGAACGAATCCATCTGAGAAATTCTAATTACCTCGGACATATATCATTTTCTTAAGTATCTGAACGGTTTTGTTTTGCAGTTTTAACTTACATGATATAATTTCCAGTGATTTATATATTCTAGAGTAAATTTAGCGATATTATGTCTTTTCAGTAAAAAACAAATGGGAAATTGGATGAACGAAAGCTACTGAAAACTGTATCTTCAGTTTTCTTGTCGAGTGTACATATATTATATGGTGTGTATTATGTATGTTTGCATGTAATTGCATATGTATTTATGTATGAATGTATGCTTGTGCCGTAGGCAATGAGAGAGAGAGAGAGAGGAGAGAGAGAGAGAGGAGAGAGAGAGAGAGAGAGAGAGAGACATTATGAATTACTTTTAATCTTAATTTTCTTTAAACAAAAGTATGCAAATGATTTAATGAAAACGGACTTTTACGAATTAGAGGGTAGAAATACTAAATTTAAAAATTTAAAATGGACCACGAGTGAGGTCATTATTTGCCATTTAATGCCATTATTTCGAATTATATAATCTAAATTTTATATCAAATTATAGTATATACGTTGTAGTTTGATTTGAAATAAAAAATAACTTCCTGAGTGCCTAAATGAAGACGTAATAAGCATAAATAAACCAAGATTTGCAAAATAGTCCCAAGACCATCAGAAGAAATAAAAAACAAAACTATGATAGATTCAGTTATTTGATCGCATAAAATTATTTTATTGTGAAAATAATACCCACAAAAATAGAATTAATTGACGTAAAACCTTAATAAATAAAAGTTATATTTGCCAGCAAAAAAGAGAGAAAATATACTCACTTCTTACTCCCGTATTTGTAATGCCGTCGATTTTTAAAATGTAAACAAAAATTTCGGTCAAATTATAGTATGTCATTTCAAGCATTGTAGGCCTTAACTTCTCTAATTAATTATAAAAAAATGTGTAACTTACTACAATAATATCAAATTCGTACTAAAAATTTCTCAAATTAATTGGATTTTTAAGAATGTGAGCACGATTCATTTATTCGTATTGTGGTAAATGGCAACGATGAATGGCACCCGTTGCCATTAGACTTCCCGATGTTCGAGTCAAAAACGGCGTTTGAATGTATTATCTCTATTACTTATTTTCGCTATTTGCATTACTTCAACATTTAATCGAAGATTTATATTGATATTATTTATAAATATACACTATAGTAAAAATAAATATATAAAAGACGTTATAAAATAAAATACTCTTAAGTATAAAGAATAATTGTCTCACACTTAAAAAGTATATTTTGCCTAATATTAAGACTCATACCTATAAGATAAGCACAAGTACATATATAATTGTTTTATAGATACAAATTATATTGAATAACGTAAAATAAATCAAGATATTAGACTATGTTTCTTTTGTACAGTTAGAGATAATCCTTTGAATGACTTTAACCAATTTCAATCCCATAAAAAGTTTATGGCGTTTCCCCTCTAACAGCCGGAAGATGTTAAGATAGTGGAATTTTAAAGTAAAAGACGATGTTATATATATAATCTTTTTTCATTTTATAAATTAATTGTATATTAAAACTTACATGCATATCTAATAAAAGAAAAAAATTATATAGGTTTTATATGTATTAAGTACACATGCTTAACAATAAAGCGAACCGTGATTGCTTTTCTTAAAAGTAGATCTTGGCAATAATAAAATATGCTACCTTTTGAAACTATACGACATTTTCAAGTATTTCATTATAAAATTATCATTTCAGGTATTATATAAATGATCTTTTTGTTTATAAAAAACGTATTACAAGATGACATATAATGAAATAACCTTAAGTTTCGCGTCAAAAGTCTGGTAATAACTACATGTTCTCAAAACGTAAACAAACATTCAGGTCGAACTGCAAGATAATCCCGTTTTAGCAATTTGGTCATAAATTTCTACTTTCTAAGCCTAAAATCATCTTAATAACTACAATTACAATAATTTTGTACTGTAATAAATAATCAGACATCACGATATTATATGAATAATAATGGTAATTAAGTAATTGATGTTGATGATAATGGCAATGATCAATACATTAGATTTAAAAACGCTTTTTTATATTGTTTCCCTTTACTTTTTGTGAAAAAAGGGTGGCATTAATTAGTCATATGTCTCAATATTAATACGACCGATGTATCCAGTATTTAGAAAGAATAAAATGAATGATATACTGTGTATAATATGTTACTTATCGTTTACAAAAAGAAAAAAAAATCTGTATAAAACAGAAAATATGAATATTTATCTAAAATGTTCGTAGTTAGAGCTATAGACCTACAATATGAGAAAACTTATTATGTTTTTTTTATATACTTGTAAAAGTCTGAATAAAGGATAGTATAGGAATAGACTCTATTCTAGATTGTTGTTTAAAAATACAATACTACTAATTTCTGATTCAGTCAGATAAAAACGTCGCCGATGTTTACGTTACTTTGATTCTAACATCCACAAGAAAGTAAGAGAAATAAACGTTTTAAAGTATAAATCTATTGTTTTGGTGTATTTTATATATATAACATATACTACTTTGAATTTTCTGAAAAATTTGTTCCTCTAACATAATTATACAAATATTACTTTAGCCTAAAAAAACTAAAATTCTTCCGAAATATTAATGCTTGTTAACAAGTCTTCTTACACAGATTAGCAACAATGGAATAAGCCTGTGGTGGGGTGGAAGAGCTTCACTGACGTGCCTGGATTTGAATGTCTCCTGCGTTCGCGCCCAGGTATAGGCAAATCTATTATCGTAAAGAAAAATTCCCCTTCGGTTTAAGCATATATGAAAATATATTAATTCCGAGGTAGAGCGAATTAGATATTAAAAGACATTGTAGCTCGATGTATGTATATGAATCACGGTAATGTGATATGACTTATATATATATATATATATATTATATATTATATATAAATATATATATATATATATACTATATATATATATATATATATATATATATATATATATATATCTATATATATATGTATAACCAAATCACGAAAGTTTGAAACGTGATAAATCCATAAATAATGGTATAAGCCACGAAGGAAAAATAAACAACGGAGTTTCTGCAAGATCTTTCGACTCAACGTCCTTTACTCAGCAGAAAACTGACTTACAGGGGAATTGCATTACAGGAAAGGTGTATAAACTGGACAGATAGGGATTATAAGGAGATTAGTACCTAGAATCCGGCACACCTGGAGAATGAGTAACCTTTCCAAACAAACATAAACACGGGTAGTACAATCAAAATATCAATTTTTTCTTCTATGTTTTTACGAGCATTGCGCATTGTCAGTCCCCAATATTTGGATCAAGAAATTGAATACACAAGAAAAATAGGGAAAGATTTATGTTATCCTTCACCTATATTAAATATTTGTTATAATAAAGCCCACAAAAAGTTTTATAGTGTAAGTGACACGGAGAAAGAAAATTCTAAGAACATTCTCAATTTGCCTTATTTCAACGGATTTGAAACCATTAAATCATTGTTAAAAGCCTATAAGGGTCAACCTTGTTTTTTCCTATAATAACACACTAAAAGGAATGTTAATAAAAAATGGCCCCAGGGAAAGCAACACCATAATATATAAAATTCCATGTGTGGACTGCCCCTCTTTTTATCTGAGACAGTCGAGCAAGGGCCTAGAAGTAAGATTAAATCAGCATAAATATTTTGTAAAAACTGGGCAAACATCTAATTCAATATTCATTCATTTAAGTGAAAACAACGACTGAATAAATTGGATTGGTAGTTCAGTAACTGCAAGGTCAAAAGATGTCTTATCACGAAATCTTTTAGAATCTGCCATAATACAACTTACTTCCCATTGTAATTTTAATATTAGTCGTGGCCTGTTTCATTTAGACCTTGTATTTGTAAACATGTGTTTAAGAATGACCTCAAGATATAATTACAGACTTAAATACAAATTAGTTGCCTCAGAGATATCTTCGTTGTATATGTATGTTTAATATGTATTGTGAATAAGTTTTGTTTTACCAAAGATCTGAATAGCTGTCGCCCTATATAATCCTTATAAATTGTCTTGTCCCTGTGTCAGCAGATTGACAATTTTTTTTTTTCTAAATTGTACTACCCATGTTTATGCTCGTTTGGAAAGGTTACTCATTCTCCAGGTGTGTCGGATTCTAGATACTAATCTCCTTATAATCCCTATCTGTCAGTTTTATACGACCAATTTGTCCTGGTTACTGTCAACTTTCCATCATGTAAGTCAGCTTATCTGACTTTGAGGTAAAGGACGTTGAGTCGAAAGATCTTGCAGAAACTCCGTTGTTTATTTTTCCTTCGTGGCTTATACCTTTATTTATACACATATATATCTGGAACAACTATTTATACTATTTTCAAGTTGAAAATGAATAAAGAAGTATATTTTTAGCAGCGTAAAGTACCCTGCTGGTCAAACTTTGTAAAATAGACGAGTTTACCATAAATTTGACAATATTTTTGTTTTCTACTGCATATTTACTTCAAAGAAAATAGTAATTATGGTAAAAGATGATATTCTTAAGTAATAAAACTACAAAGCACAATGGGCGTAGTCCATGGCTTCCTATAGTGTTAAAGGCTGCATTGTATTCAAAATCATCATACTGAAAGAGAATGTCCAATGCTTAAGTAAAGAATTACTTAATTTTACTTACTGAAAACTCAATAAATAAATTAATATCTCCATCTCCCGATCTTATTTCTCTTTCTTTATTAATTTTTCTCACACTTTTAGATACCAAAGAGGAGAAAGTAAGTATTTATGGATTCCAACATACCTGGACTGGTATGAATTCACTAAAACCAAGGCGAACTGTCAATTACTGTCAACATTGCAGTTTGAAAAGCCTGTAGTAGTAGGCTATGTCAACCGATTGGGTATTGCATAACTTCCAAACGGCCTCAGTTGTAACTCTGAGAAATATCTGATAGTCCCAGAGATGGTCCTACCTTAGGGGATAGGCTCCAGCCCGTACACAAGGACTGCTTGATTGGAAACACTTACGAGTTTTAGGAATTTTATTACGAAAAAACAGAGTACTAAGGTTCGTATTTACAAATTTACACAACAAATAACAAACGAGATTGGGGCCTGGGCCACACTACCCTTACTCGACAGCTAAGATGGACGTGGACATGCAGCCACGAGATTCTTAAATAAATAAATAAATAAATAACACTAACAAAAAACGCGTTATTTTCTCACAAACAAATTCATAAGCGTGATCCTAAATGACTGCAAGGGTTATTCTATACGCTAAGGCCAATGATAGCAAGGATTAAGACAGATTACTTACTTCATATTAAGTCAATCACAACCCCCTCGTGGGAATAGTACAACTCACTCACTTATATCAGACAGGAGCTCCCCCCCACCACGGCCCCATCTGTTGGGTTGATATCTGTAGACAGAAGGGCGATTGAGGCGGAAGGAGCTTATTTATACCCTCACGGCGTTTGTCAAACTTTGGTCAAATAAAATTTACAGTAATGACTTATTTCCTTTATGCAAGTTGAAGTTAATGCAATAAAACTGGTGTGAGTATTCCACGTGACTGAACCATCTCATTCTTGTTTCACACTAGTTAGTATATATATATATATCTATATATATATATATATATATATATATATATATATGATGTAAATATATATATATATATGTATGTTATGTATATATATATATATAGATATATATATATATATATATATATTATATATATATATATACATATATATCCTATCTGATTTTAGGGCGGGAAACCCATAGGGACATCCCACGCATTGAACGTGAATTTTATTAGTTATAAAGATGTTCCATATATTCATTATATTGTTTCTTTTTTTTCAATTCTAAAATTACCTACGTATTTTAGTGGCGAAAGGTTGTCCAACAGCCTAAGAATTGTGTTTGATGATAATAATATGAACCATAAGTATATATTACATATTTATTAGTTATTTTCATTTATTTTTATATGTATTTATATTTTTTTTTTTATAATTTAACAGGAGAATGTACCTGAGGCTTATAACGACGAATATCCTCTGTTACTATTGAGTAGCATTATTGAACTCCGTAGGCTGAATCGTATATAATATTTTGTGGGATACTGAGCAAAATCTTTCAAAAAATTTTCGTTTTTGGTTTCCTGCGTTTTCATAGTTGTAAATATGAACGCGTCTCAAAAAGCTTTGAACAGTTTTCATTGGTGAAATCCGTAGTGTAGCTTCGTCTGAACGTCTGCAAGTCGTATAAACGGGAGAAATACGTATAGATCCGGGAAGAGCAATATATATATATATATATATTATATATATATATTTATAATCTATATATATTATAATATATATATATAATTATATATATATATATTAGTTATCTTATTATATATGTGTGTATGTATGTATATATATATCTTATGCAAGAAACGAGCGCAAATTCAGTATACGCAAAATAGTCCTCCTTTGTCATTAGCGACCGCTCTCACCAGTGAATTTGATGTGCTGTGGTTAAAGATACACTTTCTCGGCTCTGAGATAAAAAACATCATGAACTTATTATTATTCAGAAGATGAACTCTATTCATATGGAACAAGCCCACCAAAGGGGCCATCGACTGTTAAATTCTGTCATAGAGGAACCAGCCCCCCAACCATTGTCTACAAATTAAACAAAACTTCAGACAAACTTTATTCAAGGCATTCTATGCAAGCAATTTTTTTAATTATTATTCACGATGAGCCAAAACCAACTCCTTCGTATTTTTTTCATTATTCCTTCCTCTATATGCTACATCTACCGAGAGTACAACCTTAATCGCCGTATAATTTTAAGTAAGAATAATAAATAATTGTAGGAGTTTTTTTTTTCAGTTTTTGCATTTTCCGAGGACACATTTGTCAATGCTAACCGTTACTGTGGTGGTGATTTGAAATGACAATTAATACCTGCATATGGTTACATAATTCAAGTCCTGTACAAATATACTTAACTGATGTATTTGTTTATTTACTGATTAATTTTGTTCACTCATTTCTTTATCTACTTTTTTCCATCCCAAAATGTCTGTTCATCGTCACATTGGCTGCTTTCACTTTTCGCCTTGTTAACATATCTAACTTCTCTATTTGTTAAATTTATTTATTCATTTTTTTTTGAGTGACATGATACACTTTTAACTCAGGGTAAGGTAAAGTCTAGGCATCATACCTTTTATTAATTTAGAAGATAAATAGAGCATTCCTTAAGCCAGTCGCTATGTGCAAAATAATTATTTTGCGGGTATGTAATTTAACAAAGCTTGTGTGTGTGTGTGTGTGTGTGTGTGAGAGAGAGAGAGAGAGAAAGGTGGGGGGGTCCACACTGAGGCACACTGAAGTATCTTGGAGGCTCAAAACAACTGACGAAAATAGCTGGTTCTAGACACCACAGTCCACACGACAGCCTAGTACGAGATCCAAGATGGCCGCTCATCGACCGTGAACCTCTTTCAATACTATTTTCGGCCACCACTTCTCCCTCATCGAAGCCGCTCCTGGGTGGTGGCAGAAGATGCGGTTACCATGGACCAGGTTCTTCTCGATGAGGAAGTGATTGAGCTCGTACAGAGAGTGGAGGGGTTTGTGCTGCACACCGGCTTGTTTCGCCAGCACCCCTGAGATGTAAGCGTCATCCACCCACAGGAACGGGGCGTGGTAGTAGGCGTGGTAGAGGTCCGGAGCTCGGTGGGTCGGTATGACGAAGGCGCTGCCAGAACAATACGGCGGGTAGGTCCCCTCCCTCCACTCGTCCATGGAGACGCACCACTTGGCGCAGCCCTTGCCCCTCAGGACGGGCATCCCCCACCAGACGGCGCACATGATCTTGTCCGGGACGGAGTTCTTCTTGGCTTCCTCCTCCGTGTAAGCCTTCAGGTAGTCCACCAACGCGAAGACGTTGATGATCATATCGTCATCGCTCTTCAGGATCCACTGGGGGTGCATGCAATGCTGGGTCACCCACTGCAGAGCAGACACGCCCTGCAACGCAAAGGTGCTTAGTCGTATTGATGTGATCTAGCTTGGCGGCAATGCTAGGCTCATCCCTCCAAAAGATATCGCTGCATTCATTACTTATACATAAAGGGCACCATCAAGCAGAATGGTGGTGTATAGTAGGTGGAAATAATGTGAGGAATAATGAAACTAAAGAAGAAATAAAGGCATTACGGGAAAACAGAAGGCAGGAATAGAGTAAGCTATTTAATACTGAATTCATTTTACACACAAGCATTATATATAGATTTCTGCCTATCACTGGAAATAAACCTCAGTCTACCCAGTGACAAGCCAAGGCGATACCGACTCAGCTACCAACGCCATAAAAGAAGTTGGAACCTAAGTACACCGTACCTAAGGTTTTTCCCAGGCAGTCTTCTGAATCCCAACAAACCAGCGAATTTTACCCAGCTTCCCGACCCATCAGCGATTCAGTGGGTACCATTTTGTTAGTATTCCTCCTTCACTGTGAAATATGATGGAAATAACGGGTAGAATTCGCTGGTAGAAGCCTGTTCGGGGAAAAACCTCAGGTATGGTGAGCTTAGAACCTTACTTCTTTTACAACTTTAGTGGTCGAGTCGGTACCACCTTGGGCTGCCACTCGGCAGACTGAGCTTCGCTCCCAGTGCGAGTCAGAAGTTTATTTCTGTGAAACACGTACTCATGTGTTTAATAGTTCCATATTATATATGTACACACACATGAGAATGAATGTGCATGCCTGCCTGTGTGCGTATGCTATCAGAATAATCGATATCTATGCTGAGACTTAACAAACCTTATAAGAAAGATTCTTGTAGCTATCCACAAAATCCGTCTGAATAATGTCGTGATATTTCTCGCTCTCCTCGTTGATAATCTTCTGTTCTTCCTTTGATGCCGCAGCGCCGAAGACGAAGATGACCTTCATGCGGACTTGAGGGTAGTATCTGTCGACAGAGCAGTGAAGCATGTTCTGGTAGACTTCTTTATTTTTTTCCAATTTAATGGAGAATGTCCAAGGGATTAAGGAAAAACTGCCTACACGACAGAGCTTGAGATACAAGTTTTGACCCAAACAGACGCAGAAGTCGAGTCGAATAAAAGCATGCAATAAAGAGGACTTATCCACATATCAAGTTATCTGGCAATTACGTCGAATACGAAACGAGACTCCTGTTAATTTTGATAAAGGATGAGAGGAGAAAAGGTCTGAAAATTCTGAGTGTTGAATCTCATTCATTGAGATTGTCAGATAACAGAAGAAGTTCGGAAACAGTTGGGAAGCAGAGCTATTTACAGAAGTCATCACATTTCAGTGAAATTCATTTGTTATAAAGATAAATAGACAAAATACAAATCGGCAAACACCCAAAGGGGTCATGACGAAAAGAAACAATCCGAACGGGAATTTTTCTGTAACTGAGAAACATAATACATTGGGTAGGCAGTGAAATTTAACATAAATTTGTATTAACTAATGATAGATATATCTCAAGTCCCATGGGGCAAGTAAGAGCTCAATTACCTATCAAAACAAGCATGGTCTCTCTCTCGCTCTCTGGGGAAAGTGTTTAAAGAGACTCATTTCTATCTATTTATCAATTCATTTATCTATTTTTTTTAAAGTGAGATCTTTTCTTTCAGCATTTCCCTTCTACTTCATGTTACTTCTTCCTGATGAACACCACATATTCTCTGGAAGTTTGAATATCAAGTCAATGGCCCCTGTGGTGGGCCCGTTCATTGTGAACAGGGTTCCTCTTCTGAGTAATAATACAATAATAATGAAACAGTTGAAGACAGCTAAAAAAGAACATATTTCCACTCACTTTATGTTGCCCCAAGTGTCACGTATCAGCTGACGATTTTCCTTTTTGTGCACAGCTGAATGAACGTAAGAAATGATGTGCAGATCAGGCCTTTCTTTGCACAAGTTTGGCTCCTCTATCAGGTACCTGTGGATGAAATCTGTAAGGAAAAGGTTCTCAGGGAAGAAGGCGGACGCTGAACTGCCTGTTATTGGCAGTGCCGTCCGTGAAATCACTTCGAAAGTTATCTACTGGGTGTTTCGAAATTAGAGCCCCACCCTCCACAGAACAAATGGAAAGTTATGAAGTTTTCTACTATAGCCTATCTCCAAGTACATTATCTTAAGTTTCTATTAAGCTATTTTTCATTTTACATTTCTTGTATTTTCAGACTGAGTGACGGAGTTAGATACAGGCATGGCCGGAGGAAATCAAATGGATTGACTGAATCTGGGCTATAACCTTCAGAGAGGCCAGGGCTGCTGGTGCATCCTTCATTTCACGTTCCTGGATAGCTAAATACATTAAAAGAGATGAATTCTTTGTTAAAATAAACTGGAACAAAAATCCATATGATTGTCATTGCGAAAAGAGTGGAAATCTTGGAAGACCTGAAATCCTTTCTCAGGAGTCAAAAGACATCATATCTGAGGCAGTGGGTAGACCAAGAAAGTCTTTACGTAAATTGGCGCTTGAACTAGAAACAAAAACGGGAAAGAAGAGAACTGTTATAGTGCTGTATATCATGAGTTAAAAAAATCTGGTATCAAGCTATTTCATGTTATCAGCAAGCCCAACATTACTCAGCAACAGAGAGAAGACCATGCATGGTTTTGTGGTTCATTTCTTAAAGATTGGGATGAAGCTGACTTTTTCCATGTTGCCGCATAAGATGAATTCTTCATTTACACAGTCGGGAAGCCAAATCATAAAAATGACATCATATGGGCTACAAAGTTGGATGGTATCAGTGATGACGTGCACTATCGCCAAGATGTGAAATTTCCTGAATGTTTGGGAATTTTTCTGTTTCACAGCCAAACGGTTAATGTGGATCATCAAAGAAAAAGGAGTCATAGAATGGCAAATACTTCAGAGAACCTATGCTTACTGGTGGAATATTTCCTTTCCTCAAAGATCCTGAAAATGTGTTATCTGTTGAAGAAGTCACATTTTTGCATGATAAGGCACCATGTTTCAAGGCTCTTCAGACACAGGAGCTGCTTCGAAACAGTGGCATCGATTTCTTCTTGTCAAGAGAATTTCCAGGTAGCTCCCCTGACCTTAATGTGTGTGAAAACATTCGTAGTATCTTAAAGGATCGCGTTGAAGTGCGCACAGTGAACTATGATGGTATACTAAGCCTCAACGAACTGTGAAGAGAGGTGACCAAAGTGCTCAGGGAAATGGAGTTTGAGTCTCAGCTTTTTTGCGATTTGTTGAAATCATACCCATCAAGAATGCAGGTTGTGGTACAGGCAGATGGAGGCCACACAAAATATTAAATGCTTGGAGAGAAACTTAAATAAATACCTGTTCTGAATTACTTTTGTTTTTGTCCATATCAATTTTAGTTTATGCTGTAGAGGGGGGGGGGGGGGGCGGTGGAGCTCTAATTTCGAAACACCCTGTATAGGATCTCTTTTACTCTCTCACGAAATTGCCTCCATATATATCTGTATGGAAGTTTGAGGATGCTTAAGTGAACTACATTGAAATAATTCCAATGAATCTGGGTACTCCTATGTCACATCAACATATCAATAAATGCAATTCTAAAACTCCGTCCGTATCTACTACACATGTAAACAAGTTCGACGATGAGTCTGGATGTCACCCGGGATGTAAGCATCGATTTTATTTGATCTACAGAGGCACAAATCTCCCTCACATCTGAATGCCCAGGAGAACTGGTGTATCCTAGCGATACTCGGCCCTTACCGAAGCTGCTGTTTGTGATGGAAGGCCTCGGGGTTCTCCTCCGGGAACTTATTCTCGACCTCATTGTCCTCTCGTACGAAGGCCGCCTGTCGGGGGCAGAGATTGTTACAGTTGTCCTCCCTCTCGAGGAAGGCTTTGTGAGAAGCTGCACACACACATACATATTATATACATACATATAGTTAGTTAGTTATTTTACTGACAAATATATACAATCATTAGTGCAAATTTGTCCACAAAGAGACATAATGCAAAATAAACAAAGTGGACAGTAATCTCTTCTGTTCTTGCAAGTACATGGCTTAAAAAGAAAAATACATCAAGAAAAATACAGCTTCAAGGGCAAATAACATAAGCCCATAAGACACATAGTTTTCTCTCCTTTAGAAGTACACAATTACACTGATAGGATTATAGTCTGATGTTCCTACATTGCACAGGAAAGGGAAAAATTGAGACTGGCTTGACTGACGCAATAGACAGCAGACCTTCCACTGGAGGAGTGGATGGGTGCTATAGGAAATAAAATATTATCGTTATATTTTTCGTCTTTGTCGGCGGGTCAGAGTCCAGAGATCCACATCAAGCCCTCTAATCCTCTGCAACACATAGTAAGACTTTATTATTATTATTGAAAAAGATTCAACGCACGGTACAAGTCGAAAAGGTCCTTAACTATAGCGTAGCAAGTGCCTGAGAACAGAACATCTATTTGTAAAACAAGAAAAGGTTTGCAACGCGACAGGAAGCAGAGCAACGCTCGAGGGAAACCGAAAGACACCAAGAATAAAAAGAAAACGAATTCTTTCAAGTCTCATTTCCCCAGCCATGAAAATAGGGTGCTGACGGAACCAGAAAATGGCTAAAGATTGCAGGAGACAAGACTGAACTCAATGTTTTACCTGGAAGTCGAACCGATTGATGTCTACTCCAACAGTTACGCGACGCAGGAACGTTGTATTTCTCTGGGTCTTGTTGTCACTATTGCCGCCGCGTCTGGGAGGTCTCTCCCGAAGGGCGGGAGTCTCTAGGTGTTCTGCAATCATCCACGATACTGGCAAGATTAAACCGATAAGCGCCCCCAAGACGTAGAGGATTCTGATTATGCCTGTAAGTACAAGACGTTGTCATTATGCCTCTCTGCAGGGATTACTCAAGGTTCTCTGCGGCGTCCCTCAGGCCGCTAGCTGCAACCCCTTTCATTCCTTTTACTGTACCTCCGTTCATACTCTCTTTCTTCCATCTTGCTATCCACTCTCTCCTAAGATTTATTTCAAAGTGCAACTGCTCTGAGGTTTTCCTCCTGTTACATCTTTCAAACCTACCTACTGTCACTTTCCTTTCCAGCGCTGAGTGACCTCATAGGTCCCAGTGCTTGGCCTCTGGCCTCAACTCGCTATATTCCATTCCATAATGCCTCTGCTGCAGCCAGCGGTGCTTGCATGCACATATTCCTCCTGACTTTGGTTTCTACAGTTCAATTTATATTTTAATATTTTACTAACTTTTTTATTTATTCATTTATCTGTTTTTCTAATAATCTGGTCTCTTCCTTTTGTATTTACCTTTACCTTATGTTGCCTCTTTTGAATGAACACCTGAATAATACTCTTTGGAAGCCTGACTTTCAAGTCAGTGACCCTTTAGGTGGACTTGTTCCGTTTGAACAGGATTCATCCTCGGAATATAATACTAATACTAAGAATAATAATAATAATAATAATAATAATAATAATAATAATAATAATCAAGTAAAAAATAGTCATCACGATTCTCCAATACTGAGATGCCAATAGTTTGAAATGTTGTTCGAAATATACATAAGGTTGTGTCATAATCCTGCAGTCCTGAGATGTTACGTATGGTAATGACGGCTGGTTTTGTACAGCCGTCTCAGGACAGGAGCATATAATTTCTGCAATGGTTCTTGAACTGCCCTGCAAATAATTTCATGATATACTCAGCTGATTTTCAGGAGTTAAAATTGCGTCAACATGACTCATTTGTTTGTTTGTTTGTATGGTGCTTTTACGTTGCATGGAACCAGTGGTTATTCAGCAACGGGACCAACGGCTTTATGTGACCTCCGAACCACGTCGAGAATGAACTTCTATCACCAGATATACACATCTCTCACTCCTCAATGGAAGGGCCGAGAATCGAACCCGCGACCACCGAGGTGGGACGCTAATGCCATACCAACCACGCCGCTGAGTCGTGAATGGAGACACCTGCCACACTAAATCGTTCTCGTGATGTAGTAAATCATTTCATTGAATCGAGTCTAATTGCTTCTGGCTGGGTTGGATCGAGAGCATTCAACTTACGGCCTCCACTGGACTTCTCTTCGTCCTTTATGGCTCCTTCATACTCTCTGCTTTGGAATTCTCCCCTTTCTGCGATTTCCCCTGATTCTAATGAAGTTCCGGGAGTCTGAGGCTGACTGATCGCTTTTTTCAGGGAGTCTTCCTTTTCGTTTCATTGAGTTTCGTATTGATAAAGGTCCACAGTTTAAGAAATCACTCATCAGAGAGAGAGAGAGAGAGAGAGAGAGAGAGAGAGAGAGAGAGAGAGAGAGAGAGAGATAATTATCAATGATTTACATATGTTCCTCACTTTCTCGAAATTGATCTTTGCACCTGTGAACATATGTTCCCGACAAGTGTTGGAATGAATAATGATGACAGTTAGAGACGCTCGTCTGTATAATTTTTCAACTACGAAAAGTTCATGAATAAGATGTATCACGAATGTTTTGGAATTATCTCCGGCCAATTTCTCCTTTCGCAAGTTGCACACATCACAAAATCGATCAAATGGTGGTTGTGGATCCCTTAATCAAACGGAGATTGTGAACTTGAGAGTGACACAGCTGAGGTTATAATCCAGGGTGACATCACCGGGACCTTAACCCCAGGAATTATCTTTGAACTAACCTAACCCAACCTAACCTAATCTAATCTAACAAAACCTAACCTAACCTAATCTAATCCTACAAAACCTAACCTAACCCAACCTAACTTAACCTAATCTAACATAACCTAACCTAATCTAACCTAACCCAACCTAACCTAATCTAACATAACATAACCTAACCTAACCTAATCTAACATAATCCAACCTAACCTAACCAAACCGAGTCTAATCTAACATAACATAACCTAACCTAACCTAATCTAACATAACCTAACCTAACCTAGGAGCATGGCTAAAGAACTGGAGCTGGTGCAATACCAGTATACATCTAGTATTGCTCCCGGGTGATAGAGATATCAAAAGGAAAAAGTGCTGTTGAAAGGCTTAAAAAGAAAAGTTGCACAGCAAGTGTCATCAAACAGAGTTGGTGAACACTAAAGTTATCGAGAGGAAGTTACGTTACTAAGAGTCGTTATACTGTGGTTGTGGACCAGGGAGTTCTTCTACAACTGGATTTGTTATCGCGAGAGTTATCAAAGGCTGTGAACAAAAGAGTTATCAAACAGGTTGTGAACAAGAGTGTTATTAAATGGGGTTACCAGCCAGGAAGTTATTAAAGGAAAGATTAATGTGACTTTTGTCTTGTGATTTTTTTCTGTGACTTTTTTCCTGTGATTTTTTTCCGTAATTTTTTTCTCTGACTTTTTCTGTGATTTTTTTCTGTGACATTTCTTCTTACTTGGATTCGTTTTAACTGACGAACAGCTCTTGCATTCTTATAGAAAGTAACTGAAGCATATTATTCTCAAATGGCCAATGCTCGACTCACGTCTTGGAATCACTCATTACTCGGGAATGAAGTCACACCAAAGTGGGAATTAGTCCAAATGAATGACGCAGACATCAGTCAGGAATCAAAGGTTCCCGAGGTCCCTTACGAAACACACTCACTTTCTTACCTCTTCTCATGGTCAGCTGGTTAAGGAGCTCCGGTTATCAAATCACATTCAAAATGGTGCTATTTTCTCTGGGAAATTTCTTCTTCTTCTCTGGATTGCTTACGACACTTTTCATCAGCTGTGGTAGACAGAAAAAATCACGTCAAAAAAACAACCATAATTACTGGTTTACAAAGAAATTGAGGCAAGTACAAAAATACCCGTTTTTACCTAATTTGGGGGTGCTGAATTCAAATTTGAAATCCGTTTTTACTCATCACCTCTAGTTATCTATCCTGTTTTATCTGTTATAAGCTGCTGCAACTCTTGAAATGTGCACATATATTCTCTGTTTATACTAAAATGAGACTATTTAAAAGCCAGAAAACTAGAGGTGATAGAGCAAAACTATTTATAAATTTGAATTCAACACACCCAAATTAGTTTAGTAATACCAATCTGCGGTGAGGGTTTGGCGCCTTCAAAAACGAAAACACACGTTGCCATATCTTCAAGTTCTTTGTCGAGGCGGCCAAAGTCGTCATAGCTCTGTATTTCTTACTGAATCCCCTAAAGTCAAAACCTATGTCCTGTACAGATTATCCTCCTTTCAGAGTCTGGCGAGGGGGGCGGGGGGGGGGGAGGGGGGGGTGGGTGTTGGCGGATGGCCCATTTCAGTTGTGGTTATTAGACCAGCGGTTCGCTGGTATAATTTATCTTTCGTTTATTCAGATATTTATCATACAGTGTGTTTGTATGGTGTTTTTACGTTGCATGGAACCAGTGGTTATTCAGCAAAGGGACCAACGGCTTTACGTGACTTCCGAACCACGTCGAGAGTGAACTTCTATCACCAGAAATACACATCTCTCACCCCTCAATGGAATAGTCGAGAATCGAACTCGCGGCCACCGAGGTGGCAGGTAAAGACCATACCAACCACACCACTGAGGCGCTTTCATACAATGTGTATTGGCATTAAAATTTAAGTGTTTTTTCATTTTAACGTAGTCCTCCTTTACTCTCTCTAAAAGTTGGATTTTCGAAATTTTCTTTGTTGGTTTCGCACTTACAGAGATGAGCTATTCTGTAATTAATTACTGCTTTTTTGCTTGACATCGCTGGTACTCAGTCTATGTACTTTCCTTGAATGATGAGGAGCACTAACCATCAGACACTTCGTGATTCATTTGACGGTGACAATTCAATAACCATCATTTCTTCACTTTATATAAGGTTAATGTCAATGACTGGCTTAACACAATACTCATCGGGATCTGTGTACGACAATCGTGATTCAATCCTGTCTGCAGCAAATCTATTAATTTCAGTCACTAAACTGCTCCCTTTACCTCATTCAAAATTTTGATAGATTGATGTTTGGCAACGCCAGACCAATTTCAATCCTAACCACGGTATTTAGATTTTTTTCGTCTTATCACCAGAATATTTTATTTTCCATATTCAGTTGACCGTTGTCTTGAAACAATCTACACAAGAAAAAAATAACATCATAGATGAAAAAAAAAACCAATCTCATATTCAAATTTCTCTATTTATAGAAAAGTTCAGATAACAAACATCTTTAAAGTAATTAATGATACACACATACAAACACACACACACACATGTTTGAGCGCCAACTATATTTCCATCCGCTAATCCTCATCTTTACTATAAAGGACTCCAGTTTATAAGATTTGATCATTCTTAAGAGATAAACGAAGGGTTTATTGTTTCTTAACTGACGGATATAGATTTCAATACTTGACCTGGGAATCGAATTTGTAGATGTGGCACCATGAATGCCACGTTTCTAAAAATATATTGAAAAACTTTTTAAATATTGATTGTTAACAACTGTATACATGAAAACCACATTTAGTAAATATTTCAGAGTAATTCCCTTCAGTTGTGTTATATAACAACGACCTGTATTCCATAGAATTTTCCTTAGAATGGGAGATTGGCATTGCACGTTAATGACTTTCGTCCCAACAAAATCCTCACCACAGATTGGTATTATACTATAGGAAAGGTATATAATCCAGACACTTAAATCGGAGGCCTAAGTGAAAAGATATGACGATGTCTGAAGTCCGGTAGCTGATCTAAACATGAAAACAGCATGATTGTATTTTTTTTATTCTGGCTCTAAACCTTTTGAGGAAAATGTCGTAAAGTTGAATTTATAATAATAATAAAAATATGCTGGAATTAAACCCTCTCTCAAACATGTTTTATTAAAAGAAATTGCTGCCTCAGCTGCATTAATTTTATAAAAGTTCTTCTCTATTTTTCTAATTATTATTTTCTCATTGTTGCTTAAACTGGTGAGCAACGCACCGAAGGTTGACACTCTCAGTTATGTAATAGTCAAAGCCAATTGGATTTTTATTGGTAAAAAATTCCAGTGGGGGTAGTCATATTTTTGGGTATATCCCGTAGAGTTTATTGCAGGTAGAATTGATATTAAATTCTATTCTTTTCTATTCTTTTTGTGGGGCCGCGACGTTTCGTCTGAAAAACCTCAGACATCCTCTTAGGCAGAGGTGGGTGAAGGACTGAAGTGAGAGGGTGAGTCTGTCGGCTTTTATTGTGGTGGTGCAGTGGGGGGCTTCGTGCCGCTGCCTTTTCATTGGCTAGTGAATGGGGAGCTGCTTTATGATTGGCTGCCTGGCTGCTGGCTGAAGCCAGCTCCCGAGCGCATGCTCAACAGGCGTGCCAATCTTCTCAGTTGCATACCATCACGCCGGGCTTCATTTTGATTGGTCAAAGGCCGTGTGACGTCACTGCTGGTATTATTCATGGTTTTAATTTCATCTTCGGTGTTATTTTCCTCTTGACTTGGGCGTTTTCGTGCGGAGATATGGTGAAGTTTGTAGTTACTGGTGTGTTATGTCGCATGCAGGTCGGGAGCAAAAAGGCCTCCTGCGTCGTATTCATGGAGGGCTTTTGCTCCTGGATGAGTAACGCCTCCAGAAGTGCAGACGGCGAGGATCGGGTGCTCTCCCTATTATACTAGTGTTGTGGATAATACAGATGCGGGAGATTGTGTATTGGTGGGCGGTGAGGGCGTGATTCTTGATAGCCCCTTCTTGGGCGTGACTGGAGATTCTCTTCACAAGACGCATAGTAGTCATTCCAATGTACTTCCCAGGACATCCTCGAGCGGGGCATATGTATTGGTATACTACGTTTGACTGCTTGATGGGGTCTCCTGATGGCGGTGAGGGGTTATTTTTCATGATTAGGCCTTATAATATATTTTGATGTTCTCGGTGGGGCGGGGTCGTGGGTCTTCTTCCTCATTTGGTACTCAAATGAGGAAGAAGACCCACGACCCCACCGCACCGAGAACATCAATATATTTTATAAGAGCCTTCATGCACTCCCAGTACTGCAAGGAGAAGTTGATGAAGAACATCCTCCCCATTGAAGAAGGCAAGATGTTGGACCTTATAATATACTACAAAAACAGGAAAACAAGAGACCTAATCATGAAAAATAACCCCTCACTGCCATCAGGAGACCCCTCAAGCAAACGAACGTAGTATACCAATACATATGCCCCACCCGAGGATGTCCTGGGAAGTATATTGGAATGACTACTATGCGTCTTGCAAAGAGAATCTCCTATCAAGCCCAAGAAGGGGCTATAAAAATTCACGCCCTCACCGCCCACCGAGACACAATCTCCTGCGTCTGTATTATCCGCAACACTAGGATAATAGGGAGAGCACCTGACCCTTGCCGTCGGCGCCTCCTGGAGGCGTTATTCATCCAGGAGCAAAAGCCCTCCATGAATATGACGCAGGAGGCCTTTTTGCTCCCGACCTGCATGCGACGGAACACACCAGTAATGGCAAACTTCACCATATCGCCGCATGAAAACGCCCCAACTAAAGAGGAAAATAACACCGGAGACGACATTAATACCATGAATAATACCAGCAGTGACGTCACGCGGCCTTTGACCAATCAAAATGAAGCCCGGCATGATGGTATGCAGCTGAGAAGATCGGCATGCCTGTTGGGCATGTGCTCAGGAGTTGGCTTCAGCCGCAGCCAGGCAGCCAATCATAAAGCAACTCTCTATTCTCTAGCCACAATAAAAGCAGACAGACTCACCCTCTCACTTCAGTCCTTCACCCACCTCCGCCTAAAAGGATGTCTGAGGTTTTTCAGACGAAACGTCGCAGCCCCACAAAAAGAATTGAAAAGAATAGAATTTAATATCAATTCTACCTGCAATAAACTCTACGGGATATACCCGAGTATTTTATTACCCCTACTAGAATTTTTTACCAATAAAAATCCAATCGGCTTTGACTATTACATAATTGAGATATGTCAACCTTCGGTGCGTTGCTCACCAGTTTAAGTAACATTGATAAAACAATAATTAGAAAAATAGAGAAGAACCTTTATGAAATTAATGCAGCTGAGGCAGCAATCACTTTTAATAAAATAATAATAATAATAAATAATAATAATAATAATAATAATAATAATAATAAAATAATAATATAATAATATAGGGAAAACTCTCTATCACGCGAGTATATATAATGTTCTAAAGGGTCCACAATAATACAAAGTGTAAAAAAGTCGTGTATAATTTTGAAGACTTTACAGAAAGCTTTCGAACCCTTACCCTTGGGTTCATCTTCAGGGACTGAAGATGAACCCAGGGAAGGGTTCGAAAGCTTTCTGTAAAGTCTTCAAAATTATACACGGACTTTTACACTGTATTATTGTGGACCCTTTAGAACAAAATAATAATAATAATAATAATCAATAATAATAATAATAATAATAATAAAATAATAATAATAATAATAATAATAATTGCCTTACTCTAATATGGACAGATGTATCGATGAATCGAAGATATTCGAATTGCGTTCGTTGCGGTAAAGATAAAAATTGTACAAACACACACACGTGTATGTGTGTGTGTGTGTGTGTGTGTGAGCGAAGCAGAATACGAAAGACACCATGAACAGGAATACAACTTCCTCAGATTTCAATCTGTAAAAGTTACATTTTTGTATGAAAAGAATCTTGGTATGAATTCGACAATGAGACGACGGCAGTTTGAAGAGAATTGACCGATAATGTCGGTTTTTACAAGCGCCGTGCAGTAAATGCATTTCGAGATTCTTATGGACAATTGTTCTTGTTTGGAGTCAAGTGCCTCTCGATTTCATACAATGTAAATGAAAAGATTTACACACCTTATATACATTAGAGATTTGGCTGAATGCATGTACCTTTAAGAGAGCTTCAAAACTACAGAGTAAATGGTTTGTTTTGTGTATAGAAAGAAATATCAGAAAATTAGAGGCGGGAATGGGAAACTGACAAAAAACCCGCTGGAATTTTTTCAACAGCCGTCGGACGAGAATCTGATTGTAATTATGTTCCACACTTCAGGACGAAATGAACCGACTGTGAACTAAGTGGTCGAGTTACGAACGAGTAAGAATAGGTTCGAACCTGCTGGCAACGGAGTAGAACTATAGATACGAACGGATCGAAACTGACCACGAAGGCACGAACGGGCTTGGAAACTGTGCCACCTTTTCTCACCGTCCATCTTTACACGAACGGACAGCGGACGGGATACAGACGAGGTGGACGTATTGAGAACTTTCTATGAACATACTAGGATCGTATTTGAGGCATTATTAGGCCAATATGACACGTTCTACCCCGACCGCAACTCGTTTTACGACTCGGACGGGGTAAGACGCCCTAGGAACTAGTTTGGTGTGACATGGGAGGCGGGGGCGGGGTGGCTTTCACTCACAGAAAAGGTCAGAGAAAAGACAATTCTCGATCTGTTTCCCTGGCTACTTATCCACTTAACTCACATCGAACAATCCACCTCCTCCACTTGGCAGAGACTCGGGAAGACACTGGCGCTGAGGACTCGGCGTCAACCGTCAATCAACACCTGTGAGAGCCCTGTCAATAATTTCGCTCTCACCCTAATTAGTCGACAGGTTTTCATATGTTTCGTCCGCCTTTCTTTACACATTGAACGATGCGCTTTTCGGTGTCAGTCAGACCAGCTTTGGGTCCAGATTGGTGCACTTAACGATTGCAATAGCATCACTCGTGTCCGTTCAACCTCGACGACTCGAGCACATCTGGTATACCGATGACGAAAATTAGACTTCACACTTACACGCGTGTATAAGTGTGTGCCGGCCAACGAGTTCCGATACTAGTCGTCCAAATTCCTGTAAATTCCAAGCTGGAAGGACGAATGGCTCCTGCCCTGCATTGTGTTTCCACAGATTGACCCGAACGGAGGTCAACACTTCATCATCACGACTGTCTCTCACGACCTCATGATAACCGGATACGTCCCTAGATGAATATATGTATGATGTTCAATATATCTAATTATCAAAGGGGCCATTGACTTGAAATTGAAGCCTCCAAAGAATACGAACGAGATATCTCACTTATCAAAAAATAAAAAATAAGTTACTGCATAAAAATGTACTAAAATGCAAAGAGAAGAGTGTTAGGGTATTAAGGCATTGCAACTGCGCTTCAACCTTTCAATTTGCAAGATAGATGCAGCATTAATAAGCTTGACTGAATAACAGTCTAACTAGAATGAGATATATATATATATATATATATATATATATATATATATATATATATATATATATATATATATATATAAGTAAGAGACTTTCTTGCAGAAACGAGCAGGTAAAGACACGAATTCAAAGGAGGGAAATCAGCCGGCATGTGTCATCACGAGAAACGGATTCGTGGTAAAACGACTGATAATAAATGCCGCCCCCCCTCCCCCCGGCCGAGATCACTCTTCATTATTCCCGGCTGTAAAAGAGTAGTTGATCCTGTTGGAAAGGACGAACAGGTGAGTTGCAGCGTTTTTATGCAAATGCTCAGTAAATGTCGTGGTTGGACTCTACGTCATCAGTCACGCTCCATTAGATGCATCTGTGGACTGAAAAGTTATACCGAGAGACCGATGTTGGTTTCAAATTCAGTTTACGTTAATTGCTTTCCCGAAGTGTGTAGCATTTTAAAACTCTCAAATGGGACGAACAAACTTGCCTAGGTTCATATGCGTTCGTTTCTAAGCTTGAAAAGATTTCACTGGCCATTAAGAAGCGCACGAAAACCAGATTTTTCCTGCACTTAATCACAGTCTTTTTGAATAATTATGACAGGCTGACTTTGATACAGATGTATAAAAAAAATGATACTCTTCATATGTTGATAGCTTCTACTTCTGGCGTTTTAGTTTTCTTTAATAGCAAACTAGAGCGCCTCAGCGGCGTGGTTGGTATGGTATTAGCGTCCCACCTAGGTGGTTGCGGATTAGATTCTCGGCCATTCCATTGAGGAATGAGAGATGTGTATTTCTGGTGATAGAAGTTCACTCTCGACGTGGTTCGGAAGTCACGTAAAGCCGTTGGTTCCGTTGCTGAATAACCACTGGTTCCATGCAACGTAAAAGCACCATACAAACAAACAAAAGCAAACTATTGATGTGGCATCGATTTGTGTGTCCGTCCGCCCTAAGATCTTAGAAACTACTGAGAAGGATTGGATTTCCGAAAATAAATGTGAAAAATAGCTATTCAAGCTACAACCTTATTACAAGATATATTGACGTTCTATGGTGCTAAAGAGACCACTGAATTTAAAAACAAATTCAGGTACAGAGTTTGTCCTTTTCATCACAATCAAAAGTTGGCTATTTGGGGGAAAACTAAATTCCTCAGCTTCCAGTTTCTTTCTGTCGTTTGTGTCAGTAGTAGAGACTTTTCACTTCATGGTGAACGTTGCCTTAGTGGAGTTCATTTGGTGTATAAAACTTCCCAATGAGTCCATTCCAATATAACAAACTCGACACGGAAGTTTGACTAATTCTGGTGCGATACGAAAAAAAAGCGAAACATTTCCTTTGATCATTGTGGATTTTATTGTTCACGGAAGATTTTTTAAAGCAATTTTTTTTGCAACTATGATTAAAATGATTAGGAATGGATGGATTATGAAATTTAGGGACAAGCCCAAACACTGGGACCTATTATGGTCATTCAGCGCCGCATTAAAATGATTAAGGAGAAGGATTTCGTCTCTGAATTTGACACTTGCTGCGTACACTGGGTTTTCCAATTGGACATGGCACGTACGTCTTAATATTCCTTATTAAGAGAAACGGGCAGTACGTAACGACCATGTTTCTAAGAACGAGAGACTTTTCCCTCTCTCCGTGTCACGTCAAAGGAAGGAGAGACATTTCCTTCTACAGTCCTCCAGTGGTTACTCAGCGTTTGCGTCTTGTGGGAATGCCTATCGCTACTATGTCTTCTGAGACCGCAGGTACAGAGGAGGACCCGTCACTTACATCATTAAACTAGTTTCGACAGTCATTTGTCAAGTTTAACTTAAAACAAAACGATTAGATTCTCCAAAGACGCATTCAGCTTTAGAAGAGAAAGTATACGTTACAGTTTTGGGAAAAAAAAAAAACGACCACACCCCCCAACTTAAAAAAAAAAAAATAAAAAAAAAAAAATTGTTCTGGGAAATTGCGCAGGTGTTGCTGATAAATCCATCAGTATAAATCAGAGCGAACAACTCGCGCACTTGTCTGCATAATTTACAGAGAGGTGTTTCTGCCTTCAAGTGGGACACACTATCCGAGATATAACTGCTTCTAGTAATTTTTTTTGGGGGGGATGGTTTAGGTCCGGAAGCCTTAGGGACGTGAAGAATGTGGATTTCGAGTAGTTTTTCCCTAAATACTAACTTGTAATATCCCTTATAAAAAATAAATGAAAATAAACAACTCTTTGTCCTTCGCGCGATTGCCCGATCTTCCTCCATTCACACAAACCTTTTATTGCCTCACTTCATTTTATCTTTCTAATCTCACTTATCCCCCACCCCCTCCCCAATCTCTCTCCCTCTCAGATGGGTCTTCGATGACACCTGAGCGATGGTCCGTTTTCTTTCCTTTGTTCTCTGGCTAACTTTGCCATTCTGCGACCGGATTTCTGCAGTTAAGCCTCCCCTTCGTACGAATTCGTTTTCCCAACAGGAAATTCCGATATCTTTCCGAAACCCACAGCATCGACAGCGCCTCTGGGTCAAAAGGACTATAATTCTTTTCACTTCTCTTTGGGCGCCTCTCGCCCAAGGTCTGGCTTCCGTAGTCATCAGTAAAAGGGTCAGATCAAAATGTGGATGCAGCAATGAGTTATCGCTGGTGAAAGCTGCTTTCTTCTGCTGGTCCTCATTCAGTCTCTTTTCCACCCTTTAATTTTAACCCGACAGCCGAAACGTTCGATCACAAATCCCGAATGAACTTTCCTAGGATGCCCATCACTTCTCTCCCTGCGGTCGGGCGCGGCAAAGCCCCAGTACCTTCTGTCTTGCCTTGGGAAGTCCTATTGACACTTCGTCAAATCAAGTTTCACCTCGCAGTGCTTCAAGCGAGTTCTCTTCATGCTCTTTAGCCGTCCTCCCCGTGACAATATGATCTAAATAGGCCTATCATTACTCAAGAAAAACGACACTGAGCGTTCTTGACACCGAAGGGAAGATGCCGATGTGCACCTAGGCTCCCTTTTGTTTGCCCATGGTACTGAACGAATTCAGAATTTAGGCCAAGTACTGGGATCTATGATGTCATTCAGCACTGAGACGGAATTCGACAGTGAAAAGGTTCGAAAGGTGTAACAGGAGGATAACCTCACAGTTGCACTATGAATCAATTGTTAGGAGAGGGTGGAAAGTAAGATGGAAGAAAGAGAACATGGAAGGAGGTAGAGTAAAAGGAACGAAAGGGATTGCAGCTATAGGGGGTATGGAAGGCACGCCACCAAGAACCTTAATTTTAATACCCTTACAGTGGCGTTCTAACCAGGAGCGCCTGGACTGCGGGTACCCTATCCCCCTAAACGTGGGCCAATGCTATTAGCGAGGCTGTTGACATTATCTTCCAGTTCTTTTTGACACTCAATCTGGTGCAACGTGGAAATGTGACAGATACCAGTCAGTACTGGATTACACTCTTCTAGATCCCACACGGAATTCCCTTTATATTGTACTCTATTCTGTGAGACAATTGCGATGATATAAGACTCCATGCACAATCACAAGCCCCACGTGTAATGTTAACTCCTCCCACGTGGCACGAGGCTTCACCATCCTTGATGAGCATTGAGCTAGGATCTCTGAAGGCTTAACAAACAGGCTCGACAATGTCTTTGGCGGAACTCTATCAATTCTTGCAAGTTTAGCCTGAACTACACCTAGACTGTCTTAAGCACCAACACTACAAAGTTTATACGTTCCCCCTTCAAAAGATTTAACAGCTGTCATCCCTGACTATGACTAAAGGGGCTGTGGCGGCCTTGAATGCTCACCTCAAATATCTGGATGAAACCACTTCCCAAGATACAGCACATTCCCTCCATTCCTAAAGAGTTCATTATGTAAAGGACTCGTTTCACAAGACTGGTCTCCTTATCTTTGCTGTCACTTCGTGTGCCCCAGGGGTTCAGAGGGTTAGTTTTTCTTGAATCTCCTCATGGCTGAGGAATGACTGCCCTTATCACGGGGTACATTCGCCTTGTATCCAACAGGGTGGCTATTCTTTCTCCCCCGATAGTTACCTGGACTAGTAACACTCCTACCATTTTAGGTGGCTTTGGATTTGGGGGGGAGGGAAAGGGGGGTTGGGTTTCTTTGGACTGTCACACAGCACAGTTTGAAATTTAGACGAAAGTTCCATGCAACGCTCCTATATATTTGGAAGGAGATTTTTAGGATTAACCAACGACTGTTGGGGAAGCCATCTTCACAATGTTGCCTAACTTGTTTGCTAAACTTAAATTCCATTCAAAAGTTCAGTCTTCAACAAAATGCTGTAGAAAGTGTGGACTCCAAGGGCTGAAAAGGAATCGATATGACCACTGAAACTGAAAGAAAACCTCAGGCTAGGCTCCAAAGAAACCTCCTGTGGTGGTAAACACAACACGACCTGGAAGTTGCTATAGAAACGATGTCCAAGGATCCTGGAGAATGTGTTCAGGGGCACATTCCAGCGTTGTAAACCTGCAATATTTTCATAAACTTAGATTTAATAATGTACTCTGCTAATATTTTTACAAAAAAAATTATCTTTACAAGCTTACAAACCCCAGTGGACACCATTAATGCTCTTAATTATTCTAAATATAATTATATTATCTTAAAACTATCCAGTTCTCTTAAGCACTTAGTTAAGGGGCCACTAAAAGGAAACTCTATCGTGGGATCCATTTATTACAAACATTTGATATATACAAAACATATAGTTCATATTATGCTGGGTAGTCCTTAATATTTAGTCAACTCATCATCTACAAATTAAAAAATAAATCAAAATTCATTTGAAATTCTAAGCCTTGCCATTTCAAGTACATTTTTTGTCCCCCAGTATTTTTGAGCGTTGATCGAAGACAACAGACGAGTTACTTGACACAAGAGGGCGATGCCTGAAATGATTTTTCTAGACTGAAAATCTCGTCTTGGGCAGAGGGTGGAAGGTCACCCAGTGTTTTCTTTATTTCGAAATCAATTCTTTCCTAGATAGTGACACCCCTAGGGTTTTGAGTGACCAAGTATGTACCCACCTTTGCGGCGTGTTTAGTACAAGCCCGTTGGGCATGACCTTAAAAACATAAACAAAAGACTGTACATATCATAGAGATAATTACTCCCAAGAAGTATTAGTTCTTAAAGTCCTCTTTTCTTTAAAGTCCACTCAGGTAAAAATAGTAACTGTGGGTTATCACAATTATTTTACTTATATGTATGATTATTATTATTATTAATATGTACCTGTATTTCTAATGCACATTTAGCATACATGTTGTTGTTAGGAATACGTAAATGCAATTATTCATGTTTATCGGAGCATAGGGAATATTATGTAGCATTTATATCATTTTTGTGGTGGCGCTATTCATTTGTCTGTATCTGGTATCACTGCAATTAGTCTACGCCATAGCCCGCCACTGTTCAAAAGCTCCTCCAGTGTATAACTTTATAATTATCATTTCACGTATTATATGGCTTAAGGATTTACGCAAGTGTTTCAGTGAAGCCCTATAGTAACTATCTATTGAAAGATAACAAAGATGGCGCAGTGAGTGACTTGCCATAAGTGAATTTCGATCAGTTATTAACTTCTCCAACCAACTTGGTCAAAGCAAGCAAGAACCAAGTGTTTCGTGTTCATCGTAACCAAGTTACCAAGCAGCAGTGAACTCGAGCTTCGTTTGGATGTACGTACATATTGGCAGTGAGCTTGTGTGGTTTACAGTGACTCAATATATGTTGGGGCTTTTTAACAGTGACTCAATATATTGTGGGGCTTATTACAGTGATCAATATATCGTGATGGCTACCTACCAAATTAGGACTAGTGTGCGTTGGCCGTCTGCAGAGGCCGGAACAGAGCGTCACACCCCTACTCGCCAGCGTTTGAGGGGCGACTACATGCATTCACTGTGTGTGCAACGGCGCAAGAGACACAGCAAGTTACAGTGTTGCCAGCTCGATCTTGCTCTGTTACCTAGAGCTATTGTAGTCGGTGATTGGCTATGGTTTGTGACGTCATTGTGACGTTTTAACTACTGAGGGCGCTGAGCGATTTATTCTATCTTTTTTCGATTGAATTTTCTCTTTATTTTGCCGCAATCACTGAAGGCGCTGAGCGATATTTTCTTATTTCGTTTTGAATTGTCTATTTATGCCGCCAAAACACGATAAAGGGAAGAGACCGAAGATTTGGAGGTTTCTTCCCCATCTTCCTCAACCACCGCCGGACATGACGTCATCTCCAACACATTCAAGATCATTACTTCTCCCTCATCAACCCTTTGGCCATGGATTTTATCAGCAAGATGTTTGAATACATGGATAGAAAATGAAAGAATGAAGAAAGAGAAAACAAGATGAAGAAAGAAGAAAAGAAGACAATGTCAGCATCAGGAAGAATTTAAAGCATTAATTGAAAGCTATGACTGGCCCCAGGCACCCCGTACCTCAAGCAAGTGATGGCATAGGGCCCCCTACCCCAGTACCTACATCTGCAAGCGTTTCTCCAAGGGCCTAATTTAGCTGTGCAAGCACCTAAGGTTACAGTAAATTTGCCTCCACCATTAACTCACGATGTCACCTATAGACAATATACAGAATGGAAGCAGAGATGGAATGATTATGCTGTTATGGTAGATTTGGATAATTTTACCACAACCTAAGCAATTAATACAGTAAGGGCATGCCTAAGTGTTTGAGATGGAGACGCTTGTTAGAGCACAATTTGGGTATTCCGCCAGACTCACCTATGCTTTTTAGATGGTGTTTTAAACTCAAATTGAAACTTATATAAAAGGGTCAGCAGAATAATGAGGCACTTCGCCGTTTAGCTTTTACGCAATTGGTAAGCAAGCAGAAGGCGAGTCATTAACGGATTTTTTCGTTCGTTTACAACAGCTCTCAGAGGAGGTTGATTTCTTGTGTAAAGGCGTTAACTGCGTGGAGTCGCAAATGAAACACGCCATTTTGGTTGGCATAAGGAATGAAGAACTCACCAAGAATCTCATCGCATGCCAAACTACAGCAACACTTGAGGAAGTAAAGCTAACTTGCAGGGCTTTTGAAGCTGCAAAGAAGACAACGACTGAGCTAAAGGCTCCACAGACTTCAGTACGTGCTGTGTCAAACTACAAGAAGCAAAAGAAGGTTGCTGCTAAGCAGCCGCAACCTAAGAAAAGTTACTCGCAGGAGAAAAAACCCTTCTTTCAGTAGCAGATGCAAGAATTGTGGTCAACAGCATCATAGCGACACATGTAAGGCAGCATCTCACAAAGCAGAACTGTGCTAAAAACTGGCCATTTCCCATACACTGCTGCATGTCCCGCATTGGCTAAGGAGTGCCGAGTTTGCTATAAATTTGGCCACTATGATGTTTGCTGTGCACAGAAAAAGTCAAAGGGAAACTAGGGAGTCGAAGATTTAAAGGAAAATAAATTGAACACCGTCAAGACATCTTCTCCAGCTATACGTTCAGTCGCTTTACGCCATCAAGGTTGCCCCTCACCGCCTATCAATTTACATGTTGCATATGGCGGTAAATCAGGGAAGATCAACGTTTATCCCTGATACCGGTGCAGATACCACTGTGTTTGGAGTGCAGCATCTACAAGCACTGGGCATCGGTATCGAGGAATTGCGGCCATCCCCCTGAATTGCAGTTCTCCAACGCTGATGGATCACCCATGGAAGGTAAAGTATTGGGATCAATGGAGGCCATGATGACATATGGTAATATATCATACAAGGGGTATATTGACGTCCTTAGTTTTCTCCCAACACACCCTACTGTGTTATGATGCCCTCCGACACCTAAGGATCATTCCTGGGACTTCCCGCGTCAAATGCAAGAGAGGAAACTGAGCAGGACTTCAGTAGGAACCAGTCAGGTGCCAGCCAGCCACCAAGTTATAGCATCTGAAACTACATCTGTTTCTCCACCCCTGCTACAATGTCACCGGAAGAAGCCAGGCAATACTTTCTTTAAGGAATATAGCGATGTGCTAATGACAAAGGAGCAGTTTCATCAAGGAGCACAACTTAAGCCAATGACTGGGCCGCCCATGCGTATTCACCTTAAAGAGGATGCCAAGCCCTTTGCAATCTACACTCACGGACAATACCACTAGCCTTTCAAGAGGACGTCAAGACTGAGTTAGAGGCAATGGTAGCACAAGGTATCATTGAACCTGTTGGGGATCAGCCGTCCCCATGGTGTCACCCTTAGTGGTTGTGCCCAAACCTACAGGTGGTGTTCGTGTCACCACAGATTTAAGCAAGTTAAATTCACAGGTGCAAAGGCCTCAGCCCATCCTTCACCATCACCGTTTAGTGCAATTAGGAGCCTCAATCCTACTTCCAGGTATTTCTCCACTATGGATGCATTGTGTGGGGTATTGGCAGATCCCACTAGCAGAGGAGACCAAGCCCTTACAACATTCATCACGCCCTATGGTCGGTATCGCTATCGTCGTTCTCCTATGGGATTCAGCGCCTCAGGAGATGCCTACTGCAGGAGAGGTGATGTTGCCCTTCAAGGCATCCAAAATTGTGTTTAAGGTGGTGGATGACATTCTTGTATATGATAGGGATTATTATTCTCACTTATGCAGGGAAAATTAACAAAGTTTTGTCACGTTGTAGGACTCATGTATTACTTTAAATGCAGAAAAGTTTATCATTGCAAGCCCTGCTGTATCATTTTGTGGATACACATTATCTGAAGATGGAATTGCAGCTGATAAGGAGAAGGTTCGAGCTATATCAGAGTTCCCGAAGCCAGCAAATCTGACAGATTTAAGGTCATTCATTGGCCTTACTAACCAGTTGACAGATTTTTCACCCAATCTTGCAGCTGCAGCAGATCCACTTCGACCACTAATGAGCCCCAAGAGATCCTTTACGTGGACGGCAGATCACGATGCTGCCTTTGCCAGTGTTTAAAAAGGCTCTCTCTCAGCCACCTGTGCTAGCTCATTTTGACCGACGTGCCCCACTATACTGCAAAACGGATGCTTCTCGTTTATATGGTTTAGGATATGCCCTTCGCAAGACCACGGGGAAGGCCATTTCCGCTTGGTCCAGTGTGGTTCACGATTTTTGGCTGATGCAGAACTAGATGGGCCACCATTGAGTTGGAATGTTTAGCTTCAGTTTGGGCTATGACTAAATGTCGTCATTTCTTACTTGGATTACCCCATTTCACATTGGTGACTGACCATAGACCCCTGGTACCCATCTTGAATACATATACTTTGGATGCAGTGGAAAACACACGTCTACAACGTCTAAAAGAGAAAGTTTCACCATATATCTTCACTGCAGTGTGCGTAAGGGCAAGGAACATTGCATCCCTGATGCCCTCTCACGTTCCCCTGTGAGCCTCCCAACGTCTGAGGATGATATGCTAAATAGTGAAACCCATCTTTCCCTAAGGAGTGTAATAGCCAAGACCGTCAACGCAATTTCAGAGTGAAGACATCAACTACACAAGATCTTACCTTGGAAGAAATTCGCACCGCAGCACGTGAGGACCCTTCATACACAAGACTCCTCCAGAACGTTGCCAATGGATTCCCCAGTCACCGCTACGACCTCCACAATGACATACTACCCTATTGGAAAATAAGGGAGGAAATATACACGATGATGACCTTGTATTGTACGGAGCCCGAATAGTGGTTCCCTCAGCTATGCGACGCAATATTTAACACGCCTTCATGACAGCCATCGTGGTGTGGAGGCAACTAAGCGTCGGGCTAAACAGACTGTATATTGGCCAGGTATTAATTCAGATATAGCAAATACGGTCCACGCCTGTAGCCATGTCAGATAATGCAGCCAAGTCAACAGCAGGAGCCGTGGTTATGCAACGAGAACCCCTCTCGTCCTTTCGAATCAGTATCGCTGATTTCTTCAGTGTTGCTGGGAAATCTTTCCTCGTGTATGTAGACAGGCTATTCTGGATGGCCAGTAGTGGTAAAATTTGTACTAAAATACTACAGCAGAAGCAACGACACGACACTTCAGCCACATCTTCCGAGACTTAGGTGTTCCTGTAAGGCTGATGACAGATGGTGGACCTCGTTCACCAGCTCTGAATTCAAAAATTTTTTGGGCAATGGGGTGTTCAACAGGTGTATGTCCACACCCCACTATCCCCAAAGCAATGGCCGATGCTGAAGCAGCTGTAAAGAAGGTCAAACATTTTATCCTAAAGGTAGCACCTTCTGGGAATATCGACACCGAAGACTTTGACAGAGGATTGTTGGAGATACGGAATACTCCTCCAACTATGTCTGGCCGTTCTCCAGCACAGATATTATATGGCCAAGCCCTCCGATCATGTGTCCAGTCCATGCATCATCATTCAAGCAGGAATGGCAAGCGAAAGCAGAAGAATACGACCGTCGTGTAGCATCATGTTCTCAAGCAGCCAAAATACGGTATGACAGCCATGCACACCCTTTGGCACCACTTAAGCTTGATGATAATGTCCGGATTCAAGACCCTATCTCTAAGCGATGGGATAAGACAGGCGTTATAATGGGCATCGGCAAGTCGCGAGACTACTATGTGAAGTTACCCTCAGGAAGAATATTATGGCGTAACCGCCGTTTCTTACGCCCTGTACATCTCCCTAATTCACAATTGCGGGATGAGATGCAACAGTCTCCAAAGAAGAAGGATTGTAGCCCCTGCTACAAGTCAACAACCGCAAAGTGACATCACCTAGAGTATCGACGTTCACCTAGACTCCATACCCGTTCATAAAGCTCTTTGAACGCAAAGGGGCCGAGGGGGAGGTGATGGGTTATCACAATTATTTACTTATATGTATGATTATTATTATTATTAATATGTACCTGTATTTCTAATGCACATTTAGCATACATGTTGGTTAGGAATACGTAAATGCAATTATTCATGTTTTATCGGAGCATAGGGAATATTATGTAGCAATTTATATCATTTTGTGGTGCGCTATTCATTTTGTCTGTATGCTGGTATCACTGCAATTAGTCTACGCCATAGCCCGCCACTGTTCAAAGCTCCTCCAGTGTATAACTTTTATAATTATCATTTTCACGTATTATATGGCGGTTAAGGATTTACGCAAGTGTTTCAGTGAAGCCCTATATTAACTATCTATTGAAAGATAACAAAGATAACAAAGAGTAACAATATTCATTGCACAGCAACTGCAGATTCAAGAAGATAAATACGTTTTTCATTTCTACGTTTCACGAATATTTTCACATGTTATACTCTCTACATTTATAATGTTCAATACACGTGGTACTTGCAAGTTTCTTGACACATATGTGAGTTCATTCATGTTTTTTCAAAACGGTTTTTGAAGCATCAGTCAATGTTGCAAAACTTTTTCCTAAAAATATTTGCATGGCACAGAACCTTTCATATTGATCAATATTGAATTTTAGTCTACCAGAATGAACAGTCTTTTCAGAAAATATCCTGGAATATAAAATATCTCTAGGATGAACACAGAACTTTCATAAGCCTGTGACAAACATTCAAATAAAAAGAATACAGAAGCTAAAAGCTAAACATATTGTATTCTCTTTATGGTCATAATTCCTGAATCGTTCTGTGTCAATTGAACCCTGGCTTCTTCAGGTTCAGACTTGGGATCACACCAAAACGGTGAGTATAACCCCTGGTCTTCAAAAGCATAATTTTTTTCGTATATAATGGAAAAATATTTTGATTTGCGAGATTACTGCACTAAAATTCACTCTGCAAGAACAATAGAACTTTTGAAAAAATATAAGGTTGAAATGAGAACGTTCCTTAAGGCAACTAAACCAAAGAATTCAGTATGGTACACATATAAACACACAGAGAAGGAAAGATTATATAAACACGAAAAGTTATATTTTTATGCATACACCACGTTTACTATGTTCTTTTCACTCTCATAAACAGATCTGCATGAGGAAAGTTGCATGATTTTATGGCTACTGTTAATTTGTTCGTATCTGGTGATAAAAAACGTACTTTTCAAGAAAAAATATGGAATAAATTGAAGTTCAGGGTGTGTGTGTGTGTGAATATAGCAGGCATTCCCTGGTTATCGGCGGATCAGCAGGGATAACAGGCCATAAAACCGGATCACCGGCAACCGGGGACTGCCTGTTATCTATACTATATATATATATATATATATATATATATATATATATATATATATATATATATATATATATATATATATATATATGTATATATATATATATATATATATATATATATATATATATATATATATATATATATATATATATATATATATATATATATATATATATATATATATATATATATATATATATCATATATATATATGTGTGTGTGTGTGTGTGTGTGATACCCTTATTACCCATGTTAAAAATAATAATGATTGCAACATTTTTCATTCCATGTCCATCATGATTTGGGTAGCAGAAGATGATAAGTAAATGAAAAAAAAATATACTGATTAATACCGCGAGCAAAAAAACGAAGCAGTATAATTATCTGTATAAAGACAAACTAACAAAACATGTATGGCAAAAACTGAAAAAGAAAGTTACAGTTGATTACATCGATTTCATACTCAGGAACCAAACAGTAACGTGAAACTGCCAATACAAACCTATCGTAATACAGGCAGATTTTAATCTTGTCATAAAAACGCATCAGCTAACGCGACACGTTATTAAAAGGATTCGTGGCATCGTTAGTAATCAACTTCACCCTCTGATATCCAGGTACACAGTCTGTTTCCCAGATTAAAGGAGGACACAGATATTTACATCATAAATAAACAGCAAAACGGAGATACTTTGATTTGCTTCCTTATAGTATCTGCCCTTTACAGTTGGTCAGAGTATTTGATGAATATCAGTCAAGCTCTAAAAAGATATTAAGTTCATTCTGAGAGAGAGAGAGAGAGAGAGAGAGAGAGAGAAGAGAGAGAGAGAGAGAGAGAGATTTCAAACAGTAAATTCAAACAGGACTGCTGTGCTCTCGAATGTCACTGAATTCAGCACTTGAAGTAGAAAGTGAAATATGCAATTTCATGATTGAACCATACGTATAACTATTATACAATAATCTCTCTCAAACTAAACTCGGAAATCCTCCTGACATACGAATGAATAAAACAGAAACCTGAAGAAAGAGGCACAAAAAAGGACATATCCGAGAGAAAGAAAGAACTTGATCAATGGAGACGGGAAACAGATTGACAAGTATACATACCAAACAGAGCAGGAGATCAGACACCTACGAATCCTACACATCGAACACAATAGGGGGCAAGATAGAAAATTTAGAAAGTATACATCATTTCCTTTCACAATGTTCTCCCTGATGAGTGAGCGTCCCATATTTGACTCTACAACTCCTCCTCATTATCATTATTTCCACAGGGAAGTACAAACCTTGTCGGGAAGTTGGAGTTATTCAGAAAAATGAATAAGAATGAAGTCTTGTTTTTATTTCATAACTTTGATTCATTAAAATATATCCATTACGTATCTATATGCAATTAAAAAAGAAGGTCTCAGTGCCCTTTCTTGCTTCTCAACGAGTCTCCAGAGTTTTGGCAAAACAAGACAGAAAACGAGTACGGATCATTATACAGTTTTTGAAGTTCTTCATCCTTTGTACAAGTTCTAACTGTGCACATAAATCGTTATCTCTATTTACAGGATATGTACAAAGAAAAAAAAAAGTCCGTTTAATTTCAGGAACTAAAACGATCACCGACTGACGAGAGAACCCGGCGTCCTCTGGCGGGGTGACGAGCCGTTGTATAGACCGGAGACGACTCGCTGGTGGACGTAACTGGTTCCCCAATGGATCTTCTTCCCCGCCAAATCCAGCGTTCCCTTTCCTTCTTCCCCTCCTCCCCAGACACCGAGGAGGAGCTTTTGGTCATAGTGCTCCGGGCGACGCTCTTCAAGGACGAGGTCGCGGGAAATCACTCCGGTGAGGTCCAGCGCTCCAGCGGCGTCCAGTGGGTTCCCTTCTGGACCCAGAGGCCGAAGTTCAATAGCCAAGTCGTGGGTAGGAATGAGAGACGCTACCGCCCTCGAGAAGTCAGAGCCCGCGGGCTTATTCCTCGATTCCAGGGACGTCCGACGTAAAGCACTGTCCCTCTCATTGTCGAGGGCCTCCAATAATATTTTCTTGTGACGTCCATCTAGCTGGAGAGAATTCGTTTTGGCTGGTGATGAGGACAGCAGCGGAGAGGAGCGGCCGTCGTTATTCCGTGGCTTCTTCTGCTTCCTGTATCCGTCGAAGTCGAAGTAAGCTGCGTTATACAGTAAGACGAGAATGAAGAGAACAGACAGCCCACAGGACCGAGTTCCTGGTCCCGAAGAAGCGCCACTCCGCTCCCCTTGCATCGCTGCTGGATGCTTCTCTGCAAAAGGCAATATGTGATAATAATAATAATAATAATAATAATAATAATAATAATAATAATAATAATAAACGACAGTATATAATTCATTTTCTTAAAAGTCACCTTTTTTTTTAAACTGAAGGAGATTTATAAAAAAAAATATTAGAAAGATGTTTTTTTTTCTATCATATCGACATGTCTGTTTGCTGTCTAATACAGCAGCAGGTATCTGTTCTCAATAGTGAGATGCCTTTAGTTCAAACATTCTCGTAAAATACTTAAGGAGAGAGAGAGAGAGAAGAGAGAGAGAGAGAGAGAGAGAGAGAGAGAGAGAGAGAGAGAGAGTTACATCAATGTTGACACTGAAAGACAGAGAGAGGGGACTATTAGAGTAAACTCTGCTATTGAGAGAGAGAGAGAGAGAGAGAGAGAGAGAGAGAGAGAGAATCATTAGGAGGACACTGTGAATGAACAGTAAAACCTGCTCCTAGAGATAAGTGAGCACACGATGTCTCCTCTTAGGATGGACTCATAAATCTTTGAGACATCCTAATCCTTGCAACTCCTTGTAACTACTACTCCCTAGGAGTCCTTACCATTGAGGACATGCAGTATGACCGAGGCGGTGTGGAGGTTGGAGGGCATGCAGGTGTAGTTCCCACTTCCTTCGGGAGGCACCTTCAGGATGGTGAGGGTGGAGGTAATGGACTCCAGCCCCGTTTTCTTTACAGCCACCTGCAGGGGAGACGATGGAAGATGATGATGGTCTTCTGGTAAATAACCTACTGGATCGAATTACATTTTTGAAATATTCCACTCACAGATTCATCGGTATTTATCTATATTTTTTTTTTGGTTGTTTAATTTTCTGTGTCTAAGGATGTCATCAGAATTCCAGGTTACACAGACGTCGGAATTCTCTCTCTCTCTCTCTCTCTCTCTCTCAGAAAATTTTAAACTGAATGTAACTCTCTCGATCTCTCATACAACTTTAAAATTAATTTAACTCTCTCTCTCTCTCTCTCTCTCTCTCTCTCTCTCTCTCTCTCTCTGCTCTCTCTCTCTTACCAAAATTTTTTTAAAATGAATGTACCATCTCTCTCTCTCTTTCACACACAATTTTAATATGCATATAACTTTCTTTCTCACTCTCTAACAAATTTAAAATGAATGAATCTCTCTCTCTGTCTCTAACACAATTTTAAAATGAATTTAACTCTCTTTCTCTCTCACACACACACACAATTTCAATATGAACTCTCTCTCTCTCTCGCTCAATTTCAAAATGAACTCTCTCCCTCTCTCTCTCTCTCTCTCTCTCTCTCTCTCTCTAATAAAACTGTAACCCAATTTCCAGTACTCTATACTCAACCACACCTGACATGAAATTCAAAGTGAACTTGCAACTACAGATATCATATCACACAAATAATTATTAATAAAAACTTATATAACATCATAAAATATATAATTAAACTATAAACACACCTTTCTTCAATTTTTAAAATGAAATAAAATCAGGTGAGGCTTCGTGTTTTCTGTTTCAGTTCGAAATGAAAAAAAAAAAAAAAAAATTGAATGTTTCTTCAATAAAAATAAAACACTTCTAAGCGAGCTACTTCGTCAATCTGTTGGAAAAAAAAAAAAAAAAAAACAAAAAAAAGTAAAAAATTACCCGAAGTTTCTTCGGCTCATAGAGTTTTCTGTCAAGCGTATAATGCCGCATGAAACTCTCACCCGCGGCCTATGAAACTTTAACCTTAAAGTAAATAAAAACTACTGAGGCTAGAGGGCTGTAATTTGGTATGTTTGATGACTGGAGGGTGGATGATCAACGTACAAATTTGCAGCCCTCTAGCCCCAGAAGTATTCACGATCTGAGGGTGGTTAGAAAAAGTACGAACGGACAGACAAATAGCCATCTCGATGGTTTTCTTTTACAGAATACTAAAAAGAGAGAAGCCAATGAAATATCAAAATGAAATAAAGGAGCCAATTAGATGGGAGCTAGGATGGTTTTGTCTTACAGATTGTTATATGATTTAGTTGGTGAAGGCACATTCTCTCTCTCTCTCTCTCTCTCTCACACACACACATAAAACATTTTTTCCGTCCATTCAAGGACACTACGGAGCAGAAGCACAGTTTTACATATCATTTTACAAGTGAAAAGTATTCACAAAAATATTTTTCACTCTCTGCCAAACCCGTTTTGTCATTCCATATTTATTCAACATATTCTGATACGAAGATATCATTTTACATTTCATATCCAGCTCTGAAATGCCTATACAGGCGAATATAGAGTTACATTCATCTCTCTCTCTCTCTCTCTCTCTCTCTCTCTCTCTCTCTCTCTCTCTCTCCTCTTCTCAAGCTATCATGCGTATATTGAACAATATCGGGACGGCAAATTATAATTTTACTCTTCATAAAAACAAGCTGTCTGCATTTAGGAATATAAACTGACATTATCATTCTCTCTCTCTCTCTCTCTCTCTCTCTCACTTCTATCACCGTCACTTTAAGTGTTTTCTAGAAAGTAAATAGCATTCTATAGTTGCTGTCTAACTGTAAGAAGAGAATGAATGAGGAAGCTACAAGATACAATCTCCTCTCTCTCTCTCTCTCTCTCTCTCTTTGAAGTAACCAAGGAAGCTACAAGATACATTCTCTTCTCTCTCTCTCTCTCTCTCTTTGAAGGGCTGTAAGATACAATCTCTCTCTCTCTCTACTGAAAAGCTGAGTTACACTACCTCTCTCTCTCTCTCCTGAAAAGCTGAGTTACACTACCCCCCCCCTCTCTCTCTCTCTCTCTCTCCTTAGAAGCTGAAATTGCCTCTTTCTCTCTCCCTCTCTCTCCTGAGAGGCTAAGCTAAGAAACTGAAGGCTACATTACTTTCTGTCTGTCTCTCTCTCTCTCTTCTAGAGAAGGTAAAGGTAAGAAGGAGCTTAAGGTTACAGTAACTGCCTCTCTCTCTCTCTCTCTCTCTCTCTCTCTCTCTCTCTCTCTCTCTCCTGCCTACCACCCACCTACCAAAAGGTTGTGGTCGAGGTGGTCCATGACTCTCTTCTCCTCGTGGTACCAGAAGATGTAATCGGGTAGCTGCACGACGTCCGTGATCTGGCACTCGATCCGTACCTCGCTGCCAGCCTTCACGTACCTGTCCCCCGGAGGCAGAATCTCCACCTTGGGGACTGAAAATGTCGTGGACGTGTGTTACTGAACTGGCCTAGGTTTCTATTCCAACTCCCATTCTAAATTTTCCCAAATCATAAACTTAATTTATACATAATATGAAGTTCTTTCTAATGAGCGCCATATTCTTTGGAAGCTTGAATTCCTAGTCTGTGGCTCTCCTGTGGGCTTATTCCATATGAATAATAATAATAATAATAATAATAATAATAATAATAATAATAATAATAATAATAATAATAATAACTGACCAGAATGCAAACTAAGGCTCAAACTTCTTTATAGACATTGTAAAACACAGTCATATGCACCAACATCATATAATACTTGTACAAATTTTGGACATTACAAAGGAAACCTCAGAGACAGTTTTATCCTAACCCCATAAAATAAAAAGTCAGGTCTGTCGTTGACGTAAAATGAGGAGCTGAACAATAAACTAGAAAGTCATCAGTTGAAACCAAGCAAAAAAATAAGGTAATGCAAAAGATAACGGTTCACTATATATATATTCTGAACAGTTTCATTTGCAAAAGCATTTCTCTAATAAACACGAAATACACTTTACCTGAGATGTTAAATATACCTTCGGATAAATATTGAGTTTATTTAAATGCTGACTACTATTTTCAGTATGATTTTCGCTTGAAAAATTCAAATTTTCAAATGTTCACGAACAGTTCACCAATTTTAATGACTTTCTCTCATAGTCTCTGAATTAAATTACTAAAAAACTTCGTGGGGGAATTTGAAGAAACTCACAGACACAGACCTCCAGCAACTCATTGAAACTCAAAGATTTGTATTCTAAAACGACAAAGTTTCTATACTGAAATACCAGCAAACCTCTGAAAGACCTTGGCCTCTAAGGACACCATTCGTAAACCTCCGGCCTCTAAACCAAACTGAACAAGGCCTGATAGGACCTCCAGCTTACTCCGGACGTGTGCAAGGTTTTCCCGTCGGTCATGTTGCAAACATTATTATATTCCTAAATTTTAATGTAAATCAAAATGTGCATACAACCCTACGGTCAAACAGAGCGTTGTTTCACCAACGAAAAATAAAATAAATATGCTATAAATCATTATAAATATTTTTCTGTACTGTTTAACATGCACTATTCATTTTCTAAATTACATTTTCATTCTAATAAATAAATCATAAATATCCTATCCTAAACTCCTGTATTTTTAACTCAATGCTAAATACCCTTTTCAGACATTTTTAGGCTCTCCCATAGACCTTGCCTAACCCCACAACAAGAACAACAAAGTATAGTTTGTAGGCTTACTCCCAGAGTAAGCGAAAAGCTGTATCCTTCTCAAAGCCACCCGCAACGTGAGAAGACCCTACTCACTAAACAGAGTCCACAGTTACTCACTGACGACTCGCAGGCTGAAGAACTGACTCATCTTGGGCTCAGTGGATACTTGGCACTCGTAGAGGCCAGCGTCTCGCTCCTGGACGTACTTGATGACCAGGTTCCAGGTCTCCAAGGGCGCCGAGTAGTGGGACTCGAACCTCTCGTCTCCCACGAAGGTGTATCTATCCACCGTCAGGATGTCGGCGTCTCGCATCCGGACCCACGACACCTGATGTCAGGATATCAGGGTGGTAGGAGTTAATAAGGAGTTATTAAGGTATTTTTTGGAAAGGTAGTTTCAAATGCAGTCTTGGGTAACTTAACATAAATGTCAATGATTTTTTTTAAGTTACTATTGTTATGATAGATTACATCAACGATTTTATAATAGTCAGTGCATGCGATGTGTTTATGAGCATATGATTGATTGTCTTTATATATATATATATATATATATATATATATATATATATATATATATATATATATATTTATATATATATATATATATATATATATATATATATATACTATATATATATATATATATAGTATATATATATATATATATATATATATATATATATATATATATATATATATATATAAGTGTGTTCCTAACTTTTAACATAAATCAAACATGCTAACATCTATGGTCAAATAGAGCGTTGTTCCGCCAAAGAAAAATAAAACAAACACGCTAAATTTCATTAGATAATTTTTCTACACTATTTAACATGCACATTATTTTTTTTTTTTACATTTTCATTCTAATAAAAGAGTAAAAAATATCTCATCCTAAGATTCCTGTATCTGCAACTCAACGCGAAACTTTTTTTTTTTTCACACCTTTTCTACCATCCAACACGAACAAGAACAAAGTAGTTTGTAAGCTTACTCCCCTGGGTAAGTGAAAAGCTGTATTCTTCTAAAATCCACCTACAACGTGAATCCTCAGACCCTCACCACTATATATATATATATATATATATATATATATATGGTATATATATATATATATATATATATGTATATATATATATATATATATATATATATATATATATATATATACATATATATATATATATATATATATATATATATATATATATATATATGTAAATAATAACAACTGAACTAACTACAGATTTAAGAGCAGTGAAATCATATACTTGATTTTGCTAGTAACGATTTGTAACAAAATTCCCAGCAAGATCAAGTGGTTCACTACTGATTATTCAGTAAAGAACATCTGCACGGCCATGTGTACCAGGACGATCATGTGAAATTAATAATATATTTCAAAAAGTCATATTAATACTATTATCTATACTGATCAGAGTTCTTCTGGAATGCGTGTTCTAAAATATTCCATGTCACGTGCAATCAAATATTATTAGTTTAGCTTACCCAAATTAACTTTACTGTACAAGGTAATGAGTTTTTCTCTTAAATACAGCGTCTCTGTTCGGGCGAATTGGCGTATCCAATATTTTTTTTGAAGTTTTTGAATATTCTAGCACAAATGTCTTAGTATTTGATACTCCGTAACATACCAAACCTTCAGCTGTCTGTGTTGTCACATTTTCGAACCGAATCGGCTCAAAAGATGAGGGTAATTAGAAGTGTTGCATCATATCAAAATCTTTTAAAGGCAATTTCTTTTTTTTAGAATGGGGCATAACAATGGCTTACGCCAGTTCGTCAAACTAGGGTCGATAGGTGTCTAACTCTATTCCATATCAAGTGAAATTCAAGAACGTTACAATAAAGGATATGTATCTAGAAATATGCACATAAAATAATGAATAAAATAAAACAGAAACATAACCTTAAATTACAGACATTTGTCGCACTCACGGATTTATCTCCGAGCTGCCTGACGGTGCAGGGCAAGATGGCCTGGTCCCCCAGGTGAGCAGTGAAGTTCCTCGGGGCCAGGGGGTCGAAATAAGGTCCCGTGTACAACCCTGTAATGCTGGCTTCCGGGTCGTACCCCTGGGCATCTGAGGATCGAAGGAATTTAAGGTTTTCTAGACATGGGCAGACCACTTGTCCAATTCACGAAACGGACAATAGGCCTGCCCACTCATTGAAATGGGCAAATGGCCCCCCTGAAAATCTGAGCATTTGAGAAGGATAAACTAAAGAGAATACATTTTCAAAAGTAATTCCTTTAAAGATTAAAAATAGAAACAAAACTCACGTACATGTAAGCATTGATTATAACACATCAAACAAATTTACAATCATTGGTCAACATTGTCACGGGATTTGTGGCTGTGGCAAGCACTGTTGCATCGAGGACCAGCTTTCAAACAAGAACACCTCTTAGACAAGCAGCAGATGCCCCTGCAAAGACATCTCTCTGGTATTCTTGTCCACCATACACACTTTCTGCTCGAACTAGTTCACGAATACTAGGCTGTTCGAGGGGTATATTTTCAGGCAGTTTTGGCAACTTTACCAGCGATAATCCCTCTCCTTGTGCCTACTAGGTTTGGGGGATCTTTCTGCGGTCAAATAAAGACACAGGCACAGAGCTATTGTCTCCAACACCAATTGCTCGCAGCGAGCTTCATTTCTTGCCTGTTTTGCTGGATGCAGTTCTTCTTCAGTTGAGAGATTGTCTTGCTCCTACAGCATGTTGTTGCTGAGTGTTTGCAAATGGTTGTGTTCCACGTCTAACATTCAGAATCCACTGACATTGGGTCATCCTGAGCTGAGTTTTGGCCAACTGGCACTGTATCGTTCAAAACCGGTTCTGGAACTACTTCTATAAGCCTTTCAAGTTCTTCTTCGATACCAGATGATATTCTGTTGATCAATGCATCTGGTGAAAGTGATTTGAGGCCACATCGTGCTTCATAGGTAGTCATCTGGATTGCCCCATGATATGAACTATTCATGGCCCACTGGACAAAGCAGACACCATGACTCCATTTAGCACAATTATTGTCGCTCATCCACGCCATGAGCTTGAATTTCATATTCCCATTACCTCTTTCAATAGATCCCTAGTTCTGGGGCCACATATGAGGCAAGGTCTTGGATAATTGAAGCTATAAATGCACGGCCATTGTCTTACTGAAGGATGTGGGGTTGACCTATTTCAAAGAAGATGAAAAGAAGCTCATTGGCAACATCAGCTGCTGTCTAGGATTTCAGGGGGAAGACTGACATGAAACTTGGTCAATGTATTACTCCATATAGAGCAAAATAAAGCGATAACTCCCGTCCCTAATAGTTTGCAAGTCCACCAGATCAACTTATCCTCTTTCAAACGCACGCGCGCGCACACACACACACATACACACATTATATATATATTAATATATATATATATATATATATATATATATATTATATAATATATATAGATATATATATATATATATTACATATACAGCATTTGACGGTTGGAACTTCGGGCTATATTCTTCCATTTTGTTTTCTTACATGAGTTAAGAGAGCCGAGATTAATAGCAGAAATGTTTCAACTCCCAAGCGGTGTTTAATTTCATTACTTCCTAATTAATTTTTTTTTCATGTTATTAAAATACTCTAGCATCTGTAGCGAGTCATTACTGCAAAGTTAACAAAGGCTCTTGTTTAATTATGACGTGTTGACAGTAAAAATAGGGCAGGCAATTAACTCGAAGTGTTATTTCCACTCCACTAGACATACGTTCTCTCTCTCTCTCTCTCTCTCTCTCTCTCTCTCTCTCTCTCTCTACGGAGCAACTTTGTTTCCCCATAAAAAATGTTTTAGGGAATAATCTCTCCCTCAAACTTTTTATTCCTCTGAATGATGGTAAAGCCTTACATTATTAAGCATGAAAAATTGTGGAATAACTCTCTCTCTCTCTCTCTCTCTCTCTCTCTCTCTCTCTCTCTCTCTCTCTCTCTCTCTCTCTCTCTCTCTCTCTCTCTCCTGTGGTTTAGGCATAGGAGTGAAGTTGAAACTTCGAAAATGTTCTAAATTATCAAGCAAATCTTCATTTCCAATTGAGAATTTTGTACGATGTTGCATCAAGATGTCTGTCTGAATAGATGGCATTTGTAAAGATCTTGATAAAAAACCTTTTCTATAACAAGACACGAATCCTGTCTTGTTTCAAGTATGGCTGCATGTAAAAATAAGCGAAGATAGTTTATCTTTTTTTTTTTTTCTTTTATCTCCAAAGATTCCCCTCGAATGAGTTACTATATTGCCTAAAGCTTTCAAGGCGATTCAGAACCGTTTTCTGGTACGGTATTGCTATCTGCACCCCAGCACCTGAAAGATAGATGAAATAGGCGATTTCTCCCTTCATGCTACTGGTGTTGTCAGGACTGAAACTTAAAATACCGATTCAATCCTTATCCAGGTCAGAGACGATTGGAATCTTTGACAAGGAAACTCTATTATTCATAGCTGCATTGAGTTGGGTTTATTTTGTGTTCAAGTGAATAAAACTGGTTGGATAAAGAGGCCTCTTTTCCGCATCACTATTCACCAGGGAGCTGACTTCTTTTGTTTTCGTGTTCTCGAGATGAATACATAACTGCATTCATTTTTCTTTTTCCTCGGGTCAAATATAGTCCTCTGCCGAGATGTTATAAGACACTGGGTTTGTGCCCTGCGCTGGTCATGTTATGTGTGAGGTGATAATCATACAGGTCCATAATCCCTCGTGACTTGAAGTGCTAATTTAACAACAGCCACAAATTATAATAAAAATAATAATAATAAAAAGGAACCTCTTGGAAGACTTACTTTCCTGTCCCAGGCCGAGCGACGAGGCTTTGGTCCCTGCAATGAGAAGAAAATAGTCTGATTACTTCAACCATCCCATGATTTTATATGCATACGTACGTTCATACGTACACGCACCCTTACCGACACCCACACATTACATATATGACTGGTAAAAATGTTCTGTTTCAACAGAATTCCATCTAATAAAATGAACCCATAAAAACGCCAAAATATATAAAGTAAGTACTTACTATATTTCAGAGAATGCTGTCTCTCTCTCTCTCTCTCCTCTCTCTTCTCTCTCTCTCTCGGGTCTCTCTCTCTCTCTCTCTCTCCAGGTAGGTAACTGTTCTCATACATTACCGACCCACCTGAAGAGAGAGATAGCAGTCTCTGAAATATGGTAGGACTTACTATCTACATTTTGGCGCTTTTATGGGCTCCTTTTATTATATAAATATATATGTATATTTCAAAATCGACATTATCTGGAAAGAAATTTCAGTGGATAACGAAGGAAAAAAAAAGAGAAAAATCATCAGAAAAGAAAACAAAATAATCCGACTGATCTGTAAAGATAATCACGACCTACGAGTTAGGACACAGCTGGGAACAGTTTCACTTCTCAAGATACCTCGTGAGTATTGGCCATTTGTGACTGGGGAATGGATTTCCTGAGGGATAAGGTGGGTCAAATACATGAAAGCTTAGTTGTTAAAGTCGGTCCGTCCCTCAAGAAATCATTCGAGCTTAGAAGAAGTTAAATAATTCAATAATTTCTATTTCATTCAATATTTTATAATATGTATTTCATTCAATAATTTATACTTAGTTTTCATTCAATAATTTATACTTTATTAAAAAATTGTATTTCATTCAATAATTTATAATTAATATTGCATTTAATAATTTGTAGTTTACTTTTCATTCAATAACTTATAAATTTGCATCAGAGAAAAATGATTCACCTTCAATTTTAAAGTGGATAAACAAGGAGTGATCCAACCTCCAGCTGACTCGAGTCGCGTGGAAGATTTTCCATTCACACATAAGTTGTAAACATTATATTCCTAACATAAAGTAAATTATGGTCAAATAGAGCCTTGTTTCACTAATGAAAATCAAAATAAATGCACTGTTTCCTAATAAATAAATTTTCTGCACTGTTAAACATGCACATTATTTATTCTTTATAGTTTCATTCTAATAAATGAATCTTAAATATCCTATCGAAAAATTCCTGTATCTTTAACTCAACGCGAAACACCTTTTTCAGACGTTTTTAGGCTTTTCATAGCGCTTTCCTAACAACAACAACAACAACAACATCAACAACAACAACAATGTAGTTTGCAGGCTTACTCCCCAAGTAAGCGGAAATGGTCGTTCGATAAACGGATATTCCTTTCTTCCAATGTTGTGGGATGTCATACCCGCCAACTGAAAGAATACAGAATGATACAAGAGAGAGAGATAGATAGAGGAAAAAACAAAACGAGAGACAGAGGGAAGCAAAGGGGGAGAAAATTCAAAAGTGAAAGGAGGAGGAGGAGGAGGAGGAGGAGGAGGAGGAGGAGGAGGGTAGGAGAGCAATGCATTCAAGACCTCTGAACAATACAGGATGCAGGGAAGGCAAAGGTAGGAGGGCTCTGAAAAGATTCAGGAATTTGAAAGGGGTTCCATGAAGGTGATGTGGAGAGAGAGAGAGAGAGAGGACAAACTTTATATATCTATCTATCTATATGATATATCTATATATAATATATATATTATAGTATATATATCTAAATATATATAATAATACATAATTATATATATAGATTTATAAGTATATATATAGATATATATATAAAAATATATTATATATATTAGTAGACACATTGCCCTCTTTAAAAAGGGTGACCAGTAGCTACCATACACACACAAACACACGCTTTTATATATATATATATATATATATATATATATATATCTATATATATTATATTATATATAAAAAAAAAAAAAAAAAAAAAAAAATAATATATATATATATATATAAAGTAACACCCTACCTGTATATATAATACACCATTTGTTAATTAATAGTACCAATGTCTCCCATGTATCAACATTTTAGTTTACAGGAATATTTGTAGAAAGTCTGTTAAGCCCTGTCCTGACTCCAAGTGCATAAACAAGTAGACTAACTACATGCTCAGCTTGACGTATATTCAAAAGACGTCAGATGCCGTGTGTGTGTGTGTGTGTGTGTGACTACTGCACATAGATACCCATCGGAAGCCGAACTCTTCCTCCCCACAAATCCCAATAACATCCGCTATTTGGGCTGGATCTCCCATCCACGTTGTTATTTCGGGGAAAGCTTGGTATCACGGCATATGAAGAGAGTCCTACAAAGGACTGCTCCCAAAACGCTGAATGACAAAGGATAATGCAGTATCGGAAATGCCCTCGGGGTGGCAACATTGGCTCCAGAAGATGACGATGCACGCACCAGGCAGATCAGAGAGAGAGAGAGAGAGAGAGAGAGAGAGAGAGAGAGAGAGAGAGAGAGAGAGAGATACGTTCAGTCATATCGAAAATTTATAAATTGATATTTCTAAACTAATAAAAACAATACTAAATCCCTGATGATAATTATTATGGCTCTTTGGATATACATGCATACATATAGTATATATCTATATACATACGTGATATATACATATGTATATATACGTATGTATTGGCTGAGACAATGATTAATTATAAAACTAATAAGGGAAAACAAAGGTTTCAGTATTTTTTGTATGTTTTAGAGAGAGAGAGAGAGAGAGAGAGAGAGAGAGAGAGAGAGAGAGAGAGAGAGAGAGAGAGATACGTTCAGTCATATCGAAAATGTAAAACATAATTTTTCTAAACTAGTAGTAATAATACGAATTTCCTCATAAATCCTATGGCTCTTTGGATATACAAGCTTACATTCATACATATATATGTATATATGAATAATTATCACATCACCGTGATTCATAGAAATTATTCGAGCTACAAATGTCCTTTAATATCTAATTCGCTCTACCTCGGAATTGATATATTTCCATATATGTAAATCGAAGGGGAAATTTTTTAGTTGGTAATAATTTCGTCCCCTCATGAGATCGAACCACCGTCCAGTGGACAGGAACGAAATCAGGACGACATTGACGTTACCGATTCGGTGGTTCGATCCCACCAGGGAACGAAATTATTAATCGGTATAAACTTATTAGCCTCACTGTTAGCCAAATGGGTAACGTCAATGTCGTCCTGATTTCGTTCCTGTCCACTGGACGGTGGTTCGATCCCACGGAGAGGACAAAATTATTATCAACTGAAAAATTCCACTTCGGTTTACATATATGAAAATATATCAATTCCGAGGTAGAGCGAATTAGATATTAAAGGAAAGGACATTTGTAGCTCGAATAAAATATATGCATATATACATATGTAATATTTACATATGCATATATACGTATATATTGACTGAGAGAATGAAGTACGTTTTGTATGTTAGATATACTTGAGAGAGAGAGAGAGAGAGAGAGAGAGAGAGAGAGAGAGAGAGAGAGAGAGAGAGAGAGAGACTGCAATGTTTAGCCGCCATTTTGGAAGAAAATGCATTAAACGAAGTTAAGTCAATTTTCTTGCCAGTTAGGTGAAGTTGATTGAATTCTCAATTTTCCCCTTAAAATCAAGAGTGCATAAGTAAGGGTTTTGCATAAGGATGATTGTCGGACAAGCACATGAAAATTGAAAAAAAAAAAACCATAAGGTTGCATTTCCCTAATTAGTTCCCTGAATTTCCATGAGTGAGGACTTTACGACATAAAAAAAACTGTAATTCCAGTGCTCAGAAACACGCATACAAAGTTTACACGGCTTAATGATGTTATAGAAGTCAGGTGTAATATGAAACGTGAGTATATATATAATATATATATATATATATATATATATCTATATATATATATATATATATCTTAAAAATATATATATATATCATATATATATATATATATATATATATATATTTATATAGTATATATATATATATAGTATATGAGTGTGTACGTATGTATATAGACACACACACACACACACACACACACATATATATATATATATTATATATATATATATATATATATATATATAATATATATATATACATTTATTGCCGGGGTCATAAATTTAAATTTTTGAACACTTGTATTTTTGAAATATTTTATATACATTTATATATATATTTTCCCCTGATACATGATTAATCAAAAAACTTAAATAAAATACAAAGTTTCATTTGAATTAAAAATGTCACAAAAATAAAACAGAAACTTTCATTTAGATTAAAAATAAGATACAAAACCGAAGCCAGACAGAATTTATCACCAACGGAAATTCATTTTTTTTTCTTCTTTTTTTTTTGCACAGATTCCCTTCCACAGAATCATGCGTGTCTTCTACCGTCGGAATTGCAGTTCGCTTGCAGCAATCCTCGTCAAAACAAGCAATTTCTGGTTAATTAGTCCAATTAAGGGCCTTGGGACTGTAATTTATTTCAGTTTTCTTGCCAAAGAACTCCCTGATGACCGGCGCATGTGCCTCAGTAAATGGTCACAGAGGGTTTAGTGCAGGTTCTGAACACCGGTTCAATACATGTTCTGTAAAGTGGTCAAATACAAGTTCTGTACACTGGTTCATTACAGGTTCTGTAAAACGCTTCAGTACAGGTTCGTAAAACGGTTCAGTACAGGTTCTGTCAAACGGGTTCAAGGTTCGGGTAACGCGGTTCAATACAAGTACTGTCAAAATGGTAAGTACAAGGGTCGTAAACTGGTCCAATACAAGTTCTGTAAACAGGCAATGTACAATTTCTGTACACTGGTTCATTACAGGTTCTGTAAAAACGTTCAGTAAAGGTTCTGTAAACCGGTACTATACAGGCTCTGTAAACTGGTACTCTACAGGTTCTGTAGAACGGTTCAGTATAGGTTCCGTAAACCGTTTAATCACAGGTTCTGTACATTGGTTAAGTACAGGTTCCGTAAACCGTTTATTTACCGGTTCTGTACACAGGTTCAGTACAGGCTCAGTAAACCGGTCCAGTTCAGGTGCTTTAAACCGTACCCAAATTGTACTGGGCCAATTAAATCGCCCCTTTGTTTCCCAGGCGCATTTCCGAGAATGCTGGGTCAAAGTGCGTAAGTAGGCCAGTAATATATAAACTTTCAGGTACATAACCTGTGATTACAGTTCATTGTCTGTCTCTTAATGTAGAAACGTGATCTTACCTGGGAGAGAATTGTCGTCGTTAGATATGAATAAATGAGCTGCTGTCTTGGTTTGAATAGGATTTACGCATCTATTTCGTACGTAGTTTAATTAGGAATTACGTATTTATTCCGTGTGGAATTTCTCCCTCTCTCTCTCTCTCTCTTTCTTTTAGATTCTTCTGGAATTCTTATAGAAGATAGTAGAACACGGATCCTAGGCAGCAATATTTGTGTGTGTGTGTGTGTGTGTGTGTGTGAGTGAGAGAGAGAGAGAGAGAGAGAGAGAGAGAGAGAGAGAGAGAGATTCATGAAACACAAATTCGAAATAAATTCATGTAAAAAGATATATTATTGATAATGATGTTCAGCAGAATAATGGCGATATTAATAATGATATATATATATATATATATACTATATATATATATACTATATATATAATATATAGTATTAATAATATTTAACATTATTAACATCACCATTATTCAACCGAACATAATTGGATTATGTAAAATCTTTATGCATGAATTGATATCACATATTTTATAATGCTCTCTCTCTCTCTCTCTCTCTCTCTCTCTCTCTCTCTCTCAAATACTGCTGCCTAGGATAGAGACTGTAATTCTGCCGCTATTATATAAGAATGACAAAAAGAATTTAAAAGTATGTATGTATGTATGTATGTGTGTGTGTATATATATATATAGAAATATATATATATATTTAATAGCTTTTTATATATATATATATTTTAAAAAAAATAGTATATATATATATATGTATATATATATATTTATATACACACACACAAATGCATATGAACAGTTAGTAAAATTATCTGTTACATTTTCCATAAAGACTGCCCACCAATCCCTACATCTCACAATACTCGATATTCTGGCCTCTGTGCATTTTCGTGGCGATCGTAAAAACATCTAAAAACGATCAGAAAGTGTGTCTCTTAACATAAAGCAAAATGACACTATTCCCATAATCCATTTTGTTCCCAGACGAACAAACAAAAAATAACAATACATCGACAGCAAGCGACTGTGCTCTCGTGGGGCGCGTTCAATATCCATAATCCTAGAACAAAGTCAGCGGCAGTTATGCATTGCGACTTATCACCTCGGGAACACGAATCCTTTATTTCGAGGTAACCTGGCCGGGTAGCAGCCATGGCATGCGTGTATCTAATCGGGTCCAAAATTATACTGCTTACGGAGTGAACGTCATTACACAACCAATTTACCCGGCCCATTTGGCAGAGGGTACGCACTTTGATCAACCCTCTCATTACGTCTAAAGTACCATTTTTTTTCCTTCAGGGTTGTACAAGTCAAGTAGGAGTTTATAAGGAGGAGGACTAGACCTTAGCCAAAGGTAGATTTACAAGATTTATAATTTACAAACACGCACACTTCTTGTTTCTATTTATCTATTTATTTTTTTTATGGGGATGTATTCTGAAATATTATTCCATTTTCATACGGAGATTCATTACGTAACTAATGGTGTTATGAATGGCAGTCATGAGGTAATTTCTAGATAATATTGTGTAATTTGTCTTTTGGAATTACGTGGATATGAAGGATTTACCTCTCTCTCTCTCTCTCTCTCTCTCTCTTTATTAGTGTCATTGAATCATGACTTCACTTTTAATGAAATGTTTCAGAATTCTATTCTCTCCTCTCTCTCCTCTCTCTCTCTCTCTCTCTCTCTCTCTCTCTCTTTTTTATTTTTGTCTTTTACTATTTTTCTTAAATCACGATTTTCCCTTTAAAGAAGCAATGTTTAGTCTCTCTCTCTCTCTCTCTCTCTCTCTCTCTCTCTCTCTCTCTCTCTCTCTTCCTAAAACTTAAAAAAAAACAAATTTTGCTACACGCAGAAAATGCCAAAATGAAACTTTGGGCGAACAAGCTCTTAAACATACCACGAAGCATTGAGAGCACCACTCGCCAACTATTATCTACAAATCTTGACTCAATGAGTCAGTCTAAACATGGTTCGTGTTCACAAGCGCTGGGAGCTGTTTACACGCTCTGGCCCTGCTTGTTGTTGTCTGAAATACTGACCGCCTAACAGATTCGGACACGGGAACTGCAACAATAAAAGATAAAACTACAAAGGAGAGCGTAACATGGCGTTACGCTTTACGACCGTGAATGCAAGAGGATAAAAAAAGTAGCGCGAATAAATGTAATTTCATGGCGCGAAATGAGTTTACATTTATTGGGAATACATTGGTTTTTATTGGGCGTTTACTTAGTCATGATTCGGTGAAACTAATGTTCGTGCAATGACAGAAGACTCGGCGAACGTCATTAGGGTTTGAATAAGTAATTTGATTTCTAAATTCTGTTACCTACGGAACATTCAAGTGCTCCGTTTCTGACGGAACATATTATGCATTTGATCTTTTTCTTTCTGAGAAAGGAAACTGTGCCAAGCACTGCTACCTATGAGGTCATTCAGCGCTGAAATAGAAACAGAGTAAAAAGAAGAGGAAAGCCTCTTAGTTGCACTAAGAATCAATTGTTAGGAGAGGGTGGATAGCAAGAAGAAAGGTAATATGAATGGAGGTACAGTAAAAGGAATGAAAGGGGTTGCAGGTAGGAGCCGAAGGGACGCTGCAAAGAGCCTTAAGTAACGCATACGGTACGCTACATGAGGCCCACTGACAGTGCTACCTTCAACGGGGAGGATAACATATGATATGGCAAAATAATGTGGAAAAAAAATAAAGACTTGGCAACCAGTTTCCTTCAGTGTGTGTGAGAGAGAGAGAGAGAGAGAGAGAGAGAGAGAGAGAGAGAGAGAGAGAGAGAGAGTTGAAAAAAACGAAAAGGTGTTGTAAAATCGTCAAAAGCATGATAGTAGCACTCACTCTCTCTCTCTCTCTCTCTCTCTCTCTCTCTCTCTCTCTCTCTCTCTCTCCTAGGTGAAACCATCTAATAGCATGGTGAAGAATCTCATGAAAAAGTGCTCAAATAAGTCGCAAATATCAGTCCAAGTGCAAATAATCACCAGTCTTTTTAAAATAAGAGTAGTGTACTTAAGCGGTGGGTATTATTGACGTCTAAGGCGTGCTAGCTTTTATTTTTTATTATCATTATTATAAAATATTCATCATATAACACTAAAACGAGAACGCCACACGGAGAACCAACCATTTTAACGTTAATATTTACCACAGTACATTTTCAGGGGGTGAGTATCAATGAAAGTACGACTGAAGATGTATATATATATATATATATATATATATATATATATTTATATATATATATATATATATATATATATGTATATGTGTGTGTGTGTGTGTGTGTGTGTATTGGTTACATTTAAATTTAGCTTCGTCATTCATCGCAATACAAGTCCAAGAATCCCCAGTAATCATCAACGTTACTAAGATGGTCAGCATTCTTCTGTTATTAAGATAATTCCCAGCAAATAATTCTCAGAATGATGACCTCGTCTCTCATCACATAATGACGAGAATAGGATACTGGCTGAATGCAGCTGAGGAGAGCAAAGAATTCTAAAAAAAAAAAATAATATTAAAAAAATAATGTACCAATCGATTCCACCTGATGCAGAAGTCGCTTTTTATTCGACTCGTTTGAAAGAGGAGCTCCCTGCATACAATTCAGTGAATGTGTCCATGACATATCTAAATAATCTACTATATAATAAAATATTATTATCATAATAATCTGCAAACGTCCAGGCTAAGATATCTAAATATGATAATTTATCTAAATAATCTAAATGATAGAATATTATATCTACATAATCTGCAAACGAACAAGTCTTCCCCCAGGCTGGGATATATCTAAATATATAATATTTATATCTAAATAACATAATATCCACATAATCTGTCAAACGAGAAAGTCCTCTCCCAGCCTAAACAGTATTTTGAAATCTCGTCCTACCTTGCTTCTGGTAAACGCGAAAAGGATTTCTGAAGTAAATATGGATCACTAAGAGTCCAGCTCATAGCAGGCGTTTCTCTGTCGAGAGAGGAAATTGCTTAATAAGAAAACAGTAACACCTTGTGCTCCCAGAGCGGATAATTTGACTAATTAACTTTGTAAATGGCGAAGGCTGAGACGATCACACCATAAGAGGAATAATTTCTTCGTTGCATTAAGGACACGCCTGCTTTGACAAAAGGAATCCGAGTGTGTATATATATATATATATATATATATATATATATATATATATATATATATATATATACTATATATATCCGCACGAAGTTGAACCATGAATTCTAAATTCATTTGAATTGTTTTATTTCTTTTGTTACGTAACACTTTATTACATCATCAGGGAATCTGTTAATTAATAAAATTACTTAAAGAGTTATATTTCAAGTAATTTTATTCATTATTTAACAGATTCCCTGACAATGTAATAAAGTTATTATACGAAACGTAGGAAATGAAGAATTATAATTTAGTACGGTTTCCATGGTGTACCTTTGCGCTGATGTGTCCTATACTGGCCGTCGCCTACCTTTGTCTTTATATATATATATATATATATATATATATATATATAATATATATATATATATATATATATATATATAATATATATAATGTGTGTGTTTATGTGTGTATGAACTTTTTCTCCCGTGAAATGTAAACAAAGAACCTCAAGGTTACAGTAACACCCTGTCTCTCTCTGGTTGACATCAGGTATGCTATGACATGAAACTTGAACGGATATTAGGGCGTCAATTACGACCAAACTACCTCCAATAAATTAAGCAGTAATGGACCAAGAGCAAACTATCCAATCCCGAAACTTCTGATCCTCCTCAGCTTCGAGACGCAGGAAGGCAAATTTACTCAAGATTTTAAGGACCCGGAGTGAGGCGCCAGAATTGATGGACACATTAATAATAATATACGTCCAGGGTCATTGATTTTTCTCTGGCAAGCCGTAAAGATTTGACACTCATGAGTGATATGCATGCAATGAATAATAATAATAATAATAATAAAAAAAATTAAGTAAAAAATGCATCGAAGTTTCTTCGGAGCGGAATCGAGTTTTCTTTACAGCTTATAATGTTGTATGGATCTCTCAGCCGCGGCTGTGAAACTTTCAGCCACGGCCCGGCTGGTGGCCTGTGTCAGACCCAGATCATGGTTAACTTTAACATCGAGGTTTCTTCGGCGCAATCGAGTTTTCTGTACAACGTATAATGTTGTATGGATCTCCCATCCGCGGGTCGTGAAACTTTCAGCCATGGCCCCCCGGTGGTGGCCTGTGTCAGACCGCCCTCCCCCCAGATCACGGCTAACTTTAACCTATAGTAAAATAAAAGCTACTGAAGCTAGAGGGCTGCAATTTGATATGTTTGACGACTGGAGGGTGGATGATCAACACGCCAATTTGCAGCCTTCTAGCTTCGGTAGTTTCTAAGATCTCAGGGCGGACAGACAAAGCCATCTCAATAATAGTTTCCTTTTAAAGAAAACTAAAAATTGAAGAAAGAATGAAGGTTGCTGACAGGGTTGGAAGCATTCGAAGTATTTTTAAAGTCTATTCTTATCATATATTATTCCCGAACATATTCAACGTTACGCCTCAAGACACGAAGCCAGGACTAAGTCAAGGATGTGGGAAGGAGACGAACATACGTCAATAACTCTTCTAATTAAAGTATGCGAAGTTAAACAACAAAACAAAATAAAGGAAAATGACGAAAGAAAATCCCTCATACCTAACGAACCTCCAAGTGTCTTTCTTTGCATTTCCATGTAGAGGAATTTAATGACTACAAAAATTGACGAATAAATCTCAGTTCCACTGTGGTCCTGTCGACTAATCATCAAGCAAAAATTGGACGTCGAAGAATTCAGGGGGCGTTGCCTCCAGACAAGAAACGTAGAATAATAATTAATGATGTCTTGTGAATTTATGAGTTAGTTTTTATAAAATAATGCATTCCAAGGAAGAGAATATTTGGGCTAAACTGGTAATTCAAATAAATGTTTTTCTATCTGTCATTCTTTTCGTAAATGTGTGGGTGGAAATTCTTTGAATAACTGGGTATATATTAGATCCAAGTCGCAAAATATTCCAGCCATTTTCGAAGCAGTCTTGAGCCTATATTGAAATAAGGCGTAAGTCGGCCACGGTGTGTGTGTGTGTGTGTGTGTGTGTGTGTGTGTGTCCTTTTACATCGGAGTTACTTTGCAAATTGGGCATATTATATTCTTTTGTAAAAAAGGAATTCCCCAAAACAAATGTTTACCTTTCCATTCACAAAACATTACAGAAGGAATGCAGAAAACAGGAAGAGAGAGAGAGAGAGAGAGAGAGAGAGAGAGAGAGAGAGAGAGAGAGAGAGAGAGAATACTCATAGTAGCATGAGTCTTGAAATGGAGAAACAAAAACACAAGTTATGTAATGGTACACATAAATCTTAAGAATAAATCTGTACAGAGAGCTTTCTGGAATCTCTTCGACGATTCCCACTCCAGCTGGAAACGGGAATCGGACAGATTCCCGAAAGCTTTCTATACAGATTTATTATTCTTAAAATTATGTATCCATATATAACTGTGGATTTGTTTCTCTATTTTTTTTATTATTATTATTATTATTATTATTATTATTATTATTATTTATTATTATTATTATGTTCAAGAATAATGAATAAATGATGGATATGAAACAGGATAATGCCCCAACCAATAGTGCTGGGGGTCCCAAACTGAAATAAATCCGTAATAAGTAACAAGATATAGAATATAGAAATTAGGCCAAAGGCCAAGCACTGGGACCCCAGTGAGGTCATTCATCTCTGAAATGGTAATCGAGAGTGAAAAGGTCTGGAATGGTGTAAGGAAAACTTCAAAGTAGTCACAATATGACTCAATTATTAGGAGAAGGTTAAAGAGAGGAAGATGGAAGAAAGAGAATATGAACGGAGGTACAGTAAAAAAGGGATGAAAGGGGTTGCAGCTAGGAGCCGAGGGGTCAGTCAATAATGCCTGCAGTGCACCGCTAATAAGGGACAGCGAACCAGCCAGCTAAACTCACACCCGCGCCAGTCGGCTAAATGACCAAATCGTTTGATGTCCCATCCTCACACACACACACACACACACACACACACACACACTAAATGGCAGCTTCATTGATTGCAACTGGTGACCTGGATCCTAAATGACCGTGTGTGACGTTTTCATTAGCCCGGCGCTAATTGCCCCCAGCCCAAATACGAACTCTGTTCCAGAATAGGATTCTGAACCTTCGCTGCTCTTCCTGTGGCGGGGGAATTAGCATAATGTGGTTGCTCCTAGTACACCTTGGCTGTGTTGATTTACGGGATTGTTTGTCTGTATGGTGTTTAAATTTTTTTTATTTTTTACGTTGCATGGAACCAACGGGACCAACGGCTTTTACGTGACTTCCGAACCACGTCGAGAGTGACCTTCTATCACCAGAAATTCGCATCTCTCACACCTCAATGGAATGTCCGGGAATCGAACTTGCGGCCACCGATGTGGCAGGCCAAGACCATGCCGACCATGCATCTGAGGCGCTTTGATGACGGGGTTCGGTTCAGTTTTTGCATGTGCAAAGAATGATTCGCCCGGTTGATATAGGAGCCAAGCAACTAGGCGCTAATATAGAACCATTCAGTTAGGACGCTTATACAGCAATATAAAGAGATTCGGACACGAGTTGAAGCTATAAGTAGTTTGTAAGCTTACTCCCCGAGTAAGCAATAATCTACTTTAGCATCCTGGAAACACTTTTCTAAAAAATTCAAGGATATTCCTTTTATGGATTCAAAATCATTTCAATTTTATGGAACAAATATCTTCAAAATGAATTCTATTCATTTTCAGTAAACTCTAAGAATAATGATCTACTTCAGCAACTGTGGAAAACAAATATGAGAATTCATGAAAAATCCTCTTATGAATTAGAAAGCAATTTCATTTCACGAGCAAAAATAAAAAATGAATGAATAAATAAATTGAATCCTTGACCTGAATTATATTTCATGTAAATAAATTCAAGAACAAGTAAAACCAGCTAAAAAAATCCTTATGCTTTTCAAATTAATTTAATTTCACTGAAAAAAAATACTTCGACATGAATGTTATTAATCACAAATAACCTCAAAAATAATAATCCACTTCAGGAATAAAATATATGTAAATAAAAAGAATTTTAATTCTTCCATATGGCGTATAATGCTGTAACAAACTCTCAGCCACAGCCCAAGAAACTTTCAACCACGACCCGGTGGTGGGCTAGTGGCCAGTCCTATAGCGTTGCCAAACGTACGATCATGGCTAACTTTAACCTTGAATAAAACCAAAACTGCTGAGGCTAGAGGTCTGCATTTTGGTACGTTTGATGATTGGAGGGTGCATGATCAACATACCAGTTTGCAGCCCTCTAGCCACGGTGGTTTTCGCTTACTCGGGGAGTAAGCCTACAAACTACTTTGTTGTTGTTGGGGGATAGGAAAGGTCTATGGAAAAGCCTGAGTTAAAGATACAGGAATTTTAGGAGAGGATATTTATGATTTATTAATTAGAATGAAAATGTAAAAAATAAATAACGTGGATATTAAACAGAACAGAGCTATTTTTTCTAATAAAATATAGCGTATCTAATTTAATTTTCGTTGGCGAAACAACGCTCTATTTGACCGTAGATTTCAGCACGCACCCCGAGCAAGCTGGAGGTCGGGTCACGCCTCGTTAAGATCTGAGGACAGACAGACAAGGAGCCCATCTCTCTGTAACGACTTTCTTCCACTGGAAATCTACTTCAGCGCCTTGGACGTAAATAATCAAACTTCTCACTCACAATCAGGAGGAAAGTCGAGAGGGTCTCTTCGAGGACGTCACTTGAACGTCCTTCCTCATTCTAGGGTCCCCAGGACCCGAAGGATGCTGCTACTCATACGATCTTTTCTCTCTCTCTCTCTCTCTCTCTCTCTCTCTCTCTCTCTCTCTCTCTCTTTTTAAAGAGTAAAAATATTGATAAACACGGAAGTTTTTTGCTTTGTGTGTGTGAGTGTATATAGATGACGAAGTCTGAAGTCTCTCTCTCTCTCTCTCTCTCTCTCTCTCTCTCTCTCTCGGGAATGGTTAAAATAAGTTTCGAATTGTGTGGTTTATGAGTCAAATTCTGTTTGTTTTTCTGCCCTTTTGCAAACAAAAATAGATATATTCTCTCTCTCTCTCTCTCTCTCTCTCTCTCTCTCTCTCTCTCTCTCACCTGTGTAACTAGTGAGGGGAAGGGAAAAATCTAATGAAACACCAATAATTATAATTAAGTTGGTTTGTTGTTTATTATATGTATAAATATCATTTTTCATTTAGTCATATCCGACACGTTCACCAAATCTCTCTGCCAGGTTCCCGCTATAATTGTTTGCAACAGAAATCTATTCATTTTACTCTTCCCCGAATGGAAAATAGCGTCAGACTTATGGCCAACTTTTAAACGCCATTTTAATTTTCCACTTTGCTCCTGCTTGCTAAACAGCGGGATTTCCTGATAATCTGTCACGGGAGATACTATATTTGCTTTCAGGAATTTTGTTTTCGTTTATTTTGCTTTGATACGGAGATTTGCCGGTGCAAGCGATCATGGAAAATATAGTTTCATGCAGAAAAGCGTCGCAGTTTTAAATCTCATGTCAGAAAATCTAGGATCTCTCTCTCTCTCTGTCTGTCTCTCTCTCTCTCATAAAAGGATTTGAATTGCTTGGGCTATGATATGAGTAAAATTCGGTATGTTTTTGTGTATTTTCTAGAAAAATTGATATATATATCTCTCTCTCTCTCTCTCTCTCTCTCTCTCTCTCTCTCCTCTCATATACACACATGTTCGTAATAAGCATTTGAGTTGCTTGGTTTACCACACGAGTAAAATTCTGTATTTTTTTGTTTCCTTTTATAAAGAAAAATTGATACTATATATATATTCTCTCTCTCTCTCTCTCTCTCTCTCTCTCTCTCTCTCTCTCTCTCTCTCTCATACACACACGTTCATAATAAGCATTTGAGCTGCTTGGTTTGTGACACAAAAGAAATTCTAAGCAGTGTGTTTTTGTGTCCTTTTACAAACAAAAATAGATATTCTCTCTCTCTCTCTCCTCTCTCTCTCTCCTCTCTCTCTCTCTCTCCCTGGTATGGGTGCCAGCTCTGGCGATACAAAAATCTGATTGACTAGATCCGCCTGAAATAAAGTTGGTTACTTTATGGTCTTATTTTAACATTGTGGATGAGGGCGGAACATTTAGCCACAATTTAAGGTTCGTCTTTTATCATCTTTTACCCACTGATAAAATACGTCGGGTTCACACAAACTTTCATTGTACTATTAACATAAACGTTCATTGTATTGACAGACTCAAATAACCTTCCATTGTATTAAAAGACTCACCCTTTCATTGTATTGTATTAAGAGACTCAAATAACCTTTCATTGTATTGAGAGACTCAGCCTTTCATTGTGTTAAGAGACTCAAATAACCTTTCATTGTATCTTTCATTATATTAAAAGACTCAAATAAACATTCATGATATTAAAAGAGACCCAAATTTTCAATGTATTAAAAGACTCAAATAACTTTTTATTATATCAAGAGACTTAAAGTTTCATTATATAAAGAGACTCAAATAAAGTTTCATTGTATTAAGAGACTCAAATAAACTTTCATTGTATAAAGAGACTCAGTAACTTTCATTGTGTAAGAGACTCAAATAAACTTTCATTGTATTAAGAGACCCAAATAAACTTTCATTGTATTAAGAGACTCAAATAAACTTTCATTGTATTAAGAGACTCAAATAAACTTTCATTGTATTAAGAGACTCAAATAAAGTTTCATTACATTAACAGACTCAAATAATATTGCATTAAGAGACCCAAATAACCTTTCATTATATTAAGAGACTAAAATAAACTTTCATCACATCAAAAGACTCAATAAAACTCTCATTATATTAGGAGACTCTAATAAACTTTCATTGTCTTAGGAGACTCAAATAGCCTTTCACGATATTAAGAGACAAACTTTCATATGATATCAAGAGACTCAAACTTTCATTGTGTTAAGTGACTCAAATAAACTTTCATTGCAACGGGAGGACATTTACAAAAGATGTTTTTATATCTAATGTCATATTAAACTCGGAATTATTTTTCAGTCGTGCATGCAATCAAGATATGAACTATTTTGTCCACTTCAAAGGGTTTACGCATGCAATAAAAAGAAGGACATCACTTTGCATGTCCTCTTGGGACCTGCAAGCACTATTTGCATTGGATATGAGAGAGAGAGAGAGAGAGAGAGAGAGAGAGAGAGAGAGAGAGAGAGAGAGAGAGAGAGCGCACTGTTCAGCATGTAAGCTATGTCAACAAGACAGCCTATGTATGATGGCGAGGGAATTATTGCATATTTAGACCGTTTTAGAACTGAAAATGAGAGAGAGAGAGAGAGAGAGAGAGAGCGGAGAGGCGATAGAGAGAGAGAGAGAGAAGAGACGAGAGAAAAGGTGATAGAGAGATTGAGAGAGAGGAGGAGAGAGAGAGAGAAAGGTATATATGTAAGAAATCAATTTCATTTAGGTTGAAATGAACTGAAAACAACAATTCGACAATAAAAACAAAATCTCTAATAATAATAATAATAATAATAATAATAATAATAATAATAATAATAATAATAATAATAATAATAATAATAATAATATTAAAAAAAAATTGACACGTCCATAAACTTCACCAGTATTATAGATTTTCCTTTGAAAGTTAACATATCCAGTCACCCGCCCCCCCCCCCCCCCTCCCCCCCCAAATAAAAATACACTCCATGCCATATGCCATTTCAGCCACAAACGCAACTCTGAAAAAAAAAGTCCACACGTTCGATAGAAACATCAAAATAACAAAAAAATACATATGTAAAAAAATGCCTGTTCTATTTCAGACCACTTCAATTACAAACACGCGGCCTTTTCCTAAATGCAAGGATAGATCGCGTTTTCCATTAAGCAGAAAGTCGAAAGCTGTGGGGTACAAAAAAAAGAAAAAAAAAGCAAAACAATTTGGCGAAGAAACCTTTGGAAGCTGAATGGGAGAGTCTGATTGGGGATTTGCTTTCGCGGGAGCAAAAATGCAATTCCCAGCAATTAGTACAAACCAAAAGCCAAAACTTTTTTTATAATATGCCACGTGATTTACAGGACTCTCTGTGAGATAGAAATGTTGAATGATCATAGGCTTCGATGTTATTTTTAATTTCATTCCTGTACAGGTTTTGCATGTCTGTTCATATACATATACATACATGTATAACATACCTCTATATATATATATATATATATATATATAATAATATATATATATATATATATAACGTATATATAATATAGATATCTTATATACCTATTTTATAGTATATATACGTATATATATAGTAGGGGTATATATATATAGAATAAATAAAAAGTTATATATATTATATGATTATATATATATAGTTATATATATATATTTATATATATATATTATTATATCAGGAATATATTTATCACATCACCGTGATTCATATGCATGCATGAAGCCACAAATATCCTCTAATATCCAATTCGATCTACCTCGGAATTAACATATTTTCATATATTGTTAACCGAAGGGGAAATTTTTTAGTTGATAATAATTTCGGAGGAGAAATCAGGACTTCAGTGAAGTTACCGACTCGGCCAACAAGTATATATATTAAATAATTTGTGTGTATATATACACATATATATGTGTATGCGTGTTTGTGAGTGTGTATTGCATAAATAATTTTTCTACAGCTCGTCGTCAGGCAGACAGAACTTGTCACTCGTCGAGTCAGATAGTCGTGTCGAGAGAAGGTAAGACAGACAAGGAATACTTATGAATATTTACTGACAAATATTGTTTTGTATATCGAATTCTCTGTTCCTCTGCGATAAACGTCTACGGCGCAGAAGCTCTAACCATTAATAATTCTCATTGGGCGCAAGTTATCTCCAATGTGCACGTTGAAGTCGACATCAAATGGATATTTCTTGTTAAAAATTTTGGAATGTAATACACTCGCATAAAAATTCACAAATATTTATGTATGATTTCTGCTTGTCTGTGCGAACACATCTCACTGAGAGAGAGAGAGAGAGAGAGAGAGAGAGAGAGAGAGAGAGTATATACGTAGTGTATGCTGACGTGTGTATCTCACTGTCACAGAGAGAGAGAGAGAGAGAGAGAGAGAGAGAGAGAGAGAATATATGTAGTGCACTCTGATATGTGCATCTCACTGAGAGAGATAGAGAGAGAGAGAGAGAGAGAGAGAGAGAGAGAGTATATGTAGCACATGCTGACATGTGTATCTCTCACTGAGAGAGAGAAGAGAGAGAGAGAGGAGAGAGAGAGAGAGAGAGGAGAGAGGTATATGTAGCACATACTGACATGTGTATCTCTCACGAGAGAGAGAGAGAGAGAGAGAGAGAGAGAGAGAGATCTTTGAGTCTCTCTCTCTCTCTCTCTCGGACTCTCAAGATATCACAATGAGGAAGTAGTGTTTTCTTCTTTTTTTTTGCGTTTTTCTTTTCATGCCTTGTCCTGATTAGGGTCCGTATCGATCCGGGTTCGTCACCAACACCGCTCCCCCCCCCCCAACCCCCTTCCTGCAAGCACTTGACTGAAAGCACTTCCTGCATGCTATTAAAAGTTCTTAGGACCTCTTGTTTCTTTTTTTTTTTGGCTCAGTATAATTGAGCCTGGTATCTGGCGCACACACACATACACACACAAACACACACACACACACACACACAACACACATATATATATATATATATATATATATATATATATATATATATATATCCATCAATTTTATCAGGGAGAATTTCTATCTATCAACATATCTATTTTTCATATTAACTCGGGGAGTAAGCCTTCAAACTACTTTGTTATTGTTGTTGGTAGGAAAGGTCTATGAAGAGCCTAGAAAGGTCTGAAAAAAGCGTTTCGCGTTGAGTTAACGATGCAGGAATTATAGGACAGGATATCTAAGATTTATTTATTAGAATGAAAATTGTAAAAAAATAAATAACGTGCATGTTAAATAGTACAGAACAATTATTTCTAATAAAATATACAATATTTATTTGAATTTTCGTTGGTGAAACAACGCGCTATTTGACCGCAGATTTTAGCATGCGCCTCGATTAAGCTGGAGGTCGGATCACGCCTTTATTTTTGCTCTGTCATTTAAAGGTTGTTTTTCAGTAATCATTATGTGGTTTGATTTTTTCCACAGGATTTAAATATTTTCCCAGAATCTAATATTTTCCCCTAGAATTTGAACTTTTTCCAGACTAATATTTATCCCAGAATTTAATTTTTCCCAGAATTTAATATTTTCCCACCTAAACTTGAGTTTTTTTCCAGACTTCAATTTTTTCCTCAGAATTTAAATTTTTTCTAGAATTTAATTTTCTTTCCAGAATTTAAAATTTTTCCAAAAACTTGAATTTTTCCCCCGAATTCTAGTTATTTGCAGAATTTAAATTTTTCCTAAATTTAATTTTTCCAGAATTTAAATTTTTCGCCAGAATTAAATTTTTACCCAGAATTTAAGTTTTTCCAAATTTTTATTTTGTTACCAAGATTAAAATTTCCTCCCTGGTTCTAATTTTTCCACAGAATTTAAATTTTCCAGAAATTTAATTTTTTTTTCAAAAATTAAAATTTTTGTTCCACAGAAATTAAATTTTTCCCAGAATTTAATTTTCTTACCAGAATTTAAACTTTTAACCTGGAATTGCAAATTTTCCCACAGATTCTGAATTTTTTCCATAATGAAAATTTCTTTTGACAATGTACATTTTTCCCAGAATTTTAGTTTTTTGTCAGAATTAGATTTTTTTCCAGAATTTAAATCTTTCCCAGAATGTAAAACTATCATCCAGAATTTACATTTTTATTCCCAAAATTTAAATTCTTCCCAGAATTCAAATTTTGTCCACAGAATTTACGTTTTTAGTACAGGATTTAAAAATGTTCGTCCCAAAGATGTGCATTTTTTTTTCGCGTAGTTAAAAAATTTGTCAGAAATTTAAATTTTGTTCCCACAATTTTAATTGTAAACATTTCCTCCCAGAATTTTTTTTTACGTGAAATGGCCAGTCAATTTATTTTCATAATACAAAACGAAACACCCTCTCTCTCTCTCTCTCTCTCTCTCTCTCTCTCTCTCCTCTCTCTCTTAATAATATTATTTGAATGTCATCTCTTTCTCGTGATCATTTCGATGACATATTTCCCTATCATACTTTCAGATTCTTAAAATAAGCTCAAAATACAGCATCAAGATCGACTGATTATAATTATCAGCCTGTATTCGCCACCGCGGAAAAGTCCTAAACTAAAACACAACTACTCGCTAAAAATATAATCATTCGCAGGGTTTAACACTTCGTCAGCGAGATGTGCCATCTGTAATAATAAAAATGACAACATCTCTCATTACCTTACGAGTTTTTACATTAATGACCCGCTCGCGTTCCAGGCCTTGCGTGTCGTATTGAGAATTTCAGTTGACTTCCTGGAATACTATACAGTGTCGCATGGGTTACAACTGCGAACAGTGATCCCTATCTCTGCAAAAGTGAGCGGCAGAGCCATCTAGTGGCTCGAGTATTGATCAGCGGTTTTCTCTTCGCTAATTAACAGCTCTCCTAGGGCTGGCTAGAATGACCAGAAGGATTATCAGATATTTTTCACGTAGCTAGGAACCAGTTGGTTACGTAGCAACGGGACTTACAGCTTATTGTGGGATCCGAACCACATCGAGAAATGAATTTCTATCAGCATTGTTTCCTGGAACTGTTGAAAAGTTTCTTAACTTTTACTGGAACAAATGGCTTGTATTAATGGCTGGAAATAAGTAATGTGTATTGAATATAATGACTGGAAATATGTGATGTGTATTGAATAGAATGTGTCATATGTTGGTGGGTATATTCGAATGCCGATACATCACATTTGATGTAAGCTACTACGTCAATAAATCTGTTCTAAACAATGAAATAAATGCATGGATTTTGTGGCTGATTATGAAAAAAAAGACCAAATAAAGGACCTGGGAAAGAAACGTGGCAATATGAGCACAAGTAGAACGAGGGGAAAAAAGAAAGAAGAAGACAGGGATATCACTGCACAAAGGAACGCGGAATAAAAGACGCCAACAAAGACAGAAAGGCGATGGTATAAAAATAACTGCATAGAGGGGAGAAGACGCTGAAATATACACAAGAAAGGGGAAAAAATGGCGAAAAGATAAAAAAAAAGAATTAAGAAGCCACACAAGGATAATAAAACAATCAACAAAATATATAAGAAATTTGAAGCTTATTATAAGCTTTCGGATTCAGTCGTGCACGTCACTGTCATTCACAGCTTCGGGAGCAACGTAATAAACTGAGTAAAATTTATTCATGGTTTTTCCTAATACATTTTCGATTATTCATACGTTTTTCGCTGATGACGTTTTGAAGAAAAAACATGAATAGCTAAAATAATAATTTTGCCTTCAGTTTCGTAAGTTTTATTTTGCTCGTATAAATTTCATAGTTTCTTATCTATTATTATTATTATTATTATTAGTTATTATTATTATTATATTTATTATTATTATTATTATTATTTATTATTATTATTATTATTTATTCTGTTGAATAAAATGGCAGAATTCAGCTAATTAATCTTACATATTATCTTTTCTATTTTTCTTATTGCTCGTTTCTCTGACTCAGCGAGTAATAAGAGAAGTAGAAAAGATAATATATAAGATTAATTCGCTGAATTCTGCCATTTTGTTCAACAGAATTTCTTTAAAAGAAGGGTTTCTTCCAAATTATTATTATTATTGATTATTATTATTATTATTATTATTATTATTATTATTCCTACTGTTGTTTAAAATGTGAAAATTATAATGAACCAAAGACGCCCTTCTATGTATGTATAGGTGTGTTATATATTATATATATATATATATATATATATATTATATATATATATATATATATATATATATATCATCTTTCCCAAAGTAACATCAAGAAAAAGTATTGGTACCGAATTAGACGAAAAAAAAAATAATCTATCAGCTTCTCAGCATCTAATATGCTGTAAGTAAAACAAAAACCACGTCTCGGAAGTTTAAATGCTTTATAGTTGTGGTACATTTCATATCTCTCCTAGAGTCATAGATTATTGTATTAGTCGTATAGGTACGCCCTATAAGTAAATATTCTAAAACGTCTACTATGTGTTTACACATGATTTGCTTAAAGTCTGGCTTGAAGCCTTGCCTTATGCTGGTCGCAGGTAAACATGGAATTTATTGTCCTTTCAATATCATTATTAAACAGGAAAAAAAATGAGTAAATCTACAGATGCACACTGCTTCGTATCATAAGGTGATTATTTACTTAGAAATGGTCGATGTTGTAACAAAGTCTGGTATGATGCCAAAATGACCTACTCTATAAATAAATGGACATATACTTTGCATAAATATTACCATATGTCTATATATATATGGACAAATACTTTGTATAATTATTACCGTGTCTATATATAAATGGACAGATACTTTGTATAATTATTACTATGAGTCAATATATAAATGGAGACATACTTTGTACAATTATTACCATAAGTCTATATATATATATATATATATATATATATATATATATTATATATATCTATATATATATATATATATATATAGTATAAATGGACACCTACTTTGCATAATTATTACCATAAGTCTATATATAAATGCACAAATACTTTGTATAATTATTATCATGTCTATTTATATATGGATACATATTTTGTACAATTATTACCATAAGTCTATATGCATAGTATAAATGGACACATACTTTGTATAATTATTGCCATAAGTCTATATATAAATGAACGGATACCTTGTATAATTATTATCATGTCTATATATACATGGACACATATTTTGTATAATTATTACCATGAGTATCAATCATGTAATCGTGAGCTACTGTGTGTATGTGTTTGTGTATGTGCATTAAATACAAAACAAAATACGGGGTTATTTCTGTGAATACAAAGGCATACATCATTCTACGATAATCACATACGTATGAACACTGACAGACGATAACATTTTATCGTAAGTTTACGAACAGAATAACTGAACATTCGCCAAAGAATTCTTGTTTTTAAAAACACATCCCTGACGGTTATGAAGACTGTGTGATAATATCTTGTGGCGAGTTTCTTAGTATTATATCAATAATAGAAAAAAATATAATAACATAATTCTGCTTTTTTAAATATAAGGAAATTATTCCTTCAATGAGTCCCACAGCGGTTAGTGTTGCATCTTGAAAGTTTTATTTATTTATATACTTTTTTCAAAATCGTCTATTTACGAGACGACGAATACGTGAAATTACAAAATGTTTCTGAGAATCAAAATTTATTTGTGACGTCCATATGGAAGAGAGATGAAAGAAATCCACGTTTTTATATATATAAAACCCACCAACCGAGGGAGACAGTTTAAACCTCGGGCATAAAGTACGTGCCCAAAGGGTATGAAAAAAAGCCTAATTAAAAAAAAAAAAAACCAAGTACCTTTTTTTCCGAAACCATTCCCCCACGGCTACTAAACGCACTCAGATGGTAACCGATTCCCGGATCAGAAAAGGACTTACCGCATGCAAGAGAGATGAAAAAAAAATCACGCTTTTATATATATAAAACCCATGAAAAAAACCTACCTCCCACCAACCGAGGGAGACAGTTTAAACCTCGGGCATAAAGTACGTGCCCAAAGGGTATGAAAAAAAAGCCAATAATTAAAAAAAAAAAACCAAGTACCTTTTTTTCCGAAACCATTCCCCACGGCTACTAAACGCACTCAGATGTAACCGATGCCCGATCAGAAAAGGACTTACCGCAAAAAGTGGGGAAGGAGGTCACGCACCATCCAGGCACCCCCATTCCCCCCCACCCCCCCCCCTCTTTCTCTCTCTCTCTCTCTCTCTCTTCGCTCTCTCTCTCTCTCTCTCTCGCGTATCGATTGCATTCTGAATGCAGCTCCTTTAAAAAAAAAAAATAAATAAAAGCTCCCTGCTGCAGTTACAATGTGTCTAGCTTTTTTGTCTATTTCTTGTTTTTTTACATTTTTTTGTTAGTACTACCACTTTTTCATTAGCAAATGTTGCGGCGGCAAAAATGTCTACTGGTTTATATATACAGTGGGAAAAAGTGTGCTATTTTCTTTTTTCTTTTTTTACGTGGCTTTTGCCTTGCTGTTCGGCGTTTTCATTTTAGTCATGAATTTGGTCCCCTGGTGGAATATGCAATTGGCATACGCTGGCATAAAGAAATCTTTATTTTCGTATGGTTTTATACATCTCTCTCTCTCTCTCTCTCTCTCTCTCTCTCTCTCTCTCTCTCTCTCTCTCTGTCTCTCTCTCTCTCTGTATATATATATATATATATATATATATATATATATATATATATATATATATATATATATATATATATATATATATATATATATATATATATATATATATATATATATATATATATACTATATAGTTAGAAATATAAATACCTTAACCCAAGAGAATTATTCGTCTTTTACACAATTTAACACAAATAATCGAGTATAGAAAAAAAAACAAATATAAAAAAATAAAACAAAGCAAATGTTCAATGATCGAGCCGCCTGCAATCATGGCTGCATCTTGGCATCGAGCTCTAGGTAGGCCTAGTTCGATCGATACCCCCCCCCCCCCCAACATTTTCGTGTGGGCTCACTTGACCTTCCATGACCTTAAGCGCGCTTCCCGATCGCTTCAAAGGTCACCGTCTGCCTTTTGCGATTCGCGCGAGCATAATGGACGGCTCGTATATCGGTGTTTATGTCAGAGGTTGGTGTCAAAGTATTGGCGATATCGACGGAGGGCATCAAGGAAAAATACGACGAGGGCGCATCAGCAGCTCGTTAAAACGCCCACAGACACTGCGCTTTGTACAATGCTAATACTTAATTAATTTCCTGTGACTAATTTCCCGTGCTTCATTCATTGTTATTAATTTCCTGTGATTAATTCCTTGGTATTAATTTCCTGTTATTAATTCCCAGTGATTAAGTCCTTGTTATTAATTCCCAGTGATTAAGTCCTTGTTATTAATTTACTGTGATTAATTCCTTGTTATTAATTTCCTGTGATTAATTCCTTGGTATTAATTTCGAGTGATTAATTCCTTGTTATTAATTTCCTGTGATTAATTTCTACAGACCATTGCCATGAAATTAATTTCCAGGGATCAATTCCCGGAGATTAACTTCATGTGACTAATCTCCTGTGATTCATTTCCAGTTATTAATCTCCTGTGATCAATTTAAAGCAATTAATCTTATGTGATTAATTTCCAGTTATTAACTTATTGTGATTAATCTCCCGTGATTAACTTCGAGATTAATTTCCACAACTTAATTCCCAGTGATGAATTTCCAGCGACTAATTTCCTGACATTCATTCCCACTGATTAATTTCTTGTGATTAATTTCCAGATTAATTTCCACAACTTAATTCCCAGTGATGAATCTCCAGCGACTAATTTCCTGACATTCATTCCCACTGATTAATTTCTTGTGATTTCCAGTGGCTCATCTCGTATGATTAATATCCAACGATTAATATCGAGTTCTTAATTTCCTTGTAAATAAATTCTACGAAACACTGGCAGGTCAGTAGTCCTTGATAAGCATCGTGTGCAAGTGATAAGCCCACAACAATACAGAGTAACGCTAAGAAGACTCAGTTTTGCTATATTGCTCGCGATCATATCAAAAGCACAAACAACGCGTGATCCGACCTCGAGCATAATCGGGGCGCGGGCTAAAATCTGCGGTCAAATAGCACGTTGTTTCACCAACGAAAATTATAATATATACGCTATATTTTACTAGAAATAATATTTTTTTTTTTTTTTTTTTTTTTTTTTTTATTTTTTTTTTTTTTTTTTTATTCATTCCTATTAGTTTAATCATAAATATCCTATCCTAATATTCCTGTACCTTTCACTCAAAGTGAAACAACTTTTTCAGGCCTTTTTAGGTTCTTCCATAGGACTTTTCTACAGCCCCCGCCCCCCCCAACAATAACAACAACAACAACAACAACAAACAACAACAACCAACAACAGAGTAAATAGTTTGTAGGCTTACTCCCCGAGTAAGCGAAAATTCAATAGCAATATCTACACTGTTCACTAATAAGCAGAAATACATTGAGAAAAGAGTTTGGTTGATAAAAAGATATCATAAATTGACTTGCATATCCGATGTAATTAGAAAATTACACCATTTCACAAACTATATGAACAGGCTTTACAAAAAAAACATACATAAATAAATAAAAAACGACTAATTACGCATTACACATTTGCTTCATAAATAAAAAAAATGGCTTAAATTGAAAATAGCAAAATGAAAAATAAAAAAATGACGACCTAATTACGAGAAAACAAAAACGAATTTAACATTTGCTTTATAAATAACAAAAAAACCTCTGAATGTAATAAAAACACGATTTAATTATGAAAAATAGAAACAAAAACCAATTATGTGCATCTACCACTTGCTTCATAAATTATACTACATCTGAATGAAATGTCCCTCAGAGAGAGAGAGAGAGAGAGAGAGAGAGAGAGAGAGAGAGAGAGAGAGAGAGAGAGAGAGAGAGAGAGAGAGAGAGAGAGAGTTAATTCTAAAGGAAACTTTCACCTTCGTCGTAGTATTTATTTATAAGGAAATCAATAACAGGGAATTATTCACAGGGAATTTATCGCTCGAAATTAATAGTTGGGAATTAACCGCAGGAAATTAATAGCTAGAGATTAACCACAGGAAATTAATAGCTAGAGATTAACCACAGGAAATTTTTCATTAGGAATTAATAACAGGAGATTAATCAGTGGAAATAATCTCTGGAAATTAAACAGAGAAGATTAACCACTGAAATTAATCACATGGAGTTAATATCAGGAAATTAAGTATTGGAAATTAATCACATGGAATTAATCACTGGAAAATAATCACAGGAATTAACAGCTGGGAATTAATTACAGGGAATTAACTGGAAATAAATTACAAGAAATTATTAACTGGAAATTAACAGATGGAAATTAATTCCATGGAATGAACATCACTGGAAATTAATCACAAGGAATATATCACGACAAATTAACAGATGGAAATTATCAACATGAAATTAATCACTAGAAACTAATCACAGGAAATTAACCACAAGTAATTAATCACAGGAAATTAATAAATGGGAATTAATCACAGCAAATTAACCAAAACGGCGGAGAAAATCCACCACAGTGGTGTAAGTGTGATTTGTATTACAAACGAGCGCTTTCGAGAACCTGCTCGAAAGCTCTCGTTTATATATATATATATATATATATATATATATATATATATATATATATACTATATTATCATAACGGAAATTAATCACAAGAAATTAACTGTTGAAAATTAATCACAAGAAACTTATGGCCGGAAATTAATCACAAGAAATTAATGACTGGAAATTAATCACAAGAAATTAATCACTTGAGATTTATCAATGGAAAATTAATTAGAAAGAAAATCAAAGCACTAATCATCAAATGTGATGGAGTATGACCTTAATTAATTGTGAGCGACCTAAACACATAATCTGAGTAATGAGAAGGAAACCAGACCACTTAATTACTAAGAGGTCATAGATTCTGAGGTTTTATATATATCATATTGTAAAGGGAATTTGGATCTAATTTTATATAAGGATTATTAATGTCAATAGCCACGAGTTTGTTCAATATTTATCAACATTAGGGAACGAAATATTGCATGAAATTTGATCTCCAGTTTCAATAAATTGGACGAACTTTCATCAGCCTTTATAATCTATCAAATTTATCAAAGCACCTAACTGGTTATCGGATAAGAATTCGAATAATATTTACAAATACAATCAAAAGAATGATATAAGTAAGAGATCAATACAAAGCTCCATAAAAACTGCTATGATTTGCTTACGTGTTGATTACAGAGAAATAACTGATATTTATAATGGAAAATCACCCTCTATCATTCTTATGAATATTGAGGAAACAATCGTGATTCGACCTCCAGCCTACTCGGGGCGCGTGCTAAAATCTATGGTCAAATAGCGCGTTGTTTCACTAACGTATATTTTATTGGAAATAATTGTTCATTGCTGTTTAACAAGCAGAATTATCTATTTTCTACATTTCCATTCTAATAAATAAATCATAAATATCCTATCCTAAAATTCCTGTATCTTTTTCAGACATTTATAGGCTTTTCCTAGGGCTTTCCTACCCCCCCTAACAAGAACAACAACAGAGTATTTATAGTCTTACTCCTTGAGTAAGCGAAAACGTCAAATTCATAGCAATTCACGAATATCTTCTTATTGGTCATGGATAATACGCCAATCACGCTTTATAAATCATATACTATAAAATACAGTTATCCTGCTTGCTATATAAAATATCCTGATAATACGGAACAGTCATCCAAAATATTGTAAATGTTGATTGTTGAGAAAAAGCCATATATATATATATATATATATATATATATATATATATATATATATATATATATATATATATATATATATATATATATTTGATTACCATTCAAATATGCTATCGCTACTTATCTGGATATGCATATACGTTTACTGATTGTGATATTCATATTTTTATAACTGTCATTAACCTGCTCTTCAATCCACTGCGTTTCTTGGAGAATTATAGGAAATATGATGATTATAATAATAATATACACTTAAAACCAAAAACCAGTGAATACTTCATGAATAAGGTAAAAAGAACTTTTTAATAATAATAATAATAATAATAATAATAATAATAATAATAATAATAATAATAATAATATATACCTAAAAACCAGTGAATACTTTATGAATAAGGAAAAAATAACTTTCTTTTTAATAATAATAAAATAAGGAATAATAACGCCTTTCTAATAATAATAATAATAATAATAATAATAATAATAATAATAATAATAATAATAATAATAATAATAATAATAATAACAAACACTTCGAAACAAGTGAATAGTTTATGAATAAGGAAAAAATAACGCCTATTAATGATAGTAACAATAATAATGTAATAATAGTAAACACTTCGAAACAATTGAACGAATTAAGAATAGGGAGAAAAATACGCTTTCTTTTTGTTGTAATAATAATAATAATAATAATAATAATAATAATAATAATAATAATAATAATAATAATAATAATAATAATGATAAGAAACACCCAAAATCAAGTGAATGATTTAAGAATAAAGGAAAAAAATTACGCTTTTAACATAAACCTATAAAATTTAATGTCAATTGCGATACATAATCTATGATGACAAAATTGAAGATGGATGTACTCTCCATAAAATGCTGACACTATAAGCGACCCTTCCTTCCCCCCCCCCCCCCATACTGACCATCGTTCTAAAAACATGTTTTTTTTTAGCCCCCCCTCCCCAACCAATCCCCCTTTCCCAGAAAAGAATCATAGATTTGTTTCCTCGGTGAATCAAACAGGACGATCTTCACCCCACAGGTACAAAAAAACATCGGGCCAAAACCTGGGGGTTTCCGATGCAAAACACTGAAAACTCCATTATGTTCGATGCAGCGGGTAATGGCCGCAAGTCATTTGTTTTTTTTTTTCTAGGGACCCATTACCTTCTGGCCGCCTAAAAAAAAGCATTATGAAAAAATTGTGTTTTCCCGTTTTTTTTGTTTTTATTTTTATCAGGCCTCAATAAATGTATTTGTTACACAACTGCTGTCCTCTTTCCTCAATTTTCATCTTTTTGAGAGCGGGCAATTCCTTGGTTTTATGCGGGTTTTATATGAATATTGACGCATTTTGAATAATAATAATAATAATAATAATAATAATAATAATAATAAGCAGTGTGCCAATGGGTCTTCCATTGGCACATTGCTTGCCTGCCCAAGCAATACTGAAGAGTCAGCACTGAGGAGACTTGAGAAATGTCCTGTATAAAATTAAACCCAGCTGAATCCAGCTGTTCAACAGAAGGTTTGCCTAAAAGAAGGTCTACTTCCCAACTAATAATAATAATAATAATAATAATAATAATAATAATAATAATAATAATAATAATAGAGGTAAGACTAACACTAACCGCTGCAATATAAAGTAATAGTAATCAAGTGAGTTACTCCAATAGTTTACAGAATATAATGATAAGAAAACTTAAGAATCTCACAGCCACACGAATTACTAAAAATGGTGGAGTAATACACATTGGTGCAAAATGTAATACATATATACCAGAATATTAAAAATTTACATACGACGAGGTTTCAAGAAACTGCTCAATTCTCCTGATCGATCGAGCAGGTTCTTAAAAGGTCTCACTGTATATATATATATATATATATATATATATATATATATATATATATATATATATATATATTATATATTTTCTCTCACTCACGTCAGTATTGATTTCTTCGCCAATGATAATACCTACAATAAACATTTAGGACAGGATATTGATATATGTTACTCTGAAATAACACCGGTAATCTACGGATAGTAACCTTCCAGTCTAGACTTCCCGTTCCCTAACTTGGGGCAACATTTCTCAAAAAACATTATATACGAAGAGAAAGCATCATATGATTGTCGTAAAACATAAATAAAATTAACAAAAAGCATTATTTGTTTCTCGCAAGACATAAAAAACGAAGAAAAAACCATTATTTGATTCTAGTAAAACATGGAAAATTATGACAGAGCATTACCTGATACCCTCAAAACATTAAAAATGAAGAAAAATATTATATGATTCTCGAAAAACATAAAAAATGAAGAAAGAGCATTATTTGATACTTGTAAAACATGAAAAATGATGGCAGAGCATTACTTTCCTCGAAAACCTAAAAAACGAAGAAAAGGCATTATTTGATTCTCGAAAAACATCAAACATGAAGAAAATATATCGAATTTGCAAAATGGCAACTGAACGGGTGAACAAAACGCCACGTCTTCTTGATTCAGCGAGAACAGATTGCGTCATTCATCACTATTGGACAATTTTATATGTAAGAAATCATCTACAAATACCATGTTTTTTTGGCTTTTAGCGCACGAAAAACGTACTGACATCACGGAGAGAAGATATGAATGTAACATTATGAATTTAGCTCAACTGGAAATATATACATATAAAAAAGCTCGTAATGATCACTAATCTCTGAAACATCAAAGTAAAAGTACGAAAATAGGCCACGGGTTGATTATGTCCTCTCTCAGCCGACACCAAAATGTTCGAAATACATCACCCATTGAATTTGCAGCTCATCAGCGAGATGGGAAAAGTATCGGCAATTCTGGAATTAGAAGCTCCCAACTCAAAACAGAAAATATAAGAGGACACAAAAGGTTATTTATTAATGACAGTTACAGGATCAAACGACCCAGGTGCGACGCTTCAGCTGAAATGGCGCTTAATAAGGGATCATTTTCTGTTTACGGTTTCTGGATAACTGTACTGAATAACTGTTATTTACCGCACTGAATGATTATCATCTATGATTCGAATATATAAAAACGAAGCTTTTCACCTCATGGGGAGAGAGAGAGAGAGAGACAGAGCTGTAGGACGAGGTAATTGTAAATTCACGAATTTGATACGATATAACTACCAAAAACTGTTTGGCAACTAAAATATTCAAGTTTTTAATATATGGCTCCATAACTCGTCAACATTTGAATGAGTTTTACAACAAAAAACATAAAGAACAACTCCAACTTTTAATGAACAAAAACCTGATAAGTTTTACCTAAAAACACTGAAAAAAAAGGTATTGCTAAATCTTGACGGGATACAAAATATTAGCGAAGTACAACGATGAACAAAATATACAAACATCACAAAATTCATATCCATTTACTGTTAATTCACCTGACTTTCTAATAAGTAATCTCTTTCTGTACTTCCCATACTTGGTTCAGAAGATGAAGATGAAGTAACAGAAGATAAATATGGGAAGAAAGAGAATAAGAGATAAATTAATAATAAAATATGTATAAACGTAAGCCAAAGTTCCTTCTATCGCTATCAGTCAACGACGGCCGAGAGCGTTCGCTTATATAGATATGAACCGCTATTGGACGATTGCCTGAACGCTGTTTAATAACAGCACACAAAAGAGTCCTTTGATAAAAGGACCGAATGATCGAAATTATTCTGCCAAATTCTGATGCATTATATGTTAAATCGTACTGCACACACACACACAATACACACACACACATATATAAATATATTCTTAATAAAAGAACATATTTCCTTAAATTTGCCTGATTTTGTTGGTTTACTGAATTAGGATGTGGAGATTGACTTCATATGTATTGGCGCTTGCATAATAAACTGCTCAAATTTTTCAAAAAATGTAATGTTTGCAAAAAATTATAAAAAAAAAAAAAAAAAAAAAAAAAAAAAAAAAAAATGTATATATATA
>NC_087224.1:9439905-9489905 GCF_015104395.2 Macrobrachium nipponense
TTTATCCATATGTTTTCCGAAATTCAATTTAGATTCATCATAATCTTTTGAAAATTGAAAGAAGTAATCTAATGAAGTCACAAGTGTGTCAAGATTCCGGAACAATACTGAAAACTTTTCCACTTTTTTTCCGGAATAGTGTCTCAGTGTTGCCACAATCACATTTTCACGCAAAATTAAACTAATATAATTTCGTTCCAGCTAATAAACACTCCCAAAACAGTCCACTGTACATTACTATAAATAATAATTTATTCAAATATAATTCATGGATTTGTCTATATAACAACAAACCTACTTTAACGCAAACATTCCCAAAACATTGCCTATCCAATCCGAGAAACGCAAACGTTTGATGACGCAGCCTCAGGCCTAATAAACGAGGAGTTGGGGGAGGGGGGGGGGGGGGCGTTAGGCCTATTTCGAGATTGTTAATTAAAAAGAGGGGAAGGAATAGTCCCAAGGAGATACAGCTCTATCAGCGGGAGATTAGGCTCTCAAATGTTTATCAGGATTTCCATCTGCGAGGAATTACAGCGACTGGATTGACGTGATTTGTCGAGAGATGCGAGATCGTCTCTTAATCTCCCGTTGAGTGGAGATATTAGGTTTTTATTCGTGATACAATTAGACGAGCAACCCACGACCCTATTCGCGCTGAGAGCCGAGGATGATATTATTAAAAAGGGGGAAAAATGAATGGGGCCGTAAAAAGATCAAGATGTGTTCAGATGAAGCTTTTTTAAAATTTATAAATGCAATTGTTAGGAGGTTATGTATCGTCCCTTAGGTGAGACTAATGCGTCTTTATCCTACATCTGGTAAAAACCGGCCAGTGAGGAAAGAGTTTGGCCCCATCTGGTGATGCAATTTGCAAAATGGATGGCACTGCGACTTGCAAAAAGGATGGTGATATGACTTGCAAAAAGGATGGCAATACAACTTGCAAAAAGGATGGTGATATGACTTGCAAAAAGGATGGTGATACGACTTGCAAAAAGGACTTGCTAAAGGATGGCGATACGACTTGCAAAAAGGATGGTGATACGACTTGCAAAAAGGACTTGCTAAAGGATGGCGATAACGACTTGCAAAAAGGAATGGTGTGATTACGACTTGCAAAAAGGACTTGCTAAAAGGATGGCGTTGATGACTTGCAAAGGAATGGTGATAAAACTTGCAAAAAGGAATGGTGATACGACTTGCAAAAGGCAATGGTGATACGACTTGCAAAAAAGATGGTGATACGACTTGCAAAAAGAAATGGGCGAATACACTTGCAAAAAGGAATGGCGATACGACTTGCAAAAAGGAATGGTGATTACGACTTGCAAAAAGGAAGGTGGATACGAACTTGCAGGAATGGTGATACGACTTGCAAAAAAGGAATGGTGATACGATTGCTTAAAGGATGGCAAAAATACGACTTGGCAAAAAGAATGGCAATACGAAAAAACTGGTGCAAAAAAAAAAGGAATGTGGTACGACTTGCAAAAAGGATGGTGATACGACTTGCAAAAAGGAATGGGTGATACGACTTGCTAAAAGGAATGGCAAGGTCTACGACTTGCAAAAAAGGAAATGGCGATACGACTTCCCCCCCCCCCCCCAAAAAATGCTGGTGAAAATACGAAACTTGGCAAAAAGGAATGGCGATACGACTTGCAAAAAGGAATGGCGATACGGACTTGGACTAAAAAAGGGAATGGCGATACGACTTGCCTCAAAAGGAATGGTGTACGACTGCAAAAAAGGAATGGCGATACGACTTGCCAAAAAGGGGAATGGTGATACGACGTTGCAAAAAGGAATGGTGATACGGATTTGCAAAAAGCAATGTGATACGACTTGCAAAAAGAATGGTGATACGATTGCAAAAAGCATGGTGATACAAATTGCAAAAAGAATGGCCGAATACAAATTGGCAAAAAAGGAATGGCGAGATACGACTTGCAAAAAGGATGGCGATATGACTGCAAAAGGAATGGCGATATGACTGGCCAAAAGGAAAGGGAAAAAAAAAATGGTGATACGACTTGCAAAAAAAGCAAGTGGATACGACTTGCCAAAAAGGAATGGTGATACGAAACTTGCAAAAAAGGAATGGCAATACAACTGCAAAAAGGAATGGTGGATCGAAACTTGCAAAAAGGATGGTGATAGACTTGCAAAAAGGAATGTCAATACACTGGCAAAAAGGGAAAGGCGATAAGACTGTAAAACAAGGAATTGGTGATACGAAAAACTTGGCAAAAGGAATGGCAAATACAACTTGCAAAAAAGGAATGGCAACAACTTGGCAAAAAGCAATTGGTGATACAAAAATTGGCAAAAAGAATAATGGCGATAACGACTTGCAAAAAGGAATGAGTGAACGACTTGCAAAAAGGAATGGTGATACGACTTGCAAAAAGGTAATGGCGAAAAATATGACTTGCCAAAAAGGACTGGCCTAAAGGATGGCGATACGGACTTTTGGACAAAAAGGAATGGTGATACGACTTGGCAAAAGGACTTGCTAAAAAGGAATGGCGAAATTAGAACTTGCAAAAAAGGAATGGTTGATACGACTTGCAAAAAGGAACATGGTGAATTACGACTTGCAAAAAGGGAATGGCAAGACAACTGGCAAAAAGGAATGGCGATACGAACTTGCAAAAAAGGAATGGAATAAAAACTTGCAAAAAGGAATCGGAAAAAATCGGTGATACGACTTTGCAAAAAGGAATGGTTAAAAATAGGTTAATACGACTTGCAAAAGGAATGGTGATACGACTTGCAAAAAGGAATGGTGCTACGACTTGCAAAAAGGAATGGCTACACTTGCAAAAGGAAGGGTGATACAACTTGCCAAAGGATGGTGAACGACTTGACAAAGGAATGTCAATACAACTTGCAAAAGGACTGGCGTACGACTTGTAAAAAGGAATGGTGATACGACTTGCAAAAGGAATGGCAATACAACTTGCAAGAAACAAAAAGGAATGGCAATACAATTGCAAAAGCATGGTGATTACACATTGCCAAAAAAGGAATGTGCGATACGACTTGCAAAAAGGAATGGTGATACGACTTGCAAAAGGAATGGTGATACGACTTTGCAAAAGGATGGCGATTATACTTGCAAAAAGGACTTGCTAAAGGATTGCGATACGACTTGCAAAAAGGAATGGTGTACGACTTGCAAAAAGGACTTGCTAAAGGAATGGCGCTAACACTTGCAAACAGGATGGTGATACACTTAGCAAAAAGGCATGGTGATACGACTTGCAAAAAGGAATGGCAATACACCGTGCAAAAAGGAATGCGATACGACTTGCAAAGGGATGGCAATACACCTTTGCAAAAGGAATGGTCATACGACTTCAAAAGGATGGTGATAACGAAATTTGCAAAAGATTGTGATACGCACGTGCAAAAAGGAATGGTGATGCGACTGGCAAAAAGGATGGTGATAAACTTTGCCAAAAGGATGGCATACCAACTTGCAAAAGGAATGGTGATACGACTGGCAAAAAGGAATGGCAATACAACTTGCGAAAAGGAATATGATACGACTTCAAAAAGGAAGGTGTACTACGTGCAAAAACGGAATAGCGATACGCCTTGCAACAAGCCAATGGTGATACAAATTGCAAAAAGGAATGGCGATACGACTTGCAAAAAGGATGGCAATACAACTTGCAAAAAGATGGTGATACGACTTGCAAAAAGGAATGGCATACATTTGCAAAAAGGAATGGTGATACGACTTGCAAAAAGGGAATGGCATACAACTTGCAAAAGAATGGCAATACAACTTTCAAGGAGCCGAAAGATGAGAAAAAGACAAAGAGCGAAGGAGAAGGAATGGCAATACCACTTGCAAAAGGATGTCGATACGACTTGCAAAAAGGAATGGTGATAACGACTTGCAAAAAGAATGGCAATACAACTTGCAAAAGGAATGGTGGATACGACTTGCTAAAGGAATGCAATCAACTTGCAAAAGGAATGGTGATACGACTTGCAAAATGAATGGGATACGAATTGCAAAAAGAATGGCAATACAACTGCCAAAAGGAAGGGTGATACTCTGCAAAAAGAATGCAATACAACTTGCAAAGGAATGGTGATGACGACTGCACAAAAGTAATGGTGATACGACTTGCAAAAAGTAATGGCGATACGCCTTGCAAAAAAGCAATGGTGTACAAATTGCAAAAAGGAATGGCGAACGACTTGCAAAAAGAATGGCAATACACTTTCAAAGGATTGTGATACGACTTGCAAAAAGGAATGTCAATACAACTGTAAAAAGGAAGGGTGATACGACTTGCAAAAAGGAATGGCAATACAAACTTGCAAAAAGGAATGGCATAAAACTTGAAAAAGGAATGGCAATTTAAAACTTGCAAAAAGCCAATTGGTGAACAAAAATTGCAAAAAAGGAAATGGCGATACGACTTGCAAAAAAAGGAAATGGTGGCAATACCGAACTTGCAAAAAAGGAATGGTGATTACGACTTGCAAAAACAAGGAATGGGTGATATGACTTGCAAAAAGGAACTTGGAACTAAAGGAGGCGATTACGACTTGCAAAAAGGAATGGTGATACGACCTTGCCAAAATAAAGGACTGCTAAAGGATGGCGATAACGACTTGCAAAAAGGAAATGGTGAAATACGGACTTGCAAAAAGAATTGGTGATTACGAACTTGCCAAAAAGGAATGGAAATACACTTGGAAAAGGAATTGGCGATACGACTTGCAAAAAGGAATTGGCAATAAACAACTTGGCAAAAAGGAATGGTGATACGAACTTGCAAAAAAGGAATGTGATACGACTTGCAAAAAGGAATGGTGAACGACTTTGCCAAAAAAGGAATGGTGATACGACTTGCAAAAAGGAAATGGTTTGATACGACCTTGCCAAAAAGGAATGGCAATACAACTTGCAAAAAGGAATTGGTGATACGAAACTTGCAAAAAGGAATGGCAATACAACTGCAAAAGGAAAGGTGCTACGACTTGCAAAAAGGAAGGTAATCAATAAAAACAACTTGGCAAAAAGAATGGGTGGATACGACTGCAAAAAAGGAATCGGCAAATACAATTTGGCAAAAAGGAATGGTGATAAGACTTTGCAAAAAGGAATGGGCAAATAACAAAACTTGCAAAAAGGAAAAATTGGCAATACAACTTGCAAGGAATGGCCAATACAACAAAACTTGCAAAAAAGAATGGCGATACGACTTGCAAAAAGGAAGGAATGGCTGAATACGATTGGCATTGCAAAAAGGAATGGCCCAATACAACTCTGCACTTCAAAAAGGAATGGTGATTACGACTTGCAAAAAAGGAATGGCAATACAAACTGCAAAAAAAGGAATGGTTGATCAGACTGCAAAAAGGAATGGTGATACGACTTGCAAAAAGGAATGGCAATACAAAAACTTGCAAAAAGGAAGGTGGATACGACTTGCAAAAAGGAAGGCAATTGCAATACACTTGCAAAAACAAGAATGGTGATACGACTTGCAAAAAAGGGAATGGTGTACGGCCTGGCAAAAAGATGGGCGATACGCTTGCAAAAAAGCACAAAAATGGTTGCAAAAAATACACAAAAATGCAAAAAGAAAAAGGAATGGCGATACGACTTGCAAAAGGAATGGCAATACAACTTGCAAAAAGGAATGGTGATACGACTTGCAAAAAAGGAATGGCCAATACAAACTTGAAAAAAGGAATGGTGCTTAAAAAACGACCTTGCAAAAAGGAAATAAGGCAATACAACTTGCAAAAAGGAATGGTGATACAAACTTGCAAAAAGGAATGGCAATACAACTTGCAAAAAGGAATGGCGTACGACTGCAAAAAGGAATGGTGTTGAAAATAACGACTTGCAATGGACAACTTGCAAAAAGAACAACTTTGCAAAAAGGAATGGTGATACGGACTTGCAAAAAGGAATGGCAATACAACTTGTCAAAAAGGAATGGTGATACGACTTGCAAAAAGGAATGGTGATACGACTTGCAAAAAGGAAGGCAATACAACTGCAAAAAGAATGGCAATAAAACTTGGCAAAAAGGAATGGCGATACGACTTGCAAAAAAAGGAATGGTGATACGACTTGCCAAAAAGGAATGGCAATACAACTTGGACAAAAAGGGAATTGTGAATACGAAACTTGCAAAAAGGAAAAAATGGCAATACAACTTGCAAAAGGATGGGATACGACTTGCAAAAAGGAATGGTGGATACGACCTTGCAAAAGGAATGGCCAATACAACTTGCAAAAAGGAATGGCAAAAAATACAACTGGCAAAAAAGGAATGGGTGATTACGACTTGCAAAAGGAATTGGCAAAAATAAACTTGCAAAAGGATGGCCGATACCGACTTGCAAAAAGGCAATGGTTGATACAAATTGCAAAAAAGGAATTGGCAAAATACAACTTGGCAAAAAGGAATGGTGATACGGACCTTGCAAAAATAGGAAATGGCAATAAAAACTGCTTGGGAATAAAAATGGCGAATACGGACTGCAGAAAGGAAGGGGATACGACTTGCAAAAAGGAATGGCAATACAACTGCAAAAAGGCCAATGGTGATACGAACTTGCAAAAAGGAATGGTGTAAAAATTGCAAAAAGGAATTGGCCGAAATATGACTTGCAAAAAGGAATGGCAATACAATTGCAAAAAGGAATGGTGATACGGAAAAACTTGCAAAAAGGAATGGCATACGGACTTGCAAAAAAGAATTGGTGAATACGGAAACTTGCAAAAAGGAAAAAGGTGGATACCGACTTGCAAAAGGAATGGCATACAAACTTGTAAAAAGGGGATGGTGATACGAAAAAAAAAATGGGGGGCAAAAGGAATTTTTTGGCGAATTATGACTGCAAAAAGGAAATGGCGAATACAACTTGCAAAAAGCAATTGTGTGTTACAATTGCAAAAAGGAAATGCGAATATGGACTTGCAAAAAGGAAAATGGGATATGGGACTTGCAAAAAAGGAATGGCGGAATATGAACTGCAAAAAAGGAATGGCGATTATGACTTGCAAAAAGGAATGGCAAAATTACAACTTGCCAAAAAGGAATGGTTGAATAAAAACAATTTTGCCCAAAAAGGAATTGGTGAATACAAATTGCAAAAATTAGGAATGGCAAAATACAACTTGCAAAAAGAATGTGATACAAATTGCAAAAAAGGAATGGCGATAACGACTGGCCAAAAAGGAAAATGGGTGATACAAATTTGCAAAAAGTAATGGCGATATGACTTTGCCAAAAAAAAGCAATGGTTGGATACCCAAATTGCAAAAAGGAATGGCAATACAAATTGCAAAAAAGGACTGGCAATACAACTTGCGAAAAGGGAATGGTATACAACTTGCAAAAAGGAAGGGCAATTACAACTTGCAAAATAGCAATGGTGATAACAATTGCAAAAGGAATGGCACTACAACTTGCAAAAAGCAATGGTGATACAAATTGCAAAAAGGAATGGCAATACAAAAACTTCAAAAATTCAAATGGTTGATACAATTGCAGGGAAAATGGCGATATTGAAAAACTTGCAAAAAAGGAATGGCGAAAAAATAATGGGAAACTTGCAAAAAGGAAAAATGGCGATATGACTTTGCAAAAAAGGAATGGCGAAAAAGAATGGACTTTGCAAAAAAGGAATGGCAATACAAAAAAACTTTCAAAAAAGGAATTGGTGATAACAAAAATTGCAAAGGAATTGGCAAAAATAACAACTTGTAAAAAGCAATGGTGATACAAATTGCAAAAAGGAAATGGTTGATACAAACATTTGCAAAAACAAAGGAAATGGCGATATTGACTTGCAAAAACAAAAAGGAATGCAAATACGGCTTGCAAAAAGGAATGGTGATTACGATTTGACAAAAAGGAATGGCGAATACGACTTGCAAAAAAGGAATGGTGATACGACTTGCAAAAAACGGAATGGTGTGATACGACTTGGCAAAAAAGGAATGGTGATACGACTTTTTTTTTTGTCCCCCCAAAAAGGAATGGTGATACGACTTGCAAAAAGGGAACATGGTGATACGACTTGCAAAAACAAGGAATGGCGATACGACTTGCAAAAAAGGAGATACAATTGACAAAAAAGAATGGTGATAAAAATTGCAAAAAGGAATAAAGGTGATACAAAACTTGCAAAAAGGAATGGCGATGACTTGCAAAAAAGGAATGGGCAAATGGCTTGCAAAAAAAGGAATGGGTTGATACGATTTGGCAAAAAAGGGAATGGCATACAACTTGCAAAAAGAAGGTGATACAATTGCCAAAAAAAAGGAAAATGGTGAATACGACTTTGTAAAAGAATGGTCCGATACAAATTGCAAAAAAAAGGAATGGTTGATCAAAAAAAAACTTTGCCAAAAAAGGAAGGGTTTTTGATACAACTTGCAAAAAAGGAAATGGCAATACGGAATTGCAAAAAAGGAAGGTACAAATTGCAAAAAGGAAATGGTGGATACAAATTGCAAAAAAAAAAAAGGAAGGTGGGCTCAAAAAAACTTGCCAAAAAAAGGAAATGGCCAAAAAATTACAACTTGCAAAAAGGAATGGTGGATACGACTTGCAAAAAAGGAAATGGTGATACGACTTGAAAAAGGAATGGCGTAGACTTGCAAAAAGGAAGGGGCTAAATAACAACTTTTTTGGAAAAAAGCAATGGTGATAAACTTGCAAAAAGGAATGGTGATCAAAAAAAAAACTTGCCCCAAAAAGGAATGGCCAATAGGAACTGCAAAATAAGCGAAAGGGTTGAAAATAATCGACTTGCCAAAAAAAGGGAATGGCAATATAAACTTGCAAAAAGGAATGGCAATACAAATTGCAAAAGGAATGGTGATAACAAATTGCAAAAAGGAAATGGTGATAAGATTGCAAAAAAGGAATGGCGATACGACTTGCAAAAAAAGGAATGGTGATACGACTTGCAAAAAGGAAATGGTATACAACTTGCAAAAAGGAATGGTAATTAGAAATTGCAAAAGGGAATGGTGATAACAATTTGCAAAAAAGGAATGGTGTACGATTGCAAAAAGGAATGGCGATAAGACTTGCAAAAAAGGAATGGTGATACGACTTGCAAAAAAGGAATGGTGATACGACCCCCCCGTGGTAAAATTAGGAATTGGTGGGATACGACTTGCAAAAAGGAATGGTGGATAGACTGCAAAAAGGAATGGCGTACGACTAAAAAGGAAAAAGGAATGGCGCTACGACTTGGCAAAAAGGAATGGTGATACGACTTGCAAAAAGGGAATGGTGGATACGAATTTTGCAAAAAAAGGAATGGTGTACGACTTTTCCCAAAAAGGAAAGGTGATCGATTGCAAAAAAGGAATGGTGATACGGACTTGGCAAAAAGGAAGGTGAACGAATTGGCAAAAAGGGAATGGTGATACGACGTGGCAAAAAGGAATGGTGGATACGACTTGCAAAAAGGAATGGCTCTAACGGACTTGCAAAAAGGAAATTGCGATACGAACTTGCAAAAGGATGGCGATAAACGACTTGCAAAAGGAATGGTGTACGACATTGGCAAAAAGGAATGGCGATAACGACTTGCCAAAAGGATTGGCAAAAATACTACTTGGCAAAAAGGAATGCGATACGAAACTTGGCAAAAAGGAATGGTGATACGACTTGGCAAAAGGAATGGTGATACGAAACTTGCAAAAACAAAGGAATGGTGAACGACTTGCAAAAAGGAATGGTGATACGAACTTGCAAAAAAGGAATGGTGAATCGGACTTGCAAAAAGGAATGGCGATACGAACTTTGGCAAAAAGGGAATGTGATACGACTTGCAAAAAGGAATGGTGATACGACTTGCAAAAGGATGGCTTACGACCTGCAAAAGGAACTGGTGATACGACTGGCCAAAAAGTAATGGTGATACACTTGCAAAAAGGATGGTGATACGACTTGCAAAAAGGATGGCGATACACTTGGCAAAAGGATGGTGATCACGACTTTGCAAAAAGGAATGGTGATACACTTGCAAAAAGGAATTGTGATGACACTGCAAAAAGGAATGGTGAACGACTGGCAAAAAGGAATGGTGATACGACTGGGCAAAAAGGGAATGGTGATACGACTTGCAAAAAGGAATGGTGATACCGCTGGCAAAAAGGAATGGCGATACGACTGGCAAAAAGGAATGGTGATACTACTTGCAACAAAGGATGGTGGTACGACTGGCAGAAAGGATTGGCGATACGACTTGCAAAAGGCATGGCAATACAATTGCAAAAAGGAATGGCCCGATACAAATTGCTTGGAAAAAGAAATGAAAAACGATACGACTTGCAAAAAAGGAATGGGCGACGACTTGCAAAAAGAATGGCCGATACGACTTGCAAAAAAGGAATGGTGTGCTACGACTTGCAAAAAAAGGAATGGTGATACGACTTGCAAAAAAGGTGGAATGGTGATAGACTTGCAAAAAGGATGGTGATACGACTTGCAAAAAGGATGGTGATACGACTTGCAAAAGGAATGGCGATACGACTTGCAAAAAGGATGGCGATACGACTTGCAAAAAGGGAATGGCGATACGACTTGCAAAAAGGATGGCGATACGACTTGCAAAAAGGAATGGCGATACGACTTGCAAAAAGGATGGCGATACGACTTGCAAAAAAGGAAATGGCGATACGACTGGCAAAAAAGGAATGGTGATACGACTTGCAAAAAGGATGGTGATACGACTTGCAAAAAGGATGGCGATACGACTTGCAAAAAGGATGGTGATACGACTTGCAAAAAGGATGGTGGATACGACTTGCAAAAAGGATGGAGATACGACTTGCAAAAAGGATGGTGAATACGACTTGCAAAAAGGATGGTGAATACGACTTGCAAAAAGGAATGGCAAATACGACTGGCAAAAAGGAATGGTGATACGACTGGCAAAAAGGAATGGGTGAGACTTACTTGCAAAAAGGATGGCGATACGACTTGCAAAAGGAATGGCGATACGACTTGCAAAAAGGATGGCGATACGACTTGCAAAAAGGGAATGGTGATACGACTTGCAAAAAGGAATGGCGATACGACTTGCAAAAAGGAATGGTGATACGACTGGCAAAAAGGAAATGGTGATACGACTTGCAAAAAGGATGGTGATACGACTTGCAAAAAGGAATGTGATACGATCTGGCAAAAAAGGAAATGGCGATACGACTGGCAAAAAGGAATGGTTATACGACTTGCAAAAAGGATGGTGATACGACTTGCAAAAAGGATGGAGATACGACTTGCAAAAAGGAATGGCAATACGACTTGCAAAAAGGAATGGCGATACGACTTGCAAAAAAGGAATGGCGATATGACTTGCAAAAAGGAATGGCAATACTACTTGCAAAAAGGAATGGCAATACAACTTGCAAAAAGGAATGGTATACGACTTGCAAAAAGGAATGGCGATATGAACTTGCAAAAAGGAAATGGCAATACAACTTGCAAAAAGGAATGGCGATATGACTTGCAAAAAGGAATGGCATACAAACTTGCAAAAAGGAATGGCGATACGACTTGCAAAAAGGAATGGCGATACGACTTGCAAAAAGGAATGGCGATACGACTTGCAAAAAGGAATGGCGATACGACTTGCAAAAAGGAATGGCGATACAACTTGCAAAAAGGATGGCGATACGACTTGCAAAAGGAAGGCAATACAACTTGCAAAAAGGAATGGCGATACGACTTGCAAAAAGCAATGGGTGATACAAATTGCAAAAAGGATGGCGATACGACTTGCAAAAAGGAATGGCAATACGACTTGCAAAAAGGAATGGCGATACGACTTGCAAAAAGGAATGGTGATACGACTTGCAAAAAGGAATGGCGATATGACTTGCAAAAGGAATGGCAAATACAACTTGCAAAAGGAATTGGCGATATGACTTGCAAAAAGGAATGGGCAATACAACTTGCAAAAAGGAATGGCGATACGACTTGCAAAAAGCAATGGTGATACAAATTGTCCCCCCAAAAAAAGAAAAAAAGGAAAATGGTGATATGACTTGCAAAAAGGATGGCGATACGACTTGCAAAAGGAATGGCGATACGACTTGCAAAAAGGAATGGCGATACGACTTGCAAAAAGGATGGCGATACAGCTTGCAAAGAAGATGGTCATATGACTTGCAAAAAAGCAACAAAAAATCCCGTTGATCAAGTCAAAGAAAACTTCAATAGCAGTGATAAAATATCCTTACAGATGAAAAAAAAAACTACTATGTCAGTTGTCAGTAAAATTTCCCTTGTTACCTTACATGTATGGATTAGTAAAAACGTACAAAAGTAATCCTATGCAGCCTCTTATCAGCACAGTTGGCTGAATATCATATAAACTTTCGAAATATATCACCAAGCTCTTGTCCCCGTTACTTGGAACTATCGCCGATTCTCACACATAATTCACCAGATTTACTTGTAAATTAAACCAACAATTACTTTTTGGCCCACCGATAGATTTGTTAGTTTTGACGTTTGTTCTTTCTCAACTAAAGTCCCTGTCCCTAAAGATTCTATTCTAGAGTATATTAGTAATGAACTAAACCAGCATGAATTACCCCTACCTGTAAGTCACATTATTTCACTTACTAGGTTAAGATTTTGTGATTGTAAGTTATATTCAATGGTGAATTCTACCAACCAATATTTGGTATGGCAATGGGCAACCCTTTTTCACCGTACCTCTCAAACTTGTACATGGTGTTCTCTGAAAAACGTTATTTACCTAATATCACTCATATTCCTTTAAAGTTCTTTAGATATGTTGACGATATTTGAGCAATTTTGCCTGCAGGTATTTATGTACATAATTTACTCTAATTTGAATAACCATGTACCATCAATTAAGTTTACTTGAGAATTAGAAAAAGATAACTGCCTCCCTTTCTTAGATATTTTGAAATATAGAGAACCTTTTCCATGTAAATTCCATATTTACAGGAAACCAACCAACAACTTAACTTATGTCCTTTTTAATTCAGGCCACAATCTTCATTTAAAAAAATAATTTTTTCTTCGATGTTTTGACGAGTATTGCGCATTGTCAGCCCTCAATATTTGGACTAAGAAATCGTATACATAAGAAAACTAGGGACAGATTTATGTTATCCTTCACATATATTAGATTTTTGCCACAATAGAGCCCACAAAAAGTTTTATAGTGAAAGTAACACGGGGAAAGAAACTTTTAAGAACATTCTTGGCATAAAATCTTTGTTAAAATCTTTTAATGTCACCCTGGGGTTTTATTATAGTTACACACTAAAAGGAATGCTAATAAAAAATGGTCCTATAAAAAGCAACAACATAATATATAAAACTCCATGTTTGGACTGCCCTTCGTTTTATATCGGCCAATCTAGCAAGGATTTAGACGTACGAATGAAATGACATACGTATTCTGTCAAAACTGGGCAAACATTTAATGCAATACTATTCATTCATTTAAGTGAAAACTACTTGCCTTTATTTATATATTCATCACATCCCATATCTTCATGATTCAGTTATGCATACATATACAAATATATATTCATATTATCTTACTATAATGGGCGTTATGTCTGTCCGTCCGTCTGTCATTCAATCAAAACCAAACGACTGGTCCGATGGGCATGAAACTTGACAGAATTATAATGGGGATCCCTAAGATGGTTTATAATGGGGTTTTATCCTACCTCCCCCCCTCCACTTCCGAGGGGGGTGGGGTGAGAAGGGATTCCCTGAAATGGAGCTGGTTCTGCCATGAAATGGGGCTGGTTATGCCTGTAAATTTAGTTACTTAACGAATTTATCATATAATTTCTGTATGCACATGTTTGCTAGCATATATAATATATATACATATATTCATTCATGCTTCCTACACAGATGAAGAAAACGCATAACATAACAGAAACGCAAGTGGTCTTTCTGTCCTCCTATCAGGAGGACTTAACAATGTTGACCGACTTTAGTAGAGTAAAACGCTTGGGCAAACAAAACCCAATTCGCAGAACGAGGCGACGGAAGGCGTCGTCCATTTGTCCAGATGTTGGATTTGACGTCCAAACACTTTGTTGTGGGCGAAACAACGTTGTTTCCCTTTGCTATTCGCTACATGAAGGGAAGAGTTCGCGAATTCTACTGGCATTTCTGACGTGTCTTTTTCTATTTTTTAATATTTCAGAAACGTAATCTACTTGGAAACGTTTAATCTAACTGAATGCATACTGGGAGATGTTTAATCTAACTGAATACATACTGGGGGATGTTTAATCTTACTGAATACATACTGGGGGATGTTTAATCTTACTGAATACATACTGGGGGATGTTTAATCTTACTGAATACATACTGGGAAATGTTTTATCTTACCGAGTACATTCTGGGATATTTCCAATGTAACTGAATATGTGCACAAATATTAACAAACACTGGATCATACACAATTCTTACACATTCACACACACACACACACACAGATAGTACCTTCAGAACCTTTCAATATAAATTTTCAAATTACACCAAGTCTGTATATGTTGCCTGAAAACCAAACTACATATTAACTCCTACACTTCTGCCCATTCGAGGACTGCGCATTTACAGATTTCAATCTTCAACCAAAACTGGATGAAAAATTCCGTCCTCGTTGAATTATGCAAATCAAGTTCCCCAAACATTTCGAAAGTTCGGAATCCTCGGCGTTTGTTAGTCTACCCATGATTAATAATGTAACGTCTCCTCTTGTGCCGCCATTTCCCAAGTTTATTATTATTATTATTATTATTATTTTTTTTTTTTTTGCTCTATCACAGTCCTCCAATTCGACTGGGTGGTATTTATAGTGTGGGGTAACATGAATTGGTTTATTATTATTATTATTATTATTATTATTATTGGAGAAACATTTTCAGTTATGTAAGTGTATGTATATTGAAAGATAAATCTGAACAGGCAAATCGAACAGCTTCCCAAAAGCATTCTGGAGAGATTTATCTTTAAATGTATATGGATGATACATATACCGAACCGTGAATTTGTGTCTCCAATAATAACAATAATAATAATAATCTGGAGGTTTCACTCTCGATTGAATATATATATATATATTATATATATATATATATATATATATATATATATATATATATATATGTGTGTGTGTGTGTGTGTGTGTGTGTGTGTGTGTGTGTGTATGTATGTATAACTGAATCACGAAAGTTTGGAACGTGATAAATGATGCATAAATAAAAGTATAAGCCACGAAAGAACGCTACTCCAGTGTATATGTACATATGTATATATATATATATATATATATATATATATATATATATATATATATATGTATGTATGTATATAATATATATATAAAGAGCTTACTGTCGTTGATAATGATTTATGCCAGCGACTCGAAAACCAATTAGGATACTGTTAGTTGCCAAACACAATTTACTGGACGAAAATAATTGCACGAAATATCACGGATGTCATTCGGAGCATCCGTCCGTTAATGATTGTGCCTCTGTCCCGCCAATATTTCAGAACACAATTTATTATTTAACCAAATCAATTAACTATCACATTTGGGTTCTTGAAAAGTTGCCGGAAGCGGAAATGCAATTCTGTCACGGGAGAGATTTCAATTTATTTCGACCCACAGTCGCAAATCATCCCGTTTTCAGCGGTGCCACTTTTATGCATAATAGTCATTATATCATCGATGCAATGAGCTGTCGTGGTCGATTTCCGCTTCGGTCTTCTGCAGATTCGTCCGGTCTCTGGGTCGACTCATTTCAGCATGAAGAGTGTTCCATTCGTTCCTCCTATTGTTCCGACGCTTGATGGTACGTTTCTAGTTCCTACCACAAGTAGTTGTGACGTCACATAGGACAAAGTTCGTCGACCAAAGCTCGACCGTGTGGACGGGGCCTTAGACCATCGACGGATGGTCTCTTGTTCGTCAGTTTTCCATAACTCGCAGTTTAGTAGAGATCACTGGTCTTCTTCCCCTTCCTGCCAAGTTACCAGATTTGCTGAACTGCTGAACAGCAGCACCAACGTGCAGTCAATGGGTCTCGCTCTCGAACTTCTCAGTTCGAGAGGTCCCTTATTCCTCACACCTTGGGACAGTGGAACATCCTCCCATAGGATATTGACCATTTGGAATCTCAAACTATTCCCCTTCCCCCCTTTTTAAATAATTAATGTATATTATTATCTATGTGTTTATTAGGTTGCTAAATAATTTCTATTTCTATTCTGAGACCTAATTTCTTCTTTATGTATTCTCTGTTAACTTCCGTTATTCTTTTCAAAGGAACACCACAATATTTTCTGGAAGCTTTTCCCACATGAATAGGGTTTCATCTTTGAAAAATAATAACAGCAACAATTACTGTTCTTATTTTACGATAAATGCTTTAGTAGCATCGGACTTGAGGCGGCAAATACTTAGCATCGAGATCCAATTATATTTAATGAGGCAAATACTTCACGACGTTATATATATTTATCCGTTTTGTTAGAAATTCTTCCGCTGTTCACTCAAATTGCTAAGTCATGTTTTACACAATTTTTTTTTCATTATTTTCCACTGAAAGTGCTCCAGACGTTCTCTGCAAAATCGCGCCAAGGACTTCACTGGTGTTTTAGTAATTTTCAAGGCGAGTGACTGATCTGCAGTTTCCGTACCTCTCTGCAGTCAGTTTTTATTTTTTTTATTTATTTCTTTTTGATATTTTTGCACGTCATCAACTTTTATTTACTTATTTGTTTTATCCACTTCGATTTTCACCCTTCTAAGTAATTCATCAAGTTTTCTGCTCAGATTTTCTTGTCAAGTGTTTACTGAGATTTTGTATTAAGTTTTTCATTTCTTTATCAGTGTTTCCTTCTTTTAACATCTCTTCTGTCAGGTCTAATCCAATTAATGGCATCAGATTACATATAATAATAATAATAATAATAAAAATAAATAATAATAATAATAATAATAATAATAATAATAATAATAATAATAATAATAATAATAATAATAATAATAATATAATAATGCTTTATTTCAGATCTTAACCATATACAATAAACACTTAAGATACCATACAGCAAACACTATATTAGAAACACCTCTACACAGCAGCCAGAAAGTAGGAGATATTAAAAATTAATCTTTACATTCAATTCCAAAATCACAGCAAAACAGAAATCTATCAGCAAAACTACCTGATAAAAAGTCCTAAAAACAGAAAACAATAGCAAACCTGAATTACGTAAACAGAACAATAGTGATGACAAATAAGCCTCTTGACAAAACAGATGAGTCACTGGACTCTAAATGGGGAAACCTTTTGAAATATTGAGTGGTGGTGCGTGACGGCCTCTGTCTGAATGGATTACTATTGGAGCACAGGATTCTGAATGGTTAAAGTGATCGGGCACTGGAGAAAAGTGATGAAGCGCTGAGCTCTGAACAGGACAACTGGGAAGACACTGGGATTCAATGGAAAAGCTAATGACGGTTTGGGAGTCTATATGGAAAAGCTAATGCAGCACTGGGAGTCTATATGGAAAAGCTAATGCAGCACCGGGGGGTCTATATGCAACTATGCAGTACAGGGGTCTATATGAAAACTATGGCAGTACAGGGGGTCTATATTGAAAAAAGCTATGCCAGTACAGGGGGTCTAAATGGAAAAACTATGCAGTACAGGGGGTCTAAATTGAAAACTATGCAGTACAGGGGGTCTTAATGGAAAAACTATCAGTACAGGGGTCTAAATGGGGGAAAAACGTGCAGTTACAGGGGGTCTTAATGGAAAAACTATGCAGTTACAAGGGGGGTCCTAAAATTGGAAAAATAAGCAGTACAAGGGGGTCGAAATGGAAAACTAATGCAGGGGTAACAGGGTCTAAATATGGAAAACAACTATGCAGTACCAGGGGTCTAAATGAAAAACTATGCCCAGTAACAGGGGGTCTAAAATGGAAAAACTATGCGTACCAGGGTTCTTAATGGAAAAACTAATGCAGTACAGGGGGTCTAAAATTGGAAAAAATATGCAGTAACAGGGGGTCTTAATGGAAAAACTATGCAGTCCAAGGGGTCTAAATGGAAAAATATGATTAGCAGGGGTCGAAAAAAAAAAAAAAAAAAACAGGGGGAAGTAGCAAAAAAGCAGAGAACAAAAAGAAAACAAAAGAAAAAGAAGGAAGGGGGTTCTAAAGTGGAAAAAACCTATGCAGTACAAGGGGTCTAAATGGGGAAAAAAACTATGCAGTAAAGGGGTCTAAATGGAAAAAACTAATGCAGTACAAGGGGGTCTTAAATGGAAAAACTTATGCAGTTACAAGGGGGTCTTAAATGGAAAAAATAACTATGCCAGTACAAAGGGGGTTCTTAATGGAAAAAACTATGGCAAAAGTACCAGGGGCTAAAATGGAAAAAATTATGCCAGTACAGGGGGTCTAAAAATATGGGAAAAAACTAATGGCAGTTACAGGGGGTTCTAAATTGGAAAAACTATGCAGTAAACAGGGGGATCCTAAATGGAAAAAACTTGCAGTACAGGGGGGTCTAAATTGGAAAAACTATGGCAGGGGGTACCAAGTGGGTCTTTAAATGGAAAAACTAAAATGCATACAAAGAAGGGTCTAAATGGAAAAAATCGCAGTACAGGGGGTCGAAATGAAAACTATGCAGTACAGGGGGTCTAAAAATGAAAAACTGATGCAGTACAGGGGGCTAAATGGAAAAAAAACTAGGCATACAGGGGGTTCTAAATGGAAAAAAATATGCATTACAGGGGGTAAAATAAAAAATATGAAAAACGGATGCAGTACCCCCCAAAGGGGGGTCTCATGGGGGGAAAAACTAAATGGCAGTAAACAGGGGGTCTTAAAAATGGAAAAAAAAACAAACTATGGCAGTACAGGGGGTCTAAATGGAAAAACTATGCAAGTACAGGGGGTCTTATGGAAAAAACTATGCAGTACAGGGGGTCCTAAATGGAAAAATATGCAGTACAAGGGGGTCGATGGAAAAAACTATGCAGTACAGGGGGTCCTAAATGGAAAAAACTATGCAGTCAGGGGGTGGGTCTATGGGGGAAAAAACTAAATGGCAGTAGGGGTAAAGCGGTCTCCCCAAAAAAGGAAAAAACTATGCAGTACAGGGGGTCTAAATGACTAGCAGTACAGGGGGTCTAAATGGAAAAATGTGGGGGCAAGGTACAGGGGTCTAAATGGAAAAAACTATGCAGGAAAAAAAACAGGGGGGTCTAAACTGGACTGGGGTGCAGTACAGGGGGTCTAAATGGAAAAAAAACATCAAAGTACAGTCTAAATTGGAAAAACTATGCAGTACAGGGGGTCTAAACATGGAAAAAAACTATGCAGTACAGGGGGTAAATCTTACCATGGGGAAAAATAAAATGCAGTACAGGGGGTCTAAATGGAAAAACTATGCAGTACAGGGGGTCTATGGAAAAAAACTGGGGGTTGGCAAGTACAGGGGTCTAAATGGAAAAAACTATGCAGTACAGGGGGTCTAAATGGAAAAAAATATTGAGGGGGAAACAGGGGGGTCTTAAAATGAAAAAAACGGTGCAGCACTGGGGGGTCTATATGGGGAAACCAATGCAACACTGGTTTCTATAACAAGAAGTGATGAAATAATGGGCTCTAAATGAGAACACTGTAAACACATCGGTTTCTCGATAAAAAAGAAAATAATAAAAAAATAAATATGACGAAGGAACCGGACAACTGCAGAAAAATACATAAACCCCTTGATGGATCCATCACTGACACCGCAGAAGGATGAAAAATCCACTTCGTGGGAATTGGGAATAAATACGTAATACCTAACGTAAAAGGAAAAAAAAAACTAATGAATTTGAAAAATGGAAAAGATGTCGAGGATCATTGTGACTGACATGTAAGCAGATGAAAGAGATGAAGAGCTTGAGTCATGAAAATAAAAATAATAAAAAAATACATTTTTAATTGAGAACTGCCAGAAAATGAAGCATATTTGTTTGAGTGCAAAATCCGATGGAATAACAACCTTAAAAATAGAAAAAAGAATAAAGCCATCCTTCCAAGGGTTAGGAAAATATAATAAAATTGAACTGGGAATGGAGAACATATCTCGGATAACGTAAAAAAAATATTCAGAAGCGACAAAACTAGAAAATGAATTGAGAACATTTGATGGAATGGAAGAGCTTACTATGATAGTGGCAAGGGGGAACTAATGAGAGAAGAGAGAGAGAGAGAGAGAGGAGAGAGAGAGAGAGAGAGAGAGAGAGAGAATGATAAAATGTGACATAGAAATAGTTTTCTGTAAAGCGCATAACACTGTATGAAACTCCCAGCCACGCCCATGAAACTTTTAACGGTTGCTGGTACCTATACCGGTGCCAGACGCACGATTATGATGGCTAACTTTAACATTAAATCAAATAAAAACTACTGAGGCTAGAGGGCTGCAATTTGGTATGTTTGATGATTGGAGGGTGCATGATCAACATACCAATTTGCAGCCCTCTAGCCTCGGTGGTTTATAATATCTGAGGGCGGACAGGAAATGAGTCTTCTTTTACAGAAAACTTAAAAACGAATCACTTGCATTCAGAGACGCTTCTAAAGCAATCCTTCAAAAGCATATATCAAGCGTTTCAAAAGAGGGAATGGTTGAAACTCAAAGCCTGATAAGAAGAGCAATACTGTGGCGTTTGACAACATTGTTACGCTACCGACAAAGCAAAGTCCCCATAACAGCTGAGCAATTTGACTTTAAAGAGACATTATTATTATTATTATTATTATTATTATTATTTACAAAACACTCGTAATAGCATGAGTCTTGGACTGGAGAAACAAATCTACTGTTACGGATATGTAGTATATATTTATCTTTAAAGAATATGTATAAGTTTATCTTTAAATATGTGTACTACATATACATAATTGTGGATTTGCTTCTCTATTATTATTATTATTATTATTATTATTATTATTATTATTATTATTATTATTATTATTTAAACTATAAACCCTATTCATATGGAACAACACCCCAGGGACAGATGCACTGAAATTGAAGCTTCCAAAGAATATTCAAGGTGTCCATTAGGAGGAAGTAAGAGGAGGTAAAAAGGGAACAAGAAAAAGAAGAGAAAAACATAGCCAATGAACTGCGCACAGGCCTCAATCACTTCCACGCAAAAAAAAAAAAAAAAAAAAAAACTAACTCAGACGGACGATGGATCAAATTGGGGTTTGGGTTCAAATGAACTGAAATTCGTCGGTCCCTCTTTTCCAAGGACGCAAATGTGATCATTTCATTGGTTTGGCTGAACCATAAACTACGTCCAGGATAGAGACAATGATTCCGGGCAGGTGACTGAATGGGCGCCATGATATTTCATCCAATTACTTTTCAGCCAAATAAACTGTGCACATGGAAGCAAACAATTCCCCAACTAGTTTTGGACTGTGTAGCATTTAGCCGTATAAAACTGGCAGATTGATTTGTTTGAATACTTCATACAATTTAGCACATGGCAGCAATAATAATAATAATAATAATAATAATAATAATAACCTTACAATAGTACTATAATGGGCGTTATGTCTGTCCGTCCGTCTGTCATTCAATCGCATGAAACTTGGCAGGGTTATAGTGGGGACCCCTACGATGGTTTATAATGGGGTTTCATCCTACCCGCCCCCCACCCCTAATTTGCTAGTAAAAAGAGTTCCACGTTGGACGAGTGGGTTACGTGCTCGACTACCGATCTCAGGGGTCCGGGTTCGATCCCGCCCCCCCCCCCCCCTCTGCAAACGCAGAATCAGAGGAATTTATTTGTTTATAAAAATTCATTTCTCGATGTGGTTCGGATCCCACAATAAGTTGTAGGTCCCGTCCCTGGGTAACCAATTGGTCCTACCACGTAAAAATTTCTCATCCTTCGGGCCAGCCCTAGGAAAGCTGTTAATCAGCCCAACTGGACCTACAGGGTATTGTGGGTTCCGAACCACATTATATCGTGAAATGAACTTCTAATCACCAGAAACAAATTCTACTGATTCCACGTTGGCAGAGCGGGGAATCGAACTCGGGACTACCGAATCAGTAGGCGAGCACGTAGGCAATTTTCCACAAGTCCGACATAAAAGTAAGTGATTTCTTCATTTTTTGCGTGTATGACCATTATTACAACTATATTCAATTCCAGTTTACTTGAATTATATTGTGGAAACTTATCCATCCTAACATTCCTCCAATAATAATTATTCATATTACATGAAAACAAATTCCGTGGAAAATCAGATCAGAACACGGCGTGATCCGACCTCCAGCTTACTCGATCCGAGTGCAAGATTTTCCCCCTCACGCATAAGTTGTAAACAGTATATTCCTAACTTTGCGCAAATTAAAACGTGCTAGAATCTACGGTCAAATAGAGCGTTGTTTCACAGACGAAAATGAAATTAGATACGCACTATTTTATTAAAGATAATTTTCCTGTATTGTTTAACCTGCACATGATTTATTTATTGCATTTTCATTCTAATAAATAATAAATATCTTATCCTAGAATTCATTTACCTTTAACTCAACGCGAAGCACCTTTTTCAGACCTTTTTAGGCTCTGTCATAGACCTTTCCTGTCCCCCCCAACATCATCAGCAACAACAACAAAGTAGTATGTAGGCTTACTCCCCGAGTAAGCGAAAAATGCCGCTCATTAAAACCTTTGGTCCAAGTTATAAAACATCACATAAAACTTTATTTATCAAACAAACGAACGTTTTCTTTGCCCCTTTTCGCCGACTCCACCTCCCATGAAAAATAGTCTGTCGATAAAAGTTATTGGAAGGATCAACAGAAAAAAGGTCTGGGTCGGAATGAACTGTTCCAGTAACTATTCCAGTATTCCGATACTGGAACCCCCTCCTTGTATCAGAATACAGATTACGGACAAAAATCCCCCCCAGATTACGAGAGAACGTAATGGCAGAATCATTACAGAGGTGAATTTCCATTTATACAGTCAATCGATTCAGTCTTTTTTCGTTCATTTTCTGCTGTGCGAACTTTTTTTTTTTAATTGTGCTTCGCATTTGGCTAATTCTCAATTTTGAATGAGAAAAGCTTTTATTATGACTATTGTATAACAGTATTTATTATTTATATTATATTATTATTATTAATATGTCTGTGGAAAACTTAAGGGTGTCTAGTTTGACTGCAACACACACATATAAAAATGTGTGTGCATACATAAATAAATAAATAATTATATATATATGTATAAGTGAATGACAAAAATATAGAATATGATATATATATATATATATATAATATATATATATATTATATATATATATATATATATGTACACATCCCTACTTCAACTGTGATCTTCCCATCCGATATGGAAACACTGCCCACCACTTCTATAAAGGTCAGAGGGTCTGTAAAGGGCCACATCAAAGCACATCAAAGGATAAGGGGGGTTTGGGGGAGGGGGCGCTGACGTGAGAGGAGGAGAGGAGGATGTGTCTGTCTTATCCCCTGACCTGCAGCATCTGTCTCCCTCTCTTTCACGTCAGGATTGTATATGGGTATCATTCATATCGTATACGTGACCTTTCCTTTCTCTCTCTCTCTCTCTCTCTCTCTCGTTGGTTTGAAGGCCCCATTATCGCTGCTTCTTTATTGAGAATAGAAAGTGTGTTTTTATTAAATAAGGAACTTTTTATGTTACTGAATGCAAGTCATTGTTTTTATTGTTTACATTTTTTACAACTGAAGTACTACAAGGCTTCTTTCTTCTGAAATAACATTAATAAACTTATTGGAGAGTTAAATAGTTTATGTATCTCATAAGATATTTTTACTACCTGTAATTGTGAGAAAATAAATGATGATGCAACTGACTCTAATAAATTCCTTTGTAAAAGGTCTGGAAGAGCACGATTTAAAATTGCCAAAAGTATTGATTTAACTGCGAATGACATCAATCAGAATTAATAAAATCAATGTGACTGTTAAGTTAGCATCAAAGAGCTTGCAATTTCATCAACTTCTGCCATTTAGTTTGGTTAATATTATTTTAAAATTTTATCTTGTTTGGAAAAGTTTAAATATAATCTAGCCAAATATTCTTCCCTTTTTTTAAATGAATTCCTCAAGTTATATTTCCCAAGTCATCTTCACACTCAGCCTGCATTCCTTTGCTCTCTCTCTCTCTCACTTGCCTCATCATCGTACTCGCCATGCGACCTCATTCTCATTATGTAGCGCAGAGTTTTCCTTTCTTGGTCACCTGGTTAGATTGGCTTCCAAATATTTACCAGCTCCTCCGTGGACCTTCACCTTGCTGCTGTTTTTCTGTGTCACAGTTGCCTCTTCTTCTTGCGTGAATTTTTGGGTGACCCCCCCCCCTCGGGTTCCTCTCTTGAAAATTGCAGCTTGTTTGGTCTCGCTTTTTCTCTTTTTGCTTTTGTTTTTCTTTAATGTAAAATAATACAATCTGACTCCTGCTCTTTTAGAGTGTGTGTATTTTGGAGAAAATGTTCCTCCATGTTGATTTTATGCGTTGTTTATATTTTGGATACAAAGCTTTTTTTTTTATCTTCTTGATTATGCTTTCGTTGACGCTTGGATTATTTTGGACAATGCTTCGATTTTATCTTTTATCGCGGTGGGTGGGTGGGGGGGGGGGGGGGGGATTGGGGGTGGGGGGGGGGGGGGGGGAGTAGGTGCGGCCTACCCTCTTTTTCTGATTCATTGGCGGTGCGAGCGTCGTTGATCCTTCAATAAATAAATTTTTCATTACTATCAATCATCGTGTTCAAATGATCTTATATCTTTTATCAAACTTTTCGGGTTATTTCATATCTTTTAATAACTGACCTTTCACTTCTATTATGTCTTTATTTCAGCAAACTTATTCTTTTTGTATTTCACGTTTTCCGTCCCCGATGTATTTTCTGAACGGAGCCTCTATATTTTCACTTCTATTTCCTTCTACTTCATTTTGGGGTTTATTCGTCTTACTTACTTGGTATTTTATACGCTGCATTCGCTTCATTTTTATGAGTAAGAAAACTGCATTTGTTTTTTTCATGAGTTAGAAAACTGCATTTGTTTTTTCTATGAGTTAGAAAACTGCATTTGCTTTTTTCATGAGTTAGAAAACTGCATTTATTTTCATCTTTTTATGTATCTACCATTTCATGACTTTTCTTCATTTCTCCTTATCAATTTGTTAATATATTTGAATAAAGCCTTATTATCTCATTCTGGCTTTTTTTTGTTATCTTTATGCCATATTTATTATTGGCTTTCTGACCTTTATATTTAAATTTTTTTAGGTACCCTCGAACGCTACAAATTATGCCTTGAACTTGCATCTCTCAGACTGTGTCTTGCAATCTGTGTTTCTTAAGCTTCACCATCGACTCATCTCAGCCTGTCCTTTGCAACCAATTTCACACCAACCTTCCCTTGAACATGAATTCACATCAACCATTTCTTTAACAGTCTCATCTTCAGGCTCGCATTACCTCAAGAGCATCGTGTGGTGGGTTCGCGTCTTCCCCCAGGCAATGAAAAATCACTGGCTCATGATCAGTCACTGCTGCAGTGTTGGGGGGTCTCTAGCGGTGGGAGGTTGAAGCCGACATTATTTGGCAGCTGGGATTTCAAGTCAGTGGCCACTTTTGGTGTTGCTTGTTCCGTGTGAATAGGTTTCATCTACTGAAATTAATAATAATAATGAGTCATGCTACTCCTTGTAGTCTTGTCATCTTCAAAATCTACCTTGCATTCTGCTGCATCTGAGCCTCTACATTGCATTTCCCTGAATCGCTTCCTCCTTGTAATCCAGTGTTCTCTAGCCTTTGCTATCTTCTTTCTATCTGTCTTTACGCCTTCAACTAGAAATTATTATTATTATTTCTATTTACTATTATTATTATTATTATTATTATTATTATTTTTTTTATTTTTTTTTTATTTTGCACTATCACAGTCTTCTAATTAATTATTATTATATTATTATTATTCTTAGTTAATTATTATTATTATTATTATTATTATTATTACTTATTTGATTGAATATAATGGCAGGATATACAGAGTTTATTTCATACATAATTCTCTCAATTCTTCCAATGACTTCCTTCTCTGGCAAACTGATGTTTCTAGGCAGCTGCCCTTTGTCCACTATGCTTTCAGTCCCCAACGGAATTTCGGATTGGTTATAAAAGGTGACTCAAATTCCGTTGTTGACTGAGAGCATGATGACCATCGGGCAGCTGCTTAAAAATAACAGAAACATTTTCAGTTATGTAAGTGTATGTATATTGAAAGATAAATCTGTACAGGCAAATCGAACAGCTTCCCAAAAGCATTCTGAAGAGATTTATCTTTAAATGTATATGGATACATATACATAACCGTGAATTTGTGTCTCCAATAATAACAATAATGATAATAATCTGGAGGTTTCACTCTCGACTGAATATATATATATATATATATATATATATATAATATATATATATATATATATATATATAGTATGTATGTATGTAGTATGTATGTATGTTATGTAATGTATGTATGCATGTATAACTGAATCACGAAAGTTTGGAATGTGATAAATGATGCATAAATAAAAGTATAAGCCACGAAGGAACGCTACTCTTGTGTTTCACTTTCCTTCGTGGCTTGTACCTTTATATGTATATATATATATATATATATATATATATATATATATATATATATATATATATATATGTGTATATATATATATATATATATATATATATATATATATATATATATATATATATGTATATGAATATATATAAAGAGCTTAACTGTCGTTGATAATGATTTATGCCAGCGACTCGAAAACCAATTAGGATACTGTTAGTTGCCAAACACAATTTACTGGACGAAATAATTGCACGAAATATCACGGATGTCATTCGGAGCATCCGTCCGTTAATGATTGTGCCTCTGTCCCGCCAATATTTCAGAACACAATTTATTATTTAACCAAATCAATTAACTATCACATTTGGGTTCTTGAAAAGTTGCCGGAAGCGGAAATGCAATTCTGTCACGGGAGAGATTTCAATTTATTTCGACCCACAGTCGCAAACCATCCCGTTTTCAGCGGTGCCACTTTTATGCATAATAGTCATTATATCATCGATGCAATGAGCTGTCGTGGTCGATTTCCGCTTCAGTCTTCTGCAGATTCGTCCGGTCTCTGGGTCGACTCATTTCAGCATGAAGAGTGTTCCATTCGTTCCTCCTATTGTTCCGACGCTTGATGGTACGTTTTTAGTTCCTACCACAAGTAGTTGTGACGTCACATAGGACAAAGTTCGTCGACCAAAGCTCGACCGTGTGGACGGGGCCTTAGACCATCGACGGATGGTCTCTTGTTCGTCAGTTTTCCATAACTCGCAGTTTAGTAGAGATCACTGGTCTTCTTCCCCTTCCTGCCAAGTTACCAGATTTGCTGAACTGCTGAACAGCAGCACCAACCTGCAGTCAATGGGTCTCGCTCTCGAACTTCTCAGTTCGAGATGTCCTTTATTTCTCACACCTTGGGACAGTGGAACATCCTCCCATAGGATATGATCATTTGGAATCTCAAACTATTCCCCTTCCCCCCTTTTTAAATAATTAATGTATATTATTATCTATGTGTTTATTAGGTTGCTAAATAATTTCTATTTCTATTCTGAGACCTAATTTCTTCTTTATGTATTCTCTGTTAAATTCCGTTATTCTTTTCAAAGGAACACCACAATATTCTCTGGAAGCTTGCTTTTCCAGTCAGTGGCCCCTTTGGTGGGCTTTTCCCACATGAATAGGGTTCCATCTTCTGAAAAATAATAACAGCAACAATTACTGTTCTTATTTTACGATAAATGCTTTAGTAGCATCGGACTTGAGGCGGCAAATACTTAGCATCGAGATCCAATTATATTTAATGAGGCAAATACTTCACGACGTTATATATATTTATCCGTTTTGTTAGAAATTCTTCCGCTGTTCACTCAAATTGCTAAGTAATATTTTACACATCATTTTTCTTTTCATTATTTTCCACTGAAAGTGCACCAGGCGTTCTCTGCAAAATCGCGCCAAGGACTTCACTGGTGTTTTAGTAATTTTCAAGGCGAGTGACTGATCTGCAGTTTCCGTACCTCTCTGCAGTCAGTTTTTATTTTTTTCATTTATTTCTTTTTGATATTTTTGCACGTCATCAACTTTTTATTTACTTATTTGTTTTATCCACTTGGTTTTTTCACCCTTCTAAGTAATTCATCAAGTTTTCTGCTCAGATTTTCTTGTCAAGTGTTTACTGAGATTTTGTATTAAGTTTTTCATTTCATTATTTCTATGTTTTTCCTTCTTTAACATCTCTTTCTGTCAGGATCTAATCCAATTAATGGCATCAGATTACATATAATAATAACAATAATAATAAAAATAATAATAATAATAATTAATAATAATAATAATAATAATAATAATAATAATAATAATAATAATAATAATACTTTATTTCAGATCTTAACCATATACAATAAACACTTAAGATACCATACAGCAAACACTATATTAAAAACACCTCTACACAGCAGCCAGAAAGTAGGAGATATTAAAAATTAATCTTTACATTCAATTCCAAAATCACAGCAAAACAGAAATCTTTCAGCAAAACCACCTGATAAAAAGTCCTAAAAACAGAAAACAATGGCGAACCTGAATTACGTAAACAGAACAATAGTGATGACAAATAAGCCTCTTGACAAAACAGATGAGTCACTGGACTCTAAATGGGGAAACCTTTTGAAATATTGAGTGGTGGTGCGTGACGGCCTCTGTCTGAATGGATTACTATTGGAGCACAGGATTCTGAATGGTTAAAGTGATCGGGCACTGGCTTTTAATGGAGAAGAGTGATGAAGCGCTGAGCTCTGAACAGGACAACTGGGAAGACACTGGGATTCAATGGAAAAGCTAATGACGGATTGGGAGTCTATATGGAAAACTATGCAGTACAGGGGGTCTATATGGAAAACTATGCAGTACAGGGGGTCTAAATGGAAAAACTATGCAGTACAGGGGGTCTAAATGGAAAAACTATGCAGTACAGGGGGTCTAAATGGAAAAACTAGCAGCACTTGGGGGTCTATATGGAAAAACTAGGCAGCACTTCGGGGTCTATATGGAAAAACTAGCAGCACTGGGGGGTCTAAATGGAAAAAACTAGGCAGCACTGGGGGGTCTAAATGGAAAAACTAGGCAGCACTGGGGGGGTCCTAAAATGGAAAAAAGAAAAACTAGCAGCACGGGTGGGGGGTCTATATGAAAAGGTAATGCAGAGGCACTGGGAGTTCTATATGGAAAAACTAAGCAGCACTGGGGGGTCTATATGGGGAAACCAATGCAACACTGGGTTCTATACAAGAAAGTGATGAAATACTGGGCTCTAAATGAGAACACTGTAAACACATCGGTTTCTCGATGAAAAAAAAAAAAAAAAATATGACGAAGGAACCGGACAACTGTAGATAAATACATCAAACCCCTTGATGGATCCATCACTGACACCGCAGAAGGATGAAAAATCCACTTCGTGGGAACTGGGAATCAATACGTAACACCTAACGTAAAAGGAAAAAAAAAAAACTAATGAATTTGAAAAATGGAAAAGATGTCGAGGATCATTGTGACTGACATGTAAGCAGATGAAAGAGATGAAGAGCTTGAGTCATGAAAATAAAAAAAATAAAAAAAATACATTTTTAATTGAGAACTGCCAGAAAATGAAGCATATTTGTTTGAGTGCAAAATCCGATGGAATAACAACCTGAAAAATAGAAAAAAGAATAAAGCCATCCTTCCAAGGGTTAGGAAAATATAATAAAATTGAACTGGGAATGGAGAACATATCTCGGATAACGTAAAAAAAAATATTCAGAAGCGACAAAACTAGAAAATAATTGAGGACATTTGATGGAATGGAATGAGCTTACTATGATAGTGGCAAGGGGGAACTAATGAGAGAGAGAGAGAGAGAGAGAGAGAGAGAGAGAGAGAGAGAGAGAGAGAGAGAGAGAGAGAATTATAAAATGTGTCGAAGAAATAGTTTTCTGTAAAGCGTATAACACTGTATGAAACTCCCAGCCACGCCCATGCAACTTTTAACGGTTGCTGTACCTATACCGGTGCCAGACGCACGATTATGATGGCTAACTTTAACATTAAATCAAATAAAAACTACTGAGGCTAGAGGGCTGCAATTTGTTATGTTTGATGATTGGAGGGTGGATGATCAACATACAAATTTGCAACCCTGTAGCCTCGGTGGTTTATAATATCTGAGGGCGGACAGGAAATGAGTCTTCTTTGACAGAAAACTTAGAAACGAATCACTTGCATTCAGAGACGCTTCTAAAGCAATCCTTCAAAGAGCATATATCAAGCGCTTAAAAAGACGGAATGGTTGAAACTCAAAAGCCTGATAAGAAGAGCAATACTGTGGCGTTTGACAACATTGTTAGGCTACCGACAAAGCAAAGTCCCCATAACAGCTGAACAACTTGACTTTAAAGGGAAATTATTATTTTATTATTATTATTATTATTATTATTATTATTATTATTATTATTATTATTATTTACAAAACACTCGTAATAGCATGAGTCTTGGACTGGAGAAACAAATCTACTGTTACGGATATGTAGTATATATTTATCTTTAAAGAATATGTATAAGTTTATCTTTAAATATGTGTACTACATATACATAATTGTGGATTTGCTTCGCTATTATTATTATTATTACTATTATTATTATTATTATTACTATATTATTATTATTATTATTATTATTATTATTATTATTATTATTATTATTATTCTAACGATAAACCCTATTCATATGGAACAACCCCCCAGGGACAAATGCACTGAAATTGAAGCTTCCAAAGAATATTCAAGGTGTCCATTAGGAGGAAGTAAGAGGAGGTAAAAAGGGAACAAGAAAAAGAAGAGAAAAACAAAGCCAATGAACTGCGCACAGTCCTCAATCACTTCCACGCAAAAAAAAAAAAAAAAAAAAAAAAACTAACTCAGACGGACGATGGATCAAATTGGGGGTGGGTTCGAATGAACTGAAATTCGTCAGTCCCTCTTTTTCAAGAACGCAACATGTGATCATTTCATTGGTTTGGCTGAACCATAAACTACGTCCAGGATAGAGACAATGATTCCGGGCAGGTGACTGAATGGGCGCCATGATATTTCATCCAATTACTTTTCAGCCAAATAAACTGTGCACATGGAAGCAAACAATTCCCCAACTAGTTTTGGACTGTGTAGCATTTAGCCGTATAAACTGGCAGATTGATTTGTTTGAATACTTCATACAATTTAGCACATGGCAGCAATAATAATAATAAAATAATAATAATAATAATAATAATAATAATAATAACCTTACAATAGTACTATAATGGGCGTTATGTCTGTCCGTCCGTCTGTCATTCAATCACGGCCAAACGGCTGGTCCGATGGGCATGAAACTTGGCAGGGTTATAGTGGGGACCCCTAAGATGGTTTATAATGGGGTTTCATCCTACCCACCCCTAATTTGCTAGTAATACTAATACTAATAATAACAACTTATTATTATTGATATTATCATCCACTACGAAAAGCCAGTAAGGATAAACTAACAATGATAAATATACCTACAAAAAAATTATGATAGATTAATTTTGATAGATGCAAAAAACACATGATCACACTTCTTCTTAGCCCTTAAATTCTCCTTGGAATAACATGTCATTCTCATATTCACTGAATGAACAGTGCACACTGAGACACGACATCTAAAAAGAGTTCCACGTTGGACGAGTGGGTTACGTGCTCGACTACCTATCTCAGGGTTCCGGGTTCGATTCCCACCCCTCACTCCCTCCTCTGCCAACGCGGAATCAGAGGAATTTATTTCTGCTGATAGAAATTCATTTCTCGATGTGGTTCGGATCCCACAATAAGCTGTAGGTCCCGTCCCTAGGTAACCAATTGGTTCCTAGCCACGTAAAAATTTCTCATCCTTCGGGCCAGCCCTAGGAGAACTGTTAATCAGCCCAACTGGACCTACAGGGTATTGTGGGATCCGAAACACATTATATCGAGAAATGAATTTCAAATCACCAGAAACAAATTCCTCTGATTCCAAGTTGGCAGAGCGGGGAATCGAACTCGGGACTACCGAATCGGTAGGCGAGCACGTAACCCACTCGTCCAACGAGGAAATCGCATAAAAAGCAAATTGGATATATGCAGCAATGAGAAGGATCAGATATTTTTACGTGGCTAGGAACCAATCGGTTACCTAGCAACTGGACCTACAGCTTATTGTGGGATCCGAACCACATTACATCGAGAAATGAATTTCAAATCACCAGAAACAAATTCCTCTGATTCCAAGTTAGAAGAGTGGAGAATCGAACTCGGGACTACCGAATCAGTAGGCGAGCACGTAGGCAATTTTCCACTAGTCCGACATAAAAGTAAGTGATTTCTTACATTTTTTACGTGTATGACCATTATTACAACTATATTCAATTCCAGTTTACTTTAATTATATTGTGGAAACTTATCCATCCTAACATTCCTCCAATAATAATTATTCATATTACATGAAAACAAATTCCGTGGAAAATCAGATCAGAACAAGGCGTGATCCGACCTCCAGCTTACTCGATCCGAGTGCAAGATTTTCCCCCTCACGCATAAGTTGTAAACGGTATATTCCTAACTTTACGCAAATTAAAACGTGCTAGAATCTACGGTCAAATAGAGCCTTGTTTCACCGACGAAAATTAAATTAGATACGCACTATTTTATTAGAGATAATTTTTCTGTATTGTTTAGCATGCACATGATTTATTTATTGCATTTTCATTCTAATAAATAAATAATAAATATCTTATCCTAGAATTCATTTACCTTTAACTCAACGCGAAACACCATTTTTCAGACCTTTTTAGGCTCTGTCATAGACCTTTCCTGTCCCCCCCAACATCAACAACAACAAAGTAGTTTGTAGGCTTACTCCCCGAGTAGTAAGCGAAAAATGCGCTCATTAAAACCTTTGGTCAAAGATATAAAACATTATTCCATGATAGAGAGAGAGAGAGAGAGAGAGAGAGAAAAGGTCACATAAAACCTTATCAAACAAACGAACGTTTTCTTTGCCCCTTTTCGCCGACTCCACCTCCCATGAAAAATAGTCTGTCGATAAAAGTTATTGGAAGGATCAACAGAAAAAAAGGTCTGGGTCGGAATGAACTGTTCCAGTAACTATTCCAGTATTCCCCCCCGCCTACTGGAACCCCCTCCTTGTATCAGAATACAGATTACGGACAAAAATCCCACTCAGATTACGAGAGAACGTAATGGCAGAATCATTACAGAGGAGAATTTCCATTTATACAGTCAATCGATTCAGTCTTTTTTCGTTCATTTTCTGCTGTGCGAACTTTTTTTTTTTTTTTTTTTTAATTGTGCTTCGCCTTTGGCTACTTCTCAATTTTGAATGAGAAAAGCTTTTATTATGACTATTGTATAATAGTATTTATTATTTATATTATATTATTATTATTAATATGTCTGTGGAAAACTTAAGGGTGTCTAGTTTGACTGCAACACACACATATAAAAATGTGTGTGCATACATAAATAAATAAATAATTATATATATATGTATAAGTGAATGACAAAATATAGAATATGATATATATATATATATATATATAAGATATATATATATATATATATATATATATCTATATATATATATATATATATATATATATATATATATATATATATATATACACATCCCTACTCCAACTGTGATCTTCCCATCCGACATGGAAACACTGCCCACCACTTCTATAAAGGTCAGAGGGTCTGTAAAGGGCCACATCAAAGCACATCAAAGGATGGTGGGGGTGGGGGGGGGTTGGAGGGGGCGGCTGATGGAGAGGGGGATGTGTCTCTTGTCTTATCCCCTGACCTGCAGCATCTGCCTTTCTCTCTCTCAACGTCAGGATTGTATATGGGTATCATTCATATCGTATAACTGGTCCTTTCCCTCTCTCTCTCTCTCTCTCTCTCTCTCTCGCTCTCTCTCTCTCCCTCTCTCTCTCTCTCTCTCTCTCTCTAGTTGGTTTGAAGGCCCCATTATCGCTGCGTCTTTATTGAGAATAGAAAGTGTGTTTTTTTATTAAATAAGGAAACTTCTCATGCTACTGAATGCAAGTCATTGTTTTTATTGTTTACATTTTTTACAACTGAAGTACTACAAGGCTTCTTTCTTCTGAAATAACATTAATAAACTTATTGGAGAGTTAAATGGTTTATGTATCTCATAAGATATTGACTACCTGTAATTGTGAGAGAATAAATGATGATGCAACTGACACTAATAAATCCTTTTGTAAAAGGTCTGGAAGAGCACGATTTTAAAATTGCCAAAAGTATTGAATTAACTGCAAATAACATCAATCAGAATGAATAAAATCAATATGACTTATAAGTTAGCATCAATACGCTTCTAAAACATCAAAGAGCATGCAATTTCATTAACTTCTGCCATTTAGTTTGGTCAATATTATTTTAAAATTCATCTTGTATATAAAAGTTTAAATATAATCTAGCCAAATATTCTTCCCTTTTCTTAATTGAATTCAAGTTAACTTTCCCGAGTCATCTCCACTCTCACCCTGCATTCCTTTGCTCTCTCTCTCTCTCTCTATCTCCCTCTCTCTCTCTCACTTGCCTCATCATCGTACTCGCCATGCGACCTCATTCTCATTATGTAGCGCAGAGTTTTCCTTTCTTGGTCATCTGGTTAGATTGGCTTCCAAATATTTACCAGCTCCTCCGTGGACCTTCACTTTGCTGCTGTTTTTCTTGTCACAGTGCCTCTTCTTCTTGCGTGAATTTTTGGGTGACGCCCCCCCCCCCCCCCCCCCCCCCGCGGGTTCCTCTCTTGAAAAGTGCAGCTTGTTTGGTCTCGCTTTTTCTTTTTTTTGCTTTTTTTTTATGTAAAATAATACAATCTGACTCCTGCTCTTTTAGAGTGTGTATTTTGGAGAAAATGTTCCTCCATGTTGCTTTTATGCGTTGTTTATATTTTGGATACAAAGCTTTTTTTTTCATCTTCTTAATTATGCTTTCGTTGACGCTTGGATTATTTTGGACAATGTCTCGATTTATCTTTTTATTGGAGGGGGGGGGGGGGCGGCGGGGAAGGGGTAGTAGGTGTGTGGCCTACCCTCTTTTTCTGATTCAGGTGCGAGCGTCGTTAATCCTTCTATAATTAAATTTTTCAGTATTATCAATCATCGTGTTCAAAATGATCTTATATCTTTTATCAAACTTTTCGGGTTATTTCATATCTTTTAATAACTGACCTTTCACTTCTATTATGTCTTTATTTCAGCAAACTTATTCTTTTTGTATTTCACGTTTTCCGTCCCCGATATATTTTCTGAACGAAGCCTCAATATCTTCACTTCTATTTCCTTCTACTTCATTTTGGGGTTCATTTGGTCTTACTTAACTTTTATATTTTAACGTTTATTCGGCAATTCTTCTTGTCATTTCCTAATGTTTCTGTCAGTGATCACTAAAGGTCTATCAACAGGTTAAAAGGCGACATGCGAAGCATACAAGTGAGTGACTGCTTTCAGTTTTTTTTCGTGTATTCGTACTTTCCGTACTTCCCTTCCCTCCCTCTCCCCCTTTTTAAATCATTTAGTCACCTACTTCATTTTTCGACCTTCAAGAGCTGGACTATAAATATGGCCCTTTTCACTTGGTATTTTATACGCTGCATTCGCTTCATTTTTATGAGTAAGAAAACTGCATTTTTTTTTTTCATGAGTTAGAAAACTGCATTTGCTTTTTTCATGAGTTAGAAAACTGCATTTATTTTCATCTTTTTATGTATCTACCATTTCATGACCTTTCTTCATTTCTCCTTATCAATTTGTTAATATATTTGAATAAAGCCTTCTTTTCATCTCATTCTGGCTTTTTTTGTTATCTTTATGCCATATTTATTATTGGCTTTCTGACCTTTATATTTAAATTTTTTTAGGTACCCTCGAACACTGCAAATTATGCCTTGAACTTGCATCTCTCAGACTGTGTCTTGCAGTCTGTGTCCCTTAAGCTTTACCATCGACTCATCTCAGCCTGTCCTTTGCAACCAATTTCACACCAACCTTCCCTTGAACATGAATTCACATCAACCATTTCTTTAACAGTCTCATCTTCAGGCTCGCATTACCTGAAGAACATCGTGTGGTGGGTTCGCGTCTTCCCCCAGGCAATGAAAAATCACTGGCTCTGTATCATGATCAGTCACTGCTGCAGTGTTGGGGGGTCTCTAGCGGTGGGAGGTTGAACCCGACATTATTTCTATTGACATATGCTATTTCGTAGTAATGCACATTACTGTACATTGTATAAAAGCAATATAACGGTCATAACTAGGCCATGAACAGGAATCAGACTGATATAGTCCCTACTATTTACAGGAACACAGTTTCAGCTTCATTCATTAAATTATTTCAAGAGCTAATGTGCCCTTAAGGAAACCTACGGTATTGTTGTTTTGGTGATCTAAGTTAGCCTAATGTAACCAAATATAGTTACGTGACGAACTCATCCTGTCATTAGCTATTCTGAATACGGTTGTTTTCAAGGTGCACTTGATAAGCTGTAGTAGAAATTTGCCTTTTTGAGGTTGATTCCGTTTTCATGAAACCTTCCAGATGTCCTTACCCGATTGGTCCTTGTCATTCCTTGGTGTACAAAGATATAAAATAAAAAAGTTTTGAAAAATTTTTTGCTTTTGATTTTTTACTTTTCATACATTGTAGGATGACACTTTTTTCCAACTCTCTTTCAACAGAAAATTTTATGCAAATATTCAGCACGTATCAATTAGAGCTAGGGATAACGGTAGTATATGAGTATACGACTATTTTCATCCAAGCTCACACTCAATAGCCAAATGTATTACCTTTAAATTAAGTGCATGATATTTTTTTACATAGATTTTTGGCATTATGCCAAGCACTGGGGCAACTAAGGCCATTCAGCGCTGAAACGGATATTGACAGTAAAAGGTTTGAAAGGAGTAACAGGAGGAAAACCTCAAAGCAGTTGTACTATGAAGCAATTGTTGGGAGAGGGTGGACAATAAGATGGAAGAAAGAGAATATGAAGGATCAGGTCCACGCGCTTTGAATGGTCCTAATTTTCCCTCCCTAAACTCTTCCAGACTCGGGAAATATGCATCCGGGTTCGATTCCCTCCCCACAGTCCCCGCTCTGCCAACGCGGAATCAGAGGAATTTATTTCTGATGATAGAAATTCATCTCTCAATGCGGTTCGGAGCCCACAATAAGCTGTAGGTCCCGTCCCTAGGTAACCAATTGGTTCCTAGCCACGTAAAAATTTCTCATCCTTCGGGCCAGCCCTAGGAGAACTGTTAATCAGCCCAACTGGACCTACAGGGTATTGTGGGATCCGAAACATTACATCAAGAAATGAATTTCAAATCACCAGAAACAAATTCCTCTGATTCCAAGTTGGCAGAGCGGGGAATCGAACTCGGGACTACCGAATCGGTAGGCGAGCACGTAACCCACTCGTCCAACGAGGAAATCGCATAAAAAGCAAATTGGATATATGCAGCAATGAGAAGGATCAGATATTTTTACGTGGCTAGGAACCAATCGGTTACCTAGCAACTGGACCTACAGCTTATTGTGGGATCCGAACCACATTATATCGTGAAATGAACTTCTAATCACCAGAAACAAATTCTTCTGATTCCACGTTGGCAGAGCGGGGAATCGAACTCGGGACTACCGAATCAGTAGGCGAGCACGTAGGCAATTTTCCACAAGTCCGACATAAAAGTAAGTGTTATGACCATTATTAAACTATATTCAATTCCAGTTTTACTTTCATTATATTGTGGAAACTTATCCATCCTAACATTCCTCAATAATAATTATTCATATTACATGAAAACAAATTCCGTGGAAAATCAGATCAGAACAAGGCGTGATCCGACCTCCAGCTTACTCGATCCGAGTGCAAGATTTTCCCCCTCACGCATAAGTTGTAAACGGTATGTTCCTAACTTTACGCAAATTAAAACGTGCTAGAATCTACGGTAAATAGAGCCTTGTTCACCGACGAAAATGAAATTAGATACGCACTATTTTATTAGAGATAATTTTTCTGTATTGTTTAGCATCCATATGATTTATTTATTGCTTTTCATTCTAATAAATAAATAATAAATATCTTATCCTAGAATTCATTTACCTTTAACTCAAAGAAAAACACCCTTTTCAGACCTTTTTAGGCTCTGTCATAGACCTTTCCTGTCCCCCCCAACATCAACAACAACAAAGTAGTATGTAGGCTTACTCCCGAGTAAGCGAAAAATGCTGCTCATTAAAACCTTTGGTCCAAGTTATACAAACATCATTCCATGATAGAGAGAGAGAGAGAGAAGAAGAGAAGAGAGAACGACGAGAGAGAGAGATGAGAGAGAGAGAGAGAGAGAAGAGAGAGAAAAGGTTACATAAAACCTTATCAAACAAACGAACGTTTTCTTTGGCCCTTTTCGCCGACTCCACTCCCATGAAAAATAGTCTGTCGATAAAAGTTATTGGAAGGATCAACAGAAAAAAGGTCTGGGTCGGAATGAACTATTCCAGTAACTATTCCAGTATTCCGATACTGGAACCACCTCCTTGTATCAGAATACAGATTACGGACAAAAATCCCACTCAGATTACGAGAGAACGTAATGGCAGAATCATTACAGAGGAGAATTTCCATTTATACAGTCAATCGATTCAGTCTTTTTTTCGTTCATTTCTGCTGTGCGAACTTTTTTTTTTTATTATTATTATTTTTTTTTTTGAATGTGCTTCGCCTTTGGCTAATCTCAATTTGAATGAGGAAAAGTTTTTATTATGACTATTGCATAACAATATTTATTAATATATTATTATTATTATTATTACTTATTATTATTATTATTATTATAATAAGTATAAGGAAAAACTTATGGGTGTCTAATTGACTGCAAACACACACATAAAAATTATAAAATAATTATATATATATATATATATATAAATATATATATATATATATATATATATATATATATATCTATATATATATAATAATATATATATAATATATACACACACACATCCCTACTTCAACTGTGATCTTCCCGTCCGATATGGAAACACTGCCCACCACTTCTATAAAGGTCAAAGGGTCTGGTAAAGGGCCACATCAAAGCACATGAAGGGATGGTGGGGGGGGGGGGGGGGGGGGATGGGGGGGGGGGGGGGGTGGGGGCGCTGATGTGAGATGTCTTATCCCCTGACTGCAGCATCTGTCTCCTCTCTCTCTCTCACGTCAGGATGATATGGGGTATCATCATATCGTATACGTCACACCTTTCCTTTCCTCCTCTCTCTTCTCTCCTTTCTCTCTCTCTCTCTCTCTTCTCTCTCTCTCTCTATCTCTCTCTCTCTCTCTCTCTTCTCTCTCATTGGTTTGAAGGCCCCATTATCGCTGCTTCTTTATTGAGAATAGAAAGTGTGTTTTTTTTTTTAGAAATAAGGAACTTTTCATATTACTGAATGCAAGTCACTGTTTTATTGTTTACATTTTTTTAAACTGAAGTACTTCAAGGCTTCTTTCTCCTGAAATAAACATTAATAAACTTATTGGAGAGTTAAATGGTTTATGTATCTCATAAGATATTGACTACCTGTTAATTGTGAGAGAATAAATGATGATGCAACTGACTCTCATAAATCCTTTTGTAAAAGGTTTGGAAGAGCCCGATTTCAAAATGGCCAAAAGAATTGAATTAACTGCAAATGACATCAATCAGAATGAATAAAATCAATATGACTGATAAGTTAGCATCAATACGCTTCTAAAACATCAAAGAGCATGCAATTTCATTAACTTCTGCCATTTAGTTTGGTTAATATTATTTTATCATTTTATCTTGTATGGAAAAGTTTAAATATAATCTAGCAAAATATTCTTCCCGTTTCTTAATTAAATTCAAGTTAACTTTCCCGAGTCATCTTCACACTCAGCCTGCATTCTTTTGCTCTCTACCTCTCTCTCTCTCTCTCCCTTTTCTTAACTGAATTCCTCATCTTAACACAAGTTTCCCGGGTCATCTCCACTCTCACCCTGCATTCCTTTGCTCTCTCTCTCTCTCTCTATCTCCCTCTCTCTCTCACTTGCCTCATCATCGCACTCGCCATGCGACCTCATTCTCATTATGTAGCGCAGAGTTTTCCTTTCTTGGTCATCTGGTTAGATTGGCTTCCAAATATTTACCAGCTCCTCCGTGGACCTTCACCTTGCTGCTGTTTTTCTTTGTCACAGTTGCCTCTTCTTCTTGCGTGAATTTTTTGGGTGACCCCCCCCCCCCCCCCACCCCCCCCCCCCCCCCTTGGGTTCCTCTCTGAAAAGTGCAGCTTGTTTGGTCTCGCTTTTTCTCTTTTTGCTTTTTTTTTTTTTTATGTAAAATAATACAATCTGACTCCTGCTCTTTTAGAGTGTGTGTATTTTGGAGAAAATGTTCCTCCATGTTGCTTTTATGCGTTGTTTATATTTTGGATACAAAGCTTTTTTTTTCCATCTTCCTGATTATGCTTTCGTTGACGCTTGGATTATTTTGGACAATGCTTCGATTTTATCTTTTATCGCGGGGGGGGGGGGGGGGGGGGGGGGGGGCGGGGGGGGGGGGGGGGGGGGGGGGGGGGGGCGGGGGGGGGGGGGGGGGGGGGGGTGGGGGTAGGTGCGGCCTACCCTCTTTTTCTGATTCAGGTGCTAGCGTCGTTAATCCTTCTATAATTAAATTTTCAGTATTATCAATCATCGTGTTCAAAATGATCTTATATCTTTTATCAAACTCTTCGGGTTATTTCATATCTTTTAATAACTGACCTTTCACTTCTATTATGTCTTTATTTCAGCAAACTTATTCTTTTTGTATTCACGTTTCCGTCCCCGATATATTTTCTAAACGAAGCCTCTATATCTTCACTTCTATTCCTTCTACTTCATTTTGGGGTTATTTGTCTTACTTAACTTTTATATTTTAACGTTTATTCGGCAATTCTTGTCATTTCCTAATGTTTCTGTCAGTGATCACTAAAGGTCTATCAACGGGTTAAAAAGGCGACATGCGAAGCATACAAGTGAGTGACTGCTTTCTAGTTTTTTTGCATGACGTTAGAAAACTGCATTTGTTTTTTCTAAGTTAGAAAACTGCATTCGCTTTTTTCATGAGTTAGAAAACTGCATTTATTTTCATCTTTTTATGTATCTACCATTTCATGACTTTTCTTATTTCTTTATCCTTATCAATTTGTTAATATTTGATTTGAAATAAGCCTTCTTTTCATTTCATTCTGGCTTTTTTGTTTTGTTATATTTTATGCCATATTATTATTGGCTTTCTGACCTTTATATTTAATTTTTTTAGGTACCCTCGAACACTGCAAATTATGCCTTGAACTTGCATCTCTCAGACTGTGTCTTGCAGTCTGTGTCCCTTAAGCTTTACCATCGACTCATCTCAGCCTGTCCTTTGCAACCAATTTCACACCAATCTTCCCTTGAACATGAATTCACATCAACCATTTCTTTAACAGTCTCATCTTCATACTCGTATTACCTCAAGAACATCGTGAGGTGGGTTCGCGTCTTCCCCCAGGCAATGAAAAGTCACTGGCGCTGTATCATGATCAGTCACTGCTGCAGTGTTGGGGGTCTATAGCGGTGGGAGGTGAAGCCGACATTATTTGGCAGCTGGGATTTCAAGTCAGTGGCCACTTTTGGTGTTGCTTGTTCCGTGTGAATAGGTTTCATCTACTGAAATTAATGATAATAATGAGTCACGCTTCTCCTTGTAGTCGTCATCTTCAAAATCTACCTTGGACTCTGCTGCATCTGAGCCTCTACATTGCATTTCCCTGAATCTCTTCCTCCTTGTAATCCAGTGTTCTCTAGCCTTTGCTATCTTCTTTCTATCTGGCTTTACACCTTCAACTAGAAATTATTATTATTATTATTATTATTATTATTATTATTTTATTATTATTATTATTATTATTATATTATTATTATTATTTTTATTTGATTGAATATAATGGCAGAATGTACAAAGTTGATTTCATACATAACTCGCTCCTCAATTCTTCCAATGACTTCCTTCTCTGACAAACTGATGTTTCTAGGCAGCTGCCCTATGTCCACTATGCTTTCAGTCCCCAACGGAATTTCGGATTGGTTATAAAAGGTGGCTCAAATTCCGTTGTTGGCTGAGAGCATGATGACCATCGGACAGCTGCTTAAAAATAACAGTGCGCCAGAAGAAACAAGGCGTTAGAAAAACTGAGAGAATTCTGTTTAAAACAAATTCTGTAAATTCTGCCATTATACTCAATAAAACGTGTTTGAAAGAAGGTCTGTTTACAGCATATTATTATTATTATTATTATTATTATTATTATTATTATTATTATTATTATTATCATTTCAGTAAATGAAACCTATCCACATGGAACAAGCAAACCAAAGGGGCCACTGACTAGGAATCCAAGCTGCCAAGGAATGTTGGTTTCAACCTCCCGCCGCTAAACAGCCCTCAACACTGCAGCAGTAACTGATCATGATACAGAGCCAGTGATATTTCATCGTCTTGGTGGAGACGCGAACCAGCCTCATCTGAGTGGCAATTCCACGACACTAACCACTATACCAGGTGACCAGTAGGCGGATGATATACCGAAGAGGACTCCAAAGGAAAATCATCAGCCTCCAGAGAGACACATTACAGGATTCAATCGACAGCTTACGAAATATCATGCAAGAAAGTCAGGGAATAATCCATTAAAAAAAAAGAAGCTCTAATCTTGGTCAATCTGTCTCATCATCACTAATGGTCGTGTTCTCAACAGACGAGGACATAGAGTCCTCCATCTGACGCCACGTGTCGACGGGTAAAACATCGATCAAGTTAATGAAGAGAATCCGATTTCAAACTCCCCCTTACTGTAAGACGAGACACATCACGTCATTTCCGTGAATACGGAGAGTTTAGCCAATTAGCCGCTCCTTCTCAATAAAGAAGTCGAAGACTTGAATATACGAAATCATCTCTCCTTTGACGCCGAGATAAAAGTCGTGCTATGCGAGACTCAATCAGTTACGAAATTGTAGACGAGAGCGGCGAAGGAGAAGGGTAAAGTTTCAGATATCTTTTATGGAAATAATTTACCCATCATCGACGCCTATTGAGCAACTTTAAAAAGAGAAAAAAAGCTAGATTTCTCGTGGCACAGAAGTAGGTAGATGGCAGAAGGAAGCATTTCCGTATTTGTAAACATTTCAAAAGAAAAAGACGAATTGAAAGCAAACTAGCAGATAAAAGGTAGCTGAAATATATGCATAACTAAAAAAAAAAACGCATGAGGACAGAAATAACCTTCCATGAATTATAGGGAGGAATGATGACAGCCATATATCTGAGCCCAACGGCGCGATAAAATGAAGGAAGTGAAAAGTGAAACAGGAAACCTGTGTCAATTTTCATATATATATGAAACAATATTGGCGTCTTAAGATATTTTTTTTTATTATAAATTGTGCTGCGTCCTCATTCTTACACAAACACACACATATGAATACATATACTATACACTCCCACGCACACACATATATATATACATCATACATATAACATTATTAGAATCTTTTGACAATTAATGTTCGCTTTCCTAAATATTAAACTTTACAAAATGGCAACAGAAAATGGAAAAGGATGTGACGATGAATTTTGAAAATGAATCTGCAGGTTTGTTTGATAGGTGAAAATTGATTTTTTTTTTTTTTTTTTTTTTTTTTTTTTTTTTTTTTGGTCGAATTCGAAAAAAGGGTAGAAAAATCTTTCTTTGCTGTGCTTTTTGGTGGAATTCGAAGAAAGGTAATATATATATATATATAATATATATATTAGATATATTATATATATATATAATGTATGGTATGTCTATATTATTAAGTTTTTTTGGTCGAATTCGAAAAAAGTAAAAAAAAAAATATATCGTTTTTATGTTTTTTGGTCGAATTCGATAAAGGGTAATATATATATATATATATATATATATATATATATATATATATATATATATATATATATATGTATACACACACACACACACACACACACACACATATATATATATATACTATATATATATATTATATATATATATATATATATATATATATATATATATATATACAGAATAATAACTTGATCACGAAGTATATAAAACGTGATGCTATGTATAAATAAAGGTTTTTTTGCCACGAAGGAAAAAAAATGAAAAAGCGAGTTAGCCGAGTACTTTCGGTCCTATTCGGACCCTTTACAGTAAAGGGTCCGAATAGGACCGAAAGTACTCGGCTAACTCGCTTTTTCATTTTTTCCCTTCGTGGCAAAAAAAACCTTTATATATATATATACATATACATATTGGTCGAAATCGAAAAAAAGGGCTCAAAAAATTAGTTTTTTTTTTTTTTGGGGGGGGGGGGGGTTGGGGGGGGGGGGGGGGGGGTTCGAATTCGGAAAAACGGTAAATAGCATTTTTTTTGTCGAATTCGAAAAATGGGTTAAAAAAATAGTTTTATACTTATTTTACGACCGAGAGACCGGCAAAGACGCATTTAGCAGATAAGCTATACAGCACAAACGCTTAAAAGGTCTCTGATCATAAAAGTGTACGGGAAACGGAGAAAATATGATTGGTACTTTCATAAAAAGTGGGAAAACTGCCGAAATAATTGTAGGCAGTTAAGAAATGGATGAATTTTGAGGCTATATTCTCGACTCCTACACCCCAGGATAAAAATAAAACGTTTGGCACGCCGATCAAAAATTCATGGACTACTTTTAGCCTGAATTTTGGAAAGGAAAACGCGCTTTACACGGGAACTGAAAAGTTATTTATTTATTTATTTATTTTTTAGCATTTGGAAAATGATGATGCACTCGTCTCGATAATGGGGAAAAGTGGAGCAACATTTAACAGGTATATGAAAAAAGTATATTAAAAATGGAGCCACAGCAAAAGAGAAAGAAAAAGAACACTTTCGCAAAATGCGCCGAAGTTTCTTTGGTGTAATCCTGTTTTCTGTACAGCATTATGCTGTATGAAACTCTCAACTACGACCTGGCAACGCTCAGTCGCCCCTCAGATGCGGTCAAGGGAAGGTGCGTCGACGTCGCCTCCAGAATTGGACTCGGTGTATCCAGACGCACGATCATGGTTAAATTGAGCTTAATTCAAATGAAAACTACTGAGGCTAGAGGGCTGCAATTTGGTACGTTTAATGATTGGAGGGTGGATGATTAACGTACCAATTTGCAGCCCTCTAGCCTCAGTAGGTTGTATTATTTGAGGACGCACAGACAAATAACCGTCAAATACTCAGAAATGGACGGAGTATGTTACATGTTAACAAAATAACTAATGGGGAAAGATAGTGCACAGAAGACTAAGATGAAAAACATTATAAATATAGCAAATGAAGATCAATCAATTTTTGGAACAAGTCAAACTCTTGCTTGAATGAAAGAAAATAACAATTTTAACAAAAAAAAGTTCCTAGCGAGCAAACACGAAACAGCCGTTTATTATTTATTATAAAAATAGTTTAACCAGACCACTGAGCTGACTTTCAGCTCTCATAAGGGTGGCCCGAAGGATTACATAAAATGCCAGGTCTAGGCCACAGGCCAGGAACTGGGACCAAATAGGTCAGGCAGTATTATAATAAGCAATAAATTAAAGTGAAATAAAAGACTGCACAAGCAATTAACCTTCCCGGGAGAGAAGCCACGAATTGCTTCACCTGCAAATGCTGAAATGAGGTAGTAGCATTTGACACCCTAATTAGCCAGCTGATAAAACACTCGTCATAATGCTCTGGAAAACTACGGAAGCAAATGGGGCGTGCCAGCGAAGCCACTCGACTCGAAGCGGGAATCGGAGCTATTTGCCTAGCAGAATCGCGCATCCAGCGCCAGCCTTCTCTTTTCGGGTACGAAATGTGACCGTTAATTGATTTTGGCCAATAAAAATAAAATCAACCCTCTGCCACAAATGTGGAGATGTCAGAGACGCAATTATTAGAAACAGATGCCTGAATCGACAGAGGAAGTTTTCACGCGGTGACTTTTCAGATCAGGGCGTCCATAAAGTCCCAGTACCATCACGAGTATTTATTGCTCAGAATGGTACTGGGACTTTATGGACAACCTGTACATGGCAACGTACAATATCCAATTTGGGATTCGCGCTGTTAGCAATTTTCTACTTCCAGTTGGAATGGTGTATGGCTTATAATCATAATGAAGGATTCAGTAAAGATTATCATTATTATTATTGGATGCGAAAAAGTTTTATTGTTATATAAAAGAATTACTAAAGAAGTATCATTGTAATCATTATAATTTATGTTACGTAGATGGCCCTCTTTCGATCAAATGGCTTTCAATCTGATCACTTTATCAGCTGCATTTAAGTTCTATCGAGTTTTTTTTGGCCTTTTTGAAATATTCTTTTTCCCCTCATATCAGTCTCTTCCAGGCGCTTTCTCATATAGGCCATTCTTTCAACGACGCAGACGTAAACCTTGTTTGCAGGGAATTCTTTTAAATGAAAAAATGATATCTCGCACCCAAGCTGCGAAGTAACGTCAAAAAGAAATCTCGAGCAGGTATTGAAACAAGGCGTTGGCCGACCGTAGGTTTTCTATTTAGGGGGCGTTCCTTGGGTAAGTGGTTTCTTGCGTTTCCAAGACGCGTCACTCTCAGGCTCTACTGAGCTGGAACACGCCAAAAGACGAGCGCGGAGTGATTTGTAACGGCGAGTCTGGCTTTTTGTGTACAAGGTGGTCGGATTGGAAGGGGTGGGTGGGGGGGGGGGGGGGGGGGGGGGGGGGGGGGGGGGGGGGGGGGGGGGGGGGCATGCTTGACGGCCTCTTGAGTGGCTACGAATAAGATCTCGCCCTCCCGTAAGCCTGTACTCTAGCCTCCGCTGTTACGCCAAAGCAACCCCCCTTTTGGTTGCGACACGGGGGAGTGAGCGTCAGTCATGGCCTCGTGGGTCCTCATAGCTCCTGGTTAAAAGGACGTCTGATGCTATTGGCCAGAAGGAACCTTTCCCTGCATTGTGTTCTAGGGAGGACTTCTCCTGTTGGCTTTGGAATGCCTCCAGAAGCCAAGGGCGTCTCGGGTCGTCAGCCCTTCTGTATTCTATATAGTCTCTGGCCTTTTGGTACTTTATAACCAGTTCTGGTACGTGACAGGACATCCTCTTAGGTAGTTTCATTGTAGTCCTACTACTCACGTATGAGCCGGGATATCCACATATGGGACGTTTGAATAGATATATGCTACATTGGTCTGCATCAAGGGATCCATCTTAGGTGGGGTGGGCAGTTCTTCCTAAGGTCTTTGGTACGGATATTTTGGTAATAAATGGAGAGGTTCATTTGGTAGCTCTCTTGCTTTTGAATTCTCTCTCTCTCTCTCTCTCCACTAAGAACACCACCTCTGAATGCTATTGTAGATCTTACTGAATTCTATTCTTTTCAAGTTCCATATTGATCTAGTGCTCTTGTCTCACATAACTGATCACTCTCTCTTTCTCCATTTGTGCATGTAATATTATATATATATATAAGATATATAATATATAATATATATATATATATTATAATATATATAATATAATATATATATATATCGGGCTATATTAATAAATGGAGATATAGACAGTGATAAATTCTATAAGACAAGAGCACTAGATCAATAGGGAAGTTTTAGAAAAATTATCTTTTTCATCCATCTTACTGTCCACACTAACACGTTCACAGTGCAACTGCGAAGTTTTCCTCCTGTCACCCCTCTAAAAGCCGTTCCTTCGCCTTTTTGTCCCCCCAATTCCCTCCCTGTTCAGCGCTGAATGGCCCGATGACCCACTTAGGTCCCAGTGCTTGTCCTTTAGCCAGAATTCTATATCAGTGTTTTCATTATCTCCGCTTTCCGTATTAATGGAAAATGATTTGTACGCGCATGAGGATGGTGTTATCTTTAATTAACTTACTGATATTACGTTACGTATATTTTATATTTATCATAACGAGAGAGAGAGAGAGAGAGAGAGAGAGAGAGAGAGAGAGAGAGAGAATCATGATTCAGATCTGTGGTCATTCAATCGTATAACGAATAAATGATGAAAGATCCAACAGGATGAGGATTTGAGAATATATATATATATATATATATTACTATATATATATATATTTAGATATATATATATATTATTATATATAGTATGGAGATGAAAAATGAAGAATATGAACGGAGGTACAGTAAACATAATGAAATGGGTTGTAGCTAGATGTTGTATGGGACGCCGCAAAGTGATGCCTAATGTGCAGCAGTTATATGAAAATTATTTTCTATCAAAAGGAGTTGATTTGAACTTTATATATATATTATATATATATATATATATATATATATATATATATATATATATATATATATATATATATATATATATATAATCCGCAGTACTGTATCCCTCATCTCTTCAAAATAAATGAAGTATGTCAGGAAAGTAAACCATTACTCAGTAATTAATCTAGAACTGATATTTCATCGGAGTCATTATATTTATGATATTTACACTCTTTTGTTTATGTTTTCACGGTCATCCCCAACGGGTTTATGATAACACATCGTTAACGTAAATACGTACAGGGTCCAAACCCACTTTAATAGTAAAATCTCACGGCGCAGTTAACGGCCGGTTGCATAGACAACGTTCACGTAAATGTGCGAACTCAACTCCAAGTGACATTCGGAGACATATCTCCGAATAATATTCCGCCCTGTTTATTTTCTCTCTCGCCTTCGTTCCAGACCCTTATACCTCATCTTCATACAACCTTGGCAACCTCGTTCACAGGCTTTTTTCTCTCTCCTCGGCCATCTGTTTAAATTGGCTCCCAAATATTTGCCTGCCTCCGAGACCCTCCTCCCTCACCTCCTTGTTATTGTTGTGTTAGTTGGAGCTCCTCCTGCTTCTGCATCTTCTTCTCGCGAGGAATTCCAGGACTCGCGTTCATTTCCGGGGACCTGCTGCCGTTTCGTCTGCCTTTGTATATTATTCATAGTCTTTGGCTCTGTTGCATTACATAATTCATTCGGGGAAAGTTATCCCGGCTTCATTTTCCTAATCATTTGGCGTTTATAATGTATATTTATTCCTTTATTTTCTGTTCAGAAAACTACTTACAAGGCTACTTGTCTCTCCGCCCGCGCTTTTTCTGTCCGCCCTCAGATCTTCAAAATGACTGAGGCTAGAGGGCTGCAAATTGGCACGTTGATCATCCACTCTCCAGTCATCAAACGTACCAAATTGCAGCCCTGTAGCCTCGTTAGGTTTTATTTATCTAAGGTGAAAGTTAGCCATGATCGAACGTCTGGAACAACACAGGCCACCAACGTCCCTGCTTAAAAGCTTCATAGGCCGCAACGGAGAGTTTCATGGGCGTGGCAGAGTTAAATATAGCATTATACATTATATAGAGAAAACCTGATTCATTTTTTTACTTTGTTTTAACTTGGCATGAGTTTCATACAGCAGTATA